>NC_044981.1:132300036-132607561 GCF_008728515.1 Papio anubis
TTTATAGGTATACAATTTTGTGACACAGTTGTGGGGTGTATAAATGTGTAGCTCTACAGAAATATTCACGAGGGATATGTCAGTCTGTCTATAGAATCTTACTAATTGTCTAGAAACAAAATGCCCCTGTCCTAGATACCAAAGGAAAAGTATTGACAAATTCTTGCTCAATAGCTCCCTTTTCTAGACCTCCAGTACTCCTCAGAAATGGTATTAATATATTACCATCCCAAATAGGCCAGCTGCAACACAATTTAGTAGATCAGAGTTTTCTTACATTTCAATCCAGTCTGGTTTTCCTGAAAATACAGTCTTACCCTTGATGGAACTCTGAGAAAGAAAACAAAGAATTATTATAGGAAACTAATATTTATTGAGCACTGATTTCCTTTGCACAACAGGAAGCACTTTTGCATTTTGTAGCATCTCATTAAAGCATCTCAACAACACATCCAAAAAAGTAGTCTCGAATAAATTTAAAAATAAAAGATTAATACCTAAAATAAAATAAGGATTATTTTAAAATAAAGATAGGCATTTGCAGCAAAACAAATAAGAACAAAAGAAAAGAAAATGAAAACTTACAGAGACTGTGTAATTTCTTTTTTATTTTTATTTTTATTTTTATTTTATTTTTATTTTTTTTGAGACGGAGTCTTGCTCTGTCGCCCAGGCTGGAGAGCAGTGGCGGGATCTCGGCTCACTGCAAGCTCCGCCTCCTGGGTTCACGCCATTCTCCTGCCTCAGCCTCCCGAGTAGCTGGGACTACAGGTGCCCGCCACCACGCCCGGCTAATTTTTTTGTATTTTTAGTAGAGACGAGGTATCTCCTGACCTCATGATCTGCCCGCTTTGGCCTCCCAAAGTGCTGGGCTTACAGGCATGAGCCACCGTGCCCGGCCGAGACTGTGTAATTTCTAATGGAAAGAGGTTTCATTGACTCACAGTTCAGCATGGCTGGGGAGACCTCAGGAAACTTACCATCACAATAGAGGGCAAAGGGGAAGCAAGGCACATCTTACATGGCAGCAGGAGAGACTTGAGAGCACAGGAAAAACTGCCACTTTTGAAACCATCAGATCTCATGAGAACTCCCCTCACACTCAGGAGAACAGCATGGGTGAAACCTCCCCCATGATCCAGTCACCTTCCACCAGGTCCCTGCCTCAACATGTGGGGATTACAATTCCAGATGGGATTTGGGTGGGAACACAGAGCCAAACCATATCAGTGGCAATATTAATACCAATTAAAATATAACTTAAAACCATAAGCCTGAAATGGGCCAGAGTGATACAGACGGGAGGCAGGAAAATACTGGCTAGAAGAGGGCGGTTCCCTGGCAAAGACCCCACCCTGCAGCCCTAAAGGAGAACAGTTATCTTTGTTTTCCCACCCAAATGTTGCTTTTTCTAAAACCACCCTGGCCTGCCATGCCCCCCATCTTGTACCCATAAAAACCTCGAACTCCACTGGCAGAGGAGCAGAGTGGTGCAGCAGAGAAGGAGAGAGGAGGAAAAGTGACTGAACATTAAGAGGAGAAGAAGCAACTGAGTGTCAGAGACTATGGAGAGGTGCAGCTTAACTTCAGATGCCACAACTTCGGAGAGGAGCCCGGCTGGGCTTCTGGGAAAGATCTCCTTCTTCCCACACCATCCCCTTTTTAGCTACCCTTCTGTGGAGAGACACTTCCACCGCTTAATAAAATCATCCACTTTCATCACCTTTCAAACCATTTATGAGACCTGATTCTTCCTGGACACCAAACAAGAACCTGGGTACCAAGAAGGCAGGATGTAAAAGGCTGTCACCCTGACTCTTCACTAAACTAGTTAACACTTAGCCATCTGCAGACAGCAACTGCTAAAAGAGCATTAATTTTAACACACCCCAGATGCTGCCATGGGGCCAAAGCCCAAAAGCACTTGCCCTGGCACCCACTCATCTGCATGCTCCCCCTTCCACAAGGAGTTTGATTGAGATGGTGGCCAAGTAAGCGAGCCACTCCCCTGTTGCAAGTCCTATGAAGGGGTTAAGAGAACTCTCTTGTCTCAAGAGGTATACTATATTATGATGAATATGCAATGCACAAAAAAGATACAATAATTCTGAAAACTTTAAGTACCAAACACGCTATGAAATACATAAAGACACTCAGATATTCAAGATTCTGATAAAATTAATAGTATAAAACATAGTCATCTCTTGCAGAATTTGACAAGTCATAACCAAAAATTTGTGTAATAAACAAGTTCAGTGAAAAGGTATTTATAGATATTTATATCTTACAAACAAAAATACACATTTTTCTCTTATGCCCATGAAGCATTCACAAAAATCAATTACATATTAACTCAGAAGTAAAAGTTTAATGCATTACTTAAGGTAGAGATTTTACAAGCACATTCTTGGAGAAAGTACAACAAAATTATAAAGAAATAAGAAAAACACAGAAATTAAAAATATATCAATAGCAAACTTCTGGGAGGAAAAATAAAGACCAAAATAACAGTTTCTGAAAAAGATAAAGCGTCTTATAAAAAACAAGGAATATCAAGGTCTGAAAACTCAACTGTTGTTAAGGGCCAAGCAAAGAGTTACCTGCTTAAAACAAAAAACATCTTGTTTTAAGTCAATGGAGAATGGTGAGTACTAAGGGGAACTGGAGAATAGATAGCAAGCTTAAGTAATTTGAAACGTAAGAGAAAAATAATATTAGAAATAACAAAAAAGGAAGAAAGAATAGAAAAGAAAAATGTAAACAAAACAAAACATTTTTATGATTAGTCCATTTATGATAACTGTTCTGTTAAATACAAAGG
This sequence comes from Papio anubis, assembly GCF_008728515.1. Lineage (NCBI taxonomy): Eukaryota > Metazoa > Chordata > Mammalia > Primates > Cercopithecidae > Papio > Papio anubis. Next base: position 132,302,858 of record NC_044981.1, read on the forward strand.
GAGAATAAAAAGCTGAAAGAAAGTAACGTGACATAGTCAAATTGCTGGAATAACTTCTACCTGCTAGGGCTGCTATGACATTTCACTGGTTCCTCCATCAAGATACAAATGGAGAAGCTTCTCAAAGTTAATGTCCAGTCTACCATGCCATACACCAAGTGGGATTCCTTAGAATTACACCCAGATTTTCTTTTTTTTTTTTTTTTTTTTTTTTTTTTTTTTTGAGACGGAGTCTTGCTCTGCCGCCCAGGCTGGAGTACAGTGGCCGGATCTCAGCTCACTGCAAGCTCCGCCTCCCGGGTTCACGCCATTCTCCTGCCTCAGCCTCCCGAGTAGCTGGGACTACAGGCGCCTGCCACCTCGCCCGGCTAGTTTTTTGTATTTTTAGTAGAGACGGGGTTTCACGGTGTTAGCCAGGATGGTCTCGATCTCCTGACCTCGTGATCCACCCATCTCGGCCTCCCAAAGTGCTGGGATTACAGGCTTGAGCCACCGCGCCCGGCCCACCCAGATTTTCAAATCCCAAAAATCTTTTCACTCAAGTGGCTGGGTAATCTTTCCACCTGCATTTTCTGCTTTGCCTTCTTCCTCATGATTGAGGCAGGTAGGCCCCATTGAGCTTTCTTGTATAACAGAACCTCGGGATGGGCATGAAAGAATTATGGTCTATAAGACTCCTTGACTTGTGTTAAAATCTGTGGAAAAGGGTCTGCAAAAGGTGCAGAATGGCTTAGGGGAAACAAGAGAAAGAAAAGGGCATCCCTTAAAGCCCACCCTAAAGCAGAATGAGTTCACCCAGCTGGCTAGCAGGTGCCTGAACAGCAGAGATAGACACTGGGTGAGCAGGTAAGGAGTGGGTTTGGCGTGATGGAGCCTGTTGGGACCTGAAGGTCTAGTATGGGGTTAACTGCCTACCCAGATGGGAAGCCTAGCTCAGGGGCTGCAGAGATGGAGCCACACAGACAGGTCAGTATCCCCAACACACACATGTTTGTATTGCTTTGTATGCCAGTGGCCTAGAATGTACACACACACACACACACACACACACACACACGCACGCACATAGGTTGGAGGAAAAGGGAGGTGAAAAACTACAAAAATGCCTCACAATGAATAAATTAAACCAAAGTTTAAGAAAACTTTAAAATCCATAAAATTTAAAAATCCACATTCTGCCAGCCTGAAATATGGGGCTTCAGAATCCTGTATGAAGTTGATTTATGGAAAATGGAGAAAGTCACATTTCTTGTGTGCCTGCTCTTGAGACTTACAACTGCCACTGTCATTATGTCTCCTCTCTGGGTGTAAGGGAATACTGAAGAAAATTTCCTTCCTTTCTGATGTTAAAAGAAAAGCATCGCCTCTTCTCTTGACAGATAAAGCTTCAGGACTAGATGTGAAATTCAGCCAGTGAGTGTCTTTTGTCTCTCTCATCCCTGGCAAAGAAAAGTTCTCAATCTGCTTCTAAGAAAATCTTCCTTTAATGGAAATTCAAAGGAAAATTAAAAAAGCATTTGGCTATGAAGTTCACAGTGATTTTGCAATGTGAAACCACAGATAATAAATGAGATCTCGATTCCAGTTTTCCAGTGTGTAAAGCGATTTCAAAGGTAGAAGGAACCACAGAGGAAAAGTAATCATATTTTCCACCCAAGGAAAATTCATCTCCTCAGCATTCCTGTCAGGTGATCGAAGAATCTGACCAAGTATAAGGAGCTCCATTCCTTCCCAGACACCCAAGGCTGACTGAGAACATAAGCAATGCTAAGTCAGGTCTTCCTTGCTCTATCTCTGTTGTTTTTTCTTTACCTAAGCCAAGGGTGTGATCTGTAACTTTACTGAATTCAATATGGTTGATTAAAACGTATTCATTCAACATACTTTTATTAAGTACTATTCCAAGTCTTAGCAATAAAGCAAGTATTTCAAGAGTCAATTTTGTTTTGTGATGAAGCTGGAAGCCATCATCCTCAGCAAACTAACACAGGAACAGAAAACCAAACACCACATGTTCTCACTCATAAGTGGGAGTTGAACAGTGAGAAAACATGGACACAGGGAGGGGAACATCACACACCAGGGCCTGTCAGGGAGTGGGGGGCAAGGGGAGGGAGAGCCTTAGGACAAATACCAAATGCACACAGGGCTTAAAACCTAGATGATGGGTTGATAGGTGCAGCAAACCACCATGGCACATGTATACCTATGTAACAAGCCTGCATGTTCTGCATATGTATCCCAGAACTTAAAGTAAAATTTAAAAAATAAATAAATAGAGAACCTAGATTAAAAAGTAAAAAAAGGGTTTTTGTTTGTTTGTTTTTTACAGAGTGGTTAGGAGACTGTAAAATGGGGATTATAATAATAACTATTTGAGAGAGTTGTGAGGGCAAAATGAAATTCACCAAAGGCAACACAATTTCTAGAACATAGTAAATGCTAAATACATATTAGTTGCCATTTTTATTTGTGTTTGACTAGCCTGTTTTTCTCATTGTTGAAAATATCTGTTGAAGATATTCTCACCGTAAAAACATAGAAATCTCTGAAAAAGAAAATATAACCCCATAATTCAGGAAAACCTGCTTCTCTCCCGCTCCGTCTGTCTCTCTCTATTTCTCCCCGCCTCCCCGCCACCCCCAATTTGTCTTAGCTTGCACTGCTATAACAAAATACCATCAGTTAGGTGGCTTAAACAACAGACATTTATTTCTCATAGTTCTGGAAGCTGAACATCCAAAATCAAGGAGCTGGCCAATCTGATTCCATGAGGAAACTTCCTGGTTTGCAGACAGCCACCTTCTCCTTGGGTCCTCTCATGGCAGAGAGAGAGAGTGAGCTCCAGTCTCTTCCTCTTCCTGTAAGGATACCAATTTCATCATAGGGCTCTATAGTAATAATCTCACCTAGCCCTAATTACCTCCCAAAAGTCCCACCCTTAAATACCATCCCAATGAGGATTAGGGCTTCAACACATAAATTTCAGGGCATGGAGGTAAGATGAGGGAGGTACACATTCAGTCAGTAACAGTATTGCATGGAATTACATATAGAGTTCCTATTGTGTTATCTTAAATCTATAACAAGCACATTCACATGTTTATTAAGAATTTAAAATTATTTGAAAACAATCCCTAGTAACTTCATGATATAATGATACTTATTATTTATATACCATAATATATATAGTCATTTTCTTACTGATAGATTTTTGGGTTATTTTAACTTTTTCATCATTTTTTTTAAGTGCTAACATCTTTGTGTATTTCTTGGATCTCTGCTTATTTCCTTAGGAAAAATTCTTGTAAGTGTAATTACTGGGCCAAAAATGATGATCATTTTTAAGTATGATACTTTTTCAGAAAGATTGGAACCCCATCAATTTTCATGATCAAATTTCACAAGGCATTTATGCTCTCATTGGTAGCTTGTCTGACCCTACCTTTTCCCAAATGAAGAACTGATGACATTTTTATACTTTCCTTTTTTTAATCAGTATAGAAAAATCATGGTTATCAATTTTCATTTGCATTTTTAAAAAATTTTAGTGGGTTTGAATCTTCTTTCTTAGTCATTCTTACTTATGTAAGTTGCCTATTTGTATCCTTGGGTTATTTTCTAGTTGGGATCTTAATGTTTATCTTAGAACTCATTGTATAATAAGGATATTAGCCCATGTCATTTTGTAGCACATTCTCACTCCTCCCACACACTTGTTTTTGCCTTTTTGGTTTGTGATAGTTTTTGACATTAAAGTTGTTTGCTTCTAAATAGATAAATATATTGATGTTCTCTTTGTGAATGTTATAAATTTTTATTATTTTTTTATTTTTAATGGGGTATCAATCACTATAAGCATTTATTCTTTGTATTACAAATAACCCACTTGTACACTATTATTTTAAAATGTACAAATAAATTATTATGGAATATAGTCACCCTGCTGTGCTATCAAATACTAGATCTTATTCACTCTTTATATCTTTGGTCAGAAAAATTAACCATCTCTACTCCCTACCTATCCCCGGCCCCAGACCTCCTCCCTAACACCCTTCACAGACTCTGGTAACCATCTTTCTACTCTCTATCTCATGAGTTCAATCGTTTTAATTTTTAGCTCCCACAAATAAGTGAGAACATGAGAAGTTTGTCTTTCTGTGCCTGGCTTATTTCACTTAACATAATGACTTCTCGTTCCATTCATGTTGTTGTAAATGAAAGGATCTCATTGTTTTATGGCTGAATATTACTCCACTGTGTATATATACCATATTTTCTTTACCCGTTTGTCTGTTGATGGATGCTTAGGTTGTTTCTAAATCTTGCCTATTGTGAACAGTGCTGCAATAAACATGGGAGTGCAGATATCTCTTCAATTTATTCTAATTTCTTTTATTTTGGTTATATACCTCACAGTGGGATTGCTGGATCATATGGTAGCTCTATTTTTAGTTTTCTGAGGAACCTCCCTACTATTCTCCATAGTGGTTGTACTAACTTACATTCCCACCACTACAACCCACTAACAAGGGTTCCCTTTCCTCCACATCGTTGCCAGAATTTGTTATTGCCTGTCCTTTGGATAAAAGCAATTTTAACTGGGGTGAGATGATATCTCATTGTAGTTTTGATTTCCATTTCTCTGATTATCAATGATGTTGAGCACCTTTTCATATGTCTGTCTGCCATTTGTGTATCTTCTTTTAAGAAATGTCTATTCAGATCTTTTGCCCATTTAAAAAATCAGATTGCTAGATTTTTTTCCTATAGAGTTGTTTGAGCTTTTTATATATATTCTGGTTATCCCTTGTCAGATGGGTAGTTTGCAAATATTTTCTCCCCTTCTGTGGGTTGTCTCTTTACTTTGTTGATGGTTTCCTTTGCTGTGCTGAAGCTTTTTAACTTGATGTGATCCCATTTGTCCATATTTGCTTTGTTTGCCTTTGTCTGTGGGGTATTACTCAACCAATCTTTGCCCAGTTCTATATCCTGGAGCATTTCCCCAATGTGTTCTCGTAGTAGTTTCATAGTTTGAAGTCTTAGATGTAAGTCTTTACCCATTTTTATTTTTGTATATGGCAAGAGATAGGAGTCTAGTTTCATTCTTCTGCATGCGGTTATCGAGTTTTCCCAGCATTACTTACCAAAGAGAGTTTCTCTTCCTCAGTCCTTGACATCCTTGTCAAAAATGAGTTCAGTAGGTGTGTGGATTTGTTTCTGGGTTCTCTATTCTGTTGCATTGGTCAATGTGTCTGTTTTTATGCCAGTCCCATGCTGTTTTGGTTGCTATAGCTCTGTAGTATAATTTGAAGTCAGGTAATGTGATTCCTCCAGTTTTGTTCTTTTGCTCAGAATAACTTTGGCTATTCTGGGTCTTTTGTGATTTCATATAAATTTTAGGATTTTCTTCTATTTTTGTGAAGAACATTATTGCTATTTTGATAGAGATTGTACTGAATCTATAGATTGCTTTGGGTAGTATGGACATTTTAACAATACTGATTCTTCCAATCCATAAACATAAAATATCTTTCCATTTTTTGGTGTCCTCCTCAATGTCTTTCATCAGTGTTTCAGAGTTTTCATTGTAGAGATCTTTTACTTCTTTGGTTAATTCCCAGATATTTAATTTTATTTGTGGCTATTATAAATGGGATTATTTTCTCAATTTCTTTTTCAGATTTTTCACTCTTAGCATATAGAAATGCTAGATTTCTGTATGTTGATTTTGTATCCTGCAACTTTACTGAATTTGTTTTTTGGTTCTAATAGATTTTTGGTGGAGTCTTTAGGGTTTTCCAAATATAACATCATATCATCTGCGAACAAGGACAGTTTGTAGTTATAAATGTTTTAAACCATCTATTTTATTTTACTATTTAACTTTTTTCCATCATATTCATCATATTCAATTGATTTGAGGTGTTTAATTTTGATTCTGTCACAGAGCCTCTTGCTAGCTTTCCTAGGGTTGTATCACAATCATGTGAGCTAAACATGCCTCTGTCACCATCCACGTAAAACACTTCACAAGGCAAAACCACTTGGCATAACATCAGAAACCTCCCTTCAGTTTGACATGAGTCCATTTATTAATATTTTTTGGACAAGGTCTTTTAATTCTCTAAAAATTCCTTTGCTTTATGCACTTCTCTGATTATAATAGCCTTAATTAAATATCCATTGCTGCATAAGTATTTATCAAGCCAGAGACTATGCCAAAATGAAAGCACTTTCTAAGTAATGAGTTCCCTCAAATGCCAATCTCAAAATTCTTACACAGTTGTTAAGTATTGGGGGTAATATATGCAAAATATTATGGCTGCCGTTTGAAAGAAGATATTTTCTGATTATAAATATGAATATTAATTATTAGTATTTATTCTATAAATATGTGACTTATAGAGAAATGTGTGGAAACTTGATTATCCCACTACACAGAGGGTGAACAAAAACTGGTAATATTTTGCTATATTTTCAGGCTTTTATACATGTGCTATATATATGTTAAAAAATGTTTATTTTTCTCTGATTATGATAGATGTGCTCTTTGTGGAAAATACTATAGAGTAGAAAGAAAAAAATCATTCTTATCTTGGTGTATAAAGTTTTATTCCTGCTTTTATTAACTTGACATTGTAGTATGTGCATTCAAATATTCAAGTGCTTTTGTACATTAAGAAGAAAATTCTTTCAATATCACATTGGCATCTGCTATACTTTACTTAATAACTTCTCTACTGCTAAATACTTAGATTCTTCCAAATTTTCATTATTTTAAACAATGTTAAATGAGTATCTTTGAGCCTACAGCGTTTTCTTAGTTTGTTTTTCAATTCACATTATTTCCTTAGTGCAGATTCCTAGAAATGGATTGCTGGTATTGTATCTATTGCCAAATTACTTTTCAGAAAGGTCATATTATTTTAAACACCTACAAACATTCCTTTCTATAAGTGTATAAAATATCATTACCCTGCATTTTTTGGAATGTACATTTCTTGGTGAGTAAGGATATTTACCCATCTTTAGGCTTCTCTGCTGTGTTCTTAAAAGATTTGACAAGATTTAAGGAATTATAGCTATTAGTTGTTTCATTTCACAAGAGTCTGAAGACTTCCATTGTTGAGTTCAATGCTTTTAAAATATTAATTACCTGGGGAGCTTGTAAACTGCAGATCCTAATTCAGGAGTCTGGGGGGGTGGGGTCCTGGAATTCTGTGTTTCTAAGAACTTCCAAGCTATGGACCTGTGTCATGGTGTCCAGATACAGAAATGTATTCAGGTGCTCCACTACTTTCTTATTAAATCTTGGGCTCCACTTCCTTCCTGCCTATGTTTATCTTATTTTTTACAGTTTGAAAATTTTCTTCTTGATAGAGAAGATCTAAGAAAAAAAAGAAAGAGAAAACGCTGAGAAATGCCACTGATTGCTATATGTTAAAATTATACCACAAAACCCAAAAAAAGTGACCTTCTCCTTCTTTCCTTTCCACAGTTTGAAATGCTTTTTAATCCTTAGTATTAGAGTAGACCTCAGCACATTTTAGGATGGAATTTTACTAACGTAATTCTCATTTGTCCTTCTTTTGCTCTTATCCTGTCTTTGTCCCTCCTTTTGCCATTCATCAATATATTTAAAAATTCTGGAGGCATCAGCCACAGTGAGCAGTCACAATTTTTTTTTTTTTTTTTTTTTTTGAGACAGAGTCTCATGCTGTCGCCCAGGCTGGAGTGCAGTGGCGTAACCTCAGCTCACTGCAACCTCCACCTCCCAGGTTCAAGTGATTCTCCTGCCTCAGCCTCCTGAGTAGCTGGGTAGCTGGGATTATAGGCGCCCACCACCATGCCCAGCTAATTTTTGCATTTTTAGTAGAGACAGGGTTTCACCATGTTGGCCAGGCTGGTCTCAAACTCCTGACCTCAAGTGATCCACCCACCTCAGCCTCCCAGAGTGTTGAGATTACAGGCATGAGCCACTGCGTCCAGTCCACAATGACTCTTTAAACGCCCTCACATATTCTTCCTCACTGTGATAATTGCATTATCAGAATATAGCTTTGTAGACAGCCCCTGCCCCACCACCGCTTGCCCCATAAACGTCTTGAGCTATCTTCTCTTTTTCCTCTCACTATGTTCTCTCACCTTCTAGTTATATTGAGTTTTTTGAAATCTACTTTACAAAGGCTGGCAAAATGTATGATTCTATACCCAGACTCCCTTCCTTAACTATTATGACCCCTAAGATGGCATAGTCACCTACTCCCAAGATCACTGTCGCTTGCATAGTCTGAAACAGTTCTTCACTAATGAGATTGGTCAAAATTGAGATGAAACATTGAATGTGAAGGAGCTTGCTTTGCAAAATGTAAAGCACTTAATGCATTATATTATATCCTGCTGAGGAGTGAGTCATTCCCCTTGTTCCTTCCTCAGTCTTGAAATTCTCTGCAAAGCAAGTAAAAATCTATCAGTCTTTTTTTATTAATACCAGACTGAGTCTTTCAGATGGCAAATACTTGAAATCCCTCCTGTGTTTCATTTTGCATGCACTTCAAATCTGTGGTCTGGATTGGGAAGGCATACATTTTTGCTGTAATAGCACTGCTACGGCTGGGCACGGTGAGTCACGCTTGTAATCCTAGCACTTTAGGAGGCCGAGGCAGGCGGATCACAAGGTCAGGAGTTCGAAACCAGTCTGGCTAGTGAAACCGCGCCTCTACTAAAAATACAAAAAATTAGCCAGGCATGGTAGTGGGCACCTGTAATCCTAGCTACTCAGGAGGCCGAGGCAGGAGAATTGCTTGAACCCAGGAGGCGGAGATGACAGTGAGCCAAGATCATGCCATTGCACTCCAACCCCGGGCGACAGTGCGAGATACCGTCTCAAAAAAAAAAAAAAAAAAAAAAAAAATAGCACTGCTACTTCTATTTCTCTTTCTTCTAAATATTCTTGTTTTATTCTTTAATTACAATTTTGTATTTCATATATCATATGCACTTGACATATATAATTTCCAAATATATTTTAATAGCTATATTCCATTTGGTGGATGTTCTGTGTAATTTACTTAAACATTTCCCTATGGTAGTAAACCTGGCCTTTTCACATTTTTTTAATAAATAGTGACTACATTATTATTTATATAGCTTTCTTGTATCTCAGATTTTATTTCCTTAATATAGATTTCTAGGTTTGGTTCTTGATAAATAAGCTGCTACTGTATTTTAAGGATTAAGATAAAACATCCCTCTGACCCAGAAATCATAATATATTCGCTAAGATAAATTTTTGTACTGTAAAAGTGTCAGATTAAATTATGTGTACACTTGAAAATGGAATGCATGTTATATATTGCTCTCTAAACAATTCTCAATCTGTCAAAAGAAATAATTAATAATGCCTTAAAATGTATGCATGTTAGGGAGAAACTGTCATCAATGTTTGATATTATAAGCTGAATATATTCTTTCGAATTTAATAGTCACAAAAATGGCAGCTTGGTTTTATTTTCAAATACCTGATTGCCAGCTAGGTTGTATGTTTCAGAATTTGTTTCTAATTATATTCCTTAATTTGTGAATTACCTCTTTCCCCTGCTTACTTGTCTTTCTTATCAAATCCCGGAAAGATAATGGAAAAGACAGAATTAATAAATAAGCATTACTCTTCATGCATTTGTTTTAATTCCATCTATTTCTAACCTCACGCTTATATGTATCTGCACTTCAGAAAAAAGACATGAACATTTTTTACATAGAGTACTAAATGGTTATTCTTTTATCAGGTCTGTTTCTTTAGAGAGTCTTATAAAATTATCTTGTCATATTTGTAGTATGAACACTGTCCAACAGGTGCATATTCCTTTGGACTTATATTTCACTCTTTGTTGGTGTTTCTCGTTCATTATTCACAGAGTGGGTGCTTATAGACTGTGCTTATGGACTATTCCTATAAACATTAGAAAATACTTCAAAGAACTGAGTCAACAGCTGCAGAGACAATCTAAGGATATTGATGTTCAAATTATATTAAATTAAGTCACATATCAGGATTTTCAAAAAGAAGCCTAAAAAGTAGATACATAAGAGTAGCCTTTGGGTTTATGAGAAAGTCACAGCAATCAACTTGCTTTTAGAAACTAAGTAGATTTCTATTAAAGGGTGAAGAAAGCCATTATGTGTTTGAATTATTCATTTCATGTAAAATATCTGTATTATGTTCAATTTATAAAGAGTTAGCATAGAGTTTATATGAATTGCTATGCAAGTCTGGCAACACTGAGATTTTATATACATCAAGCGTCTCATGAAATGTAAATATCAAACTGATGGCAAAATTCATCTTGCTTATTTCAGATACAATTGCAATAAAGTTTTAGTCATTAAGGGGATTTAAGTGCCAATCCAAACTTGGTTTATGAACCTCCATGGATAGCTTTGAAGTCTAAGGAGCGTAGATTTTGGTATCTTTGCTAAATGTTAAAGATTCCCCTCTCAGTCTCTGGGTAAATGGCAACTCTCACATTGTTGTCTGAGGAAGGTTGGTGGTGGGGTGACTAAACAGACCAGAACAGCTGGTTAATATCTCAGATTGCAAATTCATAACATTTATTATCTGTGTATAGAAAAGAAAAAAAACGTAGTGTTATAGGGGCTGGGTCTGCATAGACAAAGTCTTAGGTCACATCTGTAATAGTAAATTGAAGGGATTAGAAGGTGAAAAACACTAATATCCTCCTGAAATAATACAACATCCAAGCCATGTTTCTCAATAGGAGGTGATTTTAACCCTCTTTCCAGAGAACATGTGGCAGCAACGTCCAGAGACATTTTTGATTGTCCTAACTTGGGAGGAGAGGGGGTGCTACTGGCGTCTAGTAGGCAGAGGCCAGGGATGCTGCTAACCGTTCTACAATCACCAAAATAAAGAATTATCTGGCTTAAAATGCCAATAGTGCTATGATTAAGAAACCCTGAATTGAAGAGGTATTTTTTAAAAACTGGGAATATGTACAACTTGTCTTGATTCTCTTGTTTTTATTGATTTGTCATAGGGATAAAACCAATAGGGGAAATATGATTGCTGCTTAGCAAATCTGTTTTACTTTTTTATTAATCCCTAAGATGTGGAACCCATATCCTAGAAAAATAGGTTCAGTTTCTGACCCTGCCAATTCTTTAAGTGAATGATGTTTATCTTGTGTTGTGTCAAACTAATCAGGTAAAAATGAATTTACATAGAATAATACTAAAACATTAAGATGCCTCAATACCATACAGGACAAAATGGAATTTGGTCATTATGTAGTTAATGTGATTAATATGAGTAACAAGCAAGATGCTTCAGGGCCCCAGTGGAACATTTGTCCTGAATTATCTGGGTTGACTGTCCACTCCTATTATGGGAAGTGAAAGACAGCCAGATCTCTCCATGCAGCACATTTGCATGAACAGTAGCAGAGGATACAGTGTATTAGGGTATACACAGGAGACATCATTGACTAGGGGTGTTACCGTTCTTAGCTAAGAGTGTAACTTCAAATAAGAAAGCTAAAAATGAAGAGAGAAACATGACAGAATACTCCATTTATCGTTTTTGTGTGCTTATAGAAGATATTCTGCAAAATTTGCAGTTCATTTTCTCGAATTCTTCTCCTGCACAATTTCAGCACAATTCCTTTTAAAATACGGAACAGGAGTGAAACACATGAGGAGTTCAAAGGCACAGTGTCTTTCTGCTGCTGCACCTGACTACCTTTGACGCCTGGTTGAAAAGAAGTCAAGGATGGGCTTCTTTTCATCGTTGCTTTCATTTTTTTCTAAATGTTTATCAACATCAGTTAGTAGTAATGTATTAGTTATGGGTAGGAGAAATGAAATATCTTGTAAGCTTGGCAGATAGTTATAAATAATTTTGATAAGACACATTAATTGCACGGATATTTTATACTTTACAACATATGTTAGTATTTTAAAAAGGAGTGCCCCTAGATAATACCCATAAGTGTTAGAAAACCCAGTTACACAGAAAGTTATAATAACTATATTATAATTAGAAAGTATATTATATGTGTTAGCATTTTAAGTATATTACAGTTAATGAAAAATTAAAAATTGGACATACTATTTTTAGCAAGTTATGACATAGACGGATTGTCCTCTCTTTTATTTGGTAGGTGTTTTTCTTCCCTTCAGTAAGATCCATTCACCAATTCCCATTTAGCCTGAGTGAAATATATAACTCAACTATGCTATCTTACCAGGAAGGGCAACAGTCGACATTTCCTTTTTGCCTGCATTAAATACAAATGCAGGTGAGATATAAATTCAAATGCAGGTGAAAGGAAATGCCTACTGTTGCCAATGCTTCTGGTCAAGATAGCATAGTTGAAATATATAGGAATAAAAAGAAAATCTCCTTATTTTATTATATTAAATACAAATGCAGGTAAAAAGGAAATGTCTATCATTGTGCTTCCCAGTCAAGGTAGCATAGTTGAGTTATACATTTGGCTTAGGCTTCAAACTGATAGCAATGATAGAAAAAAGAGAAAAATTGAAATCTAAAAATATATGTCCAGGCTTAAAAAATAAGGTAAACATCTTTATGAACAAAAACTACACCAAAATGAACATGTTAAATGGGGCTGAAGACATTGGTATTCTAAGATCTGGTTCCAGAAGCAAGCAGTGGTGTCTAGACGTCTCATATCTGCCAGTAAAGGGAGCCAGAGTTTCACATAAATATTTAAAAATTGATGACTTTTATAAATATAAATCTTTTAAAAATACATATGTAAATCTATGTATAAACTTAAATTATATTTCTGTAATCGAGATATGTAAGTGAGGGATTGGAAACAGGTTTGCTGTGTGAAGAAGCCATGGGCTCAGGTACCTCTCTCTGGCAGCAGACCTGCACTACACGAAATACTATGTTAATGTTATTTTTGTATTGATTAGAATGGGATTATGAGTGATTTGTTTGTTTTTTTTTTTTTGTTTTTGTTTTTTTTTGAGACAAGGTCTTGCTCAGTCACCCAGGCTAAAGTGCAGTGGTGCAGTCATGGCTCACTGCAGCCTTGACCTCCTGGGCTCAAGTGATCCTCCAACCTCAGCCTCCCAAGTAGCTGAGACTACAGGTGTGTGCCACCATGCCCAGCTAATTTTTGTGTTTTTTGTAGAGATAGGTTTCACCACGTTGCCCAGGCTGATCTCAAACTCCTGGGCTCAAGCAATGCATCTACCTCAGCCTCCCAAAGTGCTCGGATTACAGGCGTGAGCCATCATGCCTGGCCTACAAGAAATATTAAAGGAAGTTCTTCAGGTAGAAAAAAAATGATCCAGATGGAAGCTAAGATCTACACAATGAAAAGCAACATAAATGGTAAATATATGGGTAAATGTCCTAGACAAGTTTTATTTTTGCTTTAAAGATTATATTTTTACTTTAAAAATAATAATTGAACATTAAAAAGAATAAGAAAAGGTAATTTATTGCAGTTCATTTTGGGACTCAAGAGTGTGTTCAACAAGGTCACAGGGCACATGGTAAGTATACAAAAATCTGCATTTCTGCACACTAACAACAAAAGAAGATTTAAAATTTAAAAATACCCTTTGAATAGCATTAAAAAATGAAATAATTAGAAATAAATTTAATAAAATATGTGTAAGACTTGTACAATAAAAATGATATATTGATAACAAAAAATAGGTAAGACCTAAATTAATTGAGATATATCATGTTCATGGATTAAATAATTCAATATAGCTAAGATGTCAATTCTCTTCAAATAGGAAGAGAGGACGTCAACCTATCCTTGTTTGCAGATGACATGATCCTATATCTAGAAAACCCCATCATCTCAGCCCCAAAGCTTCTTAAGCTGATAAGCAGCTTCAGCAAAGTCTCAGGATACAAAATCAATGTGCAAAAATCACTAGCATTTCTATACACCAACAACAGGCAAGTACATAGCATGTACACAAATAGCAGTTTTATACATAATAGCCCCGAACTCTAAACCCAAATGTCTATTCAACAGGGTAAATGGAGAAATAAATGGTCGTATATCCATATGATGGTATACTACTGACAATGAAAAGAAATTACTGACATATGCAACAGCACTAAGAGTTCCCAAAACATTATGCTAAGTGAAGAAAGGCAAGCACCAAAAGATACACATTGTATAATTCCATTTGTATGAAAATCTAGAAAAGACAAATCTAATTTAGAGTAACAGAAGTCAAAAAAGTGGTTACTTGGTCCTTAAAATATGGGAGGGCGGGGGAGCTTTACTGCAAGAAGGCATGAGGGAAATTTGGAGGATGGAAATTTTCTGTAAGACTGTGGCCAGGCACAGTGGCTCATGCCTGTAATCCCAGCACTTTGGGAGGCCAAGATGGGTGGATCACCTGAGGTCAGAAGTTCAAGACCAGCAGGGTCAACATGGCAAAACCCCATCTTTACTAAAAAAACAAAACAAAACAAAAATACAAAAATTAGATAGTTGTGGTGGCGGGCACCTGTAATCCCAGCTACTGGAGAGGCTGAGGCAGGGAGAATTGCTTGAACTTGGGAGGCAGAGGTTGCAGTGAGCTGAGATTGTGCCACTGCACTCTAGCCTAGGCGATAGAGCAAGACTCCATCTCAAAAAAAAAAAAAGTTATGGTGGTTTCACAGCTACATACATTTGCAAACCTCATGGTACTACATGCTTAAAATATATAAATTACGCTTATATTATGAGTTGGTTCATTAATTTACAGATCAGAAATGTATCCACCCTTTAATCATATACAATTAAAACAATTTATCATTCACTTGCATATTTGTTTGGCATGGTTTTTCTGATCGAATGTGTGTCTGTATTAGTTTTGTATATCTTGGACATAACTAACTAGAGTTGAGAGAGAGTGTATATAGTTATGTTTAAAATCAGTACAGGCCACGCAGGGTGGATCACGCCTCTAATCTCAGCACTTTGGGAGGCCGAGGCGGGCGGATCGCTTGAGGTCAGGAGTTCGAGACCAGCCTAGCCAACATGGTGAAACCCTATCTTTACTAAAAATACAAAAATTAGCCAGGTGTGGTGGCAAGCACCTGTAATCCCAGCTACTTGGGAGGCTGAGGCAGGAGAATCACTTGAACCTGGGTGGTGGAATTTGCAGTGAGCCGAGATCACGCCACTGTACTCCAGCCTGGGCGACAGAGCAAGACTCCACCTAAAAAAAAAAAAAAAAATTCAGTACAGCAAATAGGGACGTAAAATAGTTCTAAGATGAAGCTTGCTTTTAGTAGAATAATGATTCATGATATACCCTCTTCCTAGGGTAGGTAATGTGTACCAATCAGAGGATTTTACCTATAAAATCCAGGCTGAATTTAAAGACTTCATTGTCCTAAATCCTTTATAATTTCGTCATTTGACAAATACTCAGTAATATTACTTAGAGTTTTTAAAGCCAAACTTTATGCAGCCATAAAAAAACCAAAATCCTATCCTTTGCAGCAATATGGATATGGCTAGAGGCCATTATTCTAAGTGAATTAGCACAGAAATAGAAAACCAAATACTGAGTATTCTCACTTATAAGTGGGAGCTAGACATTGGGTGCGCAGAGACACAAAGATCGAAACAATAAACACTAGAGATTCCAAAATGGGGGAGGTTTGGAGGAGAAAAAGAGCTGAAAAACTACTCATTAGGTATTGTGTTCAATACATGAGCAACAGGATCATTAGAAGCCCAAACCTTAATGTCATACAATATGCCCACATAACAAACCTGGACATGTACATACTGAATCTAAAATTTAAAAAAAAAAAATTAAAACAAATAAATTTAAAAATCTATTTGGAAATGCAAAAAAAAAAAAAAAAAGGTCTTCAATAAAATTCATCCCTTCATACTACAAACTCTCAATAAACTAAGTATTGAAGGAACATACCTCAAAATAATAAAAGCCATATATGACATACCCACAGGCAATATCATACTGAATGGGCAAAAACTGGAAGCATTTCCCTTGAAAACTGGCACGAGACAAGGGTGCCCTCTCTCACCACTCCTATTCAACATTGTATTGGAAATTCTAGCCAGGATAATCAGGTAAGAGAAGGAAATAAAGAGTATTCAAATAGGAAGAGAGGAAGTCAACCTATCTTTGTTTGCAGATGACATGATCCTGTATCTAGAAAACCCCATCGTCTCAGCCCCAAAGCTTCTTAAGCTGATAAGCAACTTCAGCAAAGTTTCAGGATACAAAATCAATGTGCAAAAATCACTAGCATTTCTATACACCAGCAACAGGCAAGCAGAGAGCCAACTCATGAATGAACTGTCACTCACAATTGCCACAAAAAGAGTAAAATACCTAGGAATACAGCTAACAAGGCAAGTGAAGGACCTCTTCAAGGAGAATTACAAAACACTGCTCAAAGAAACCAGAGATAAGACAAACAAATGAAAAAACATTCCATGCTCAATGATAGGAAGACTCAATATCCTGAAAATAGCCATACCGCTCAAAGCAATGTATTGATTCAATGCTATTTCCATTAAACTACCATTGACATCCTTCACAGAACTAGAAAAAACTATTTCAAAATTCATATGGAATCAAAAAAGAGCTCCAATAGCCAAGGCAATCCTAGGCAAAAAGAACAAAGTTGGAGGCATCACACTACCTGACATCAAACTATACCACAAGACTACAGTAAACAAAACAGCATGATACTGGTACAAGAACAGACACATAGACAAAGAGAACAGAATAGAGAACCCAGAAATAAGACCACACATCTACAACCATTTGATCTTTGACAAACCTGGCAAAAACAAGCAATAGAGAAGGGATTTCCTTTTCAATAAATGGTTCTGGAAGAACTGGAGCAGAAAATTTAAACTGGATCCCTTCCTTACACCACATAAAAAATACCAACACAAGATGGACTAGTGACGTAAATGTAAAACCTAAAACTATGAAAACCCTAGAAGAAAATCTAGGCAACATTATTTAGGACATAGGCACGGGCAAAGATTTCATGATGAAAATGCCAAAAGCAATTGCAACAAAAGCAAAAATTGACAAATGGTATCTAATTAAACTAAAGTGCTTCTGTGCAGCAAAAGAAACTATCATCAGAGTGAACACACAACCTACAGGATGGGAGAAATGTTTTGTAATTTATCTATCTGACAAACGTCTAATATCTAGCATCTACAAGGAACCTAAATAAATTTATGAGACAAAAATAACCCCATTAAAAAGTGGGCAAATGACATGAACAGACACTTCTCAAAAGAAGACATACATTCAGTCAACAAGCATATGAAAAAAAGCTCAATATCACTGATCATTAGAGAAATGCAAATCAAAACCACAATAAGACACCATCTCACTCCAGTTATAACGGCTATTATTAAAAAGTAAAGGAAAACAAAACAAAAAGAAAACAAAAACTGATGCAGAAGAGGATGAGGAGAAAAACGAATACTTTCACCTTGTTAGTGGTAGTGTAAATTAGTTTAACCATTGTGGAAGACAGTGTGGCGATTCCACAGAGACCTAGAGGCAGAATAACCATTGGACCCAGCAATCCCATTAGTGGGTATATGCCAAAAGGAATATAAATCATTCTATTTTAAAGATACATGTTCATTGCAGCACTATTCACAAAAACAATCATGGAGTCAACGTAAATGCTCATCAATGATAGACTGGATAAAGAAAATGGTACATATACACCATGGAATACTATGCAGTCATAAGAAGGAACAAGATCATGTGTTTTGCAGGGACATGGATGGAGCTGGAGGCCATTATCCTCAGCAAACTAGCACAGAACAGAAAACGAAACACTGCATGTTCTCACTTACAAGTGGGAGCTGAAGGATGAGAACACATAGACACATGGCGAGGAACAACACACACTGAGGCCTGTCAGAGGGTAGGGGGTGGAAGGAGGGAGAGCAATAGGAATAGCTAATGGATGCTGGGCTTAATACCCAAGTGATGGGATATTCCATACAGCAAACCACCAGGGCATACATTTACCTGTCTAGTAAAGCTGCACATCCTATATATGTACCCTTGAACTTAAAAATTGGGAGAAAAATTAATCTATTTGGAAGCATTGAAAATATTGGTAAATTATTTTTTGAAAATTGAACTCTGATACTTTTCTCCCATTTTATCCTTCCTTATTACCGGAAAATCCTCCAACATTATATTTCTATAGTTTGGAATAAGGATGTATTCTGCCCTTAAAAACTGTAGGTATTTTAATTATATCTAAATAAGTTCACAGAAATATATATCCATGGCTAAAGGGTAAAAATAAATAAATACATAAAGAAAGCTAATCTTTATATTTGTATGTCTCAGTATATACAAACCATCTGTTTTCTCTCCTACTCAAATCTTAAAAAGCAAAGTTGCTGTATCATAAAAATAAGACTTTTTGGCCCACTAAATATATCAAAAATTAAAGTGAAATATATTTGTTCACATAGTCAGAAATATTCTTCTGAGACCACCTTTAAGGTGGTCTGGGACCTCATGGTGGACAAAAGTAATCAGCGAGAAATGGGTAGGATGAGGGTCACGAATAAGCAGGTGCCACCCAGGGGCCAGGCTTCAATACAATGGTAAACTTGGATAGTGAAGCATTCAGTATCCTAGGGTCTAAAATAGGGTTACGGTAAAGAGTATTTCCAGATCCACCTGCCGGTAGGAATAGAACTGACAGAAGCCAGACAGGATTGATTGTAGGTTGTGAGGAACTCTTCAATATCTAATGAGATCAATGAGATCAAGCAGGAACTTGCATCTGAAGTCATATGAACTCTGCTACGACATCCTGACCATCCCAGTTTGAAGACAGAGAAGCAATGTTATCTGGAATACCTGCAGGCTCTTCTGTTCACATGCTGGCAGGCAGCATCATTTTTGGGTGAGCAAGTACTAGTCTATCTGATCTTTTATCTTTTTGGAGAAAGAGGAAAGGAAAATGCACTGCATTTACAACGAGCCCTCTATAGGCACTTTGCTTGTGATATCTCATCTTATCCCCACTTATTGTCCACATTTGCATAATAGGAAATCATGAAACTGAAGCTCAGAAAAATTGCCACCTGCTTAAGCTCACACATTAAGTCATTAGAGTTAAGAATTAAACTCAGATCTGTCTCCCTCCAAAAACGATGTGTTTTTTTTCCTACAACTTTGCAAGGCTAAAAGGTCATTTTGTCAGCACATCAAAAATTGGTACGACATTTATGGACATGAGATTCACACTCATCAAATTCACAGGAGACTGATTCATTAAAAGAGTTAGAATTTATAAATATACAATGAGAAATAAAACTGACAAGAAAGACGAGAGGGCTTGAATCGGTAATTTAGCACAGTCTCTTAAATTTAAGAGTTACTCGGGAAGCTAAATTCTATTCAAAATATTGCTTGGTCAGTGTAAATCAGAAACAAAAGGAACTGGAGTGATCTACAGTACAAAGTGCCTCCATTAAGAGAGACTGAGGTTGTCATCCTCACTTGTGAATAGGTTGCTGTTGGTGATGTTCCTTGGTCTGGAGCTCACTTTCCAAAGGACAGTGCTAAGTATTAGGGTGGTGCAAAACGAATTGCAGTTTTGGCCATTACTTATAATGCAACTAGCATTACCATACTGTCCGTGAAAATGCTGCTCTTTCAGAATTACTCACATTCCTTCATTCATTATGTAACTGAGTAGCTTTAGCCTCAAAATGCATTTTAAAACCTTTTTTCCCCTCCTTTCTCTCTAGTCTTAAGATGTAACCTTGAATGAGTTCATGTCCTTTGCAGGGACATGGATGAAGCTGGAAATCATCATTCTCAGCAAACTATCACAAGATCAGAACCTAAACACCATATATTCTCACTCATAAGTGGGAGTTGAACAATGAGAACACATGGACGCAGGAAGGGGAACATCACACACCGGGGCCTGTCGTGGGGTGGGGGGCTAGGGGAGGGATAGCATTAGGAGAAGTATCTAATGTAGATGATGGGTTGATGGGTGCAGCAAACCACCATGGCACGTGTACATGTATGTAACAAAACTGCACGTTCTGCACATGTAACCCAGAACTTAAAGTATAATAAAAAAAAGAATATAAAATACATCATTAATATTTGTATATTGATTACATGTTGAAATGATAGCATTTTGGATACATTGTGTTATATAAATATATTATTAAAGATCATTTCAGCAAAAAAAAAAAAATGTAACCTTGAAACAGACTGTAGACACTTCTTTCTTAAATGCACAGCAACCACAGAAAAAGATGCTGCAACTCTGCTTCTTTCCCTTTCCCACCAAACACTCCCTTGCACCATACATACTTATCTAACTGCATGCTTGTTAAGAATTCCGATTGGCTCCATGCCTGTAATCCCAGCACTTTAGGGCGGTGAGCGGATCCTAAGGTCAGGAGAAATCGAAACCACAGTGAAACCCTGTCCTCTACTAAAATACAAAAAGTGCTTGAGGTCTTGGTTGTAGGGAAACCTGTGAAAGTCCCCAGCTATGGGAGGCTGAGCCCAGGAGAATGGGGCGGGAACAGGGAGGGAGCTTGGTGAGGCAGGGTGGCGCTTTGTACTCCAGCTAGGCAGGCTGAGACTCCCATCTCAAAAAAAAAAAAAAAAAAGAAATTCCAGGGGGCTGGTGTTTTGTTTTGTTTGTTTTGAGATGGAGTCTCCTCAGATCTCGGCTCACTCAGCACTCTACCTCCCGGGTTCAAGCCATTCTCCTCGCCTCATAGCTCTAACTGGGACTACAACCCCTATCCTACATGCCAGCCTGAGTACACTGGCTGCTTCAATGAGACAAAGGAACCCACACCGTCACTGAAACCAGGATGGTCAGGTCTGCAAGCGTGATTAAGCCCACCTGCGACCTCCCATGTGATTGAGGAAGTGAAACCACGCGCTTGGCTTTTTGTTTGTTTTGTTGCGACGACGGATGTCGCTCATCAAAACCAGGATTCCGGGCGCAACAAATCAGTGGTTCGGACGCTGGTGCCGAAACCGTCAGGCACTTGCGCCCGGCTGCATGCCCGCTGCTGGCCCTTTGGGCGGGGATTTCGCGCCTGTAATCCCCGCGCTTTTTGGGGGCCGAGAGGCTGATCCTGGGATTTAGGAGATTAGAGACCATCCTGGCTGCTGCACTGAGAACCCAAGTCTCTACTAAAAATACCACCATCACGTGGGGTGGGGCCTGTAGTCCCAGCTACAGGGAGGCTAAAGAGGCAAGAATACGTGAGCCGAGGCCGGGCACCACAGTGGCAGATAGACATCAGCCTGGTGACAGAGGCCAGACTCTGTCTCAAAAAAAAAAAAAAAAAGAGAAAGCCCTTCCCTCGACCTAGTTTGGAATGGTCTTTTTTAAGTGCATAAGCCGGGCCATTCCCAACTGCTACAACATTTGAATAAAAGTTGTTTCCTTTCACAGCATCTAAGCTTCCTCCTGTTGTTTCTGCCTCTGAGTGTTGGGCAGCCGGGCAGGTCAAGACGCCATATATTATTACATTTCTACTAGCCCTGGCTATTTCTTTGCACTAGAATACACTAAATATTTAAAGTCCCTGCTTTTGATGGAGCGACTGTTTTTAAAATGTCAAAACCAAGGAAATTAAAACATTGACATGGTTACAGCTTTAGAGATGCAAGCAGAGTTGTTCTTATAAATGGATTTTACTTGGGCAAATCACTATACTTCAAACGTCTCTGGAAAGCATGCTGTCCTCTCTGGTGTCACCTACATAAGGTAAATCAATGGTTGAACACTAAGAATGCTTCCTGTAAAAACTAGTAGTTCTTAGGCAATTTTTATCTTGTGACATTCCTGAATGTCCCTGAAGCTCCTCTTAGAGGACATTGAATTCTTCGAAGATTCACTATATCTCTGAAGAAGACTTGTAAGCAAGACACTGTAGCCTTTGTTACACCAGTACAACAAATGCCATCTATTTTGAGTGCTATCTGTTCCCAGGAGACTAGGGATTGGTTGTCAACTAGCTTTTGTGATTACGCTTTTCACAACAGACTTTACAGTGATTAATGTCAATTAAAATATACCTACTCGACTGAATTACTTCATAAACATGTCTCTAATATACCAGGTGATCTTGGGGTTTTGTGTGGCACTGTTACCCTCTCGTCACTAAGAGGAGTCCATGGCCCTGATTCTGTCTTGTTTACTTTTTGTTCTAGGATTTTGTTACTTATGCCAGGAGAAATAAGTGGGCTGATGCCTGAAAATCAGTGTTCTTTTGATTATCTAAGAATTTTGATCAGAATGCCAGTTGAAAAGAAAATATCCTAAATATGAAAGCAGCCCTTGCTCTCTGCTCCTCACCTCCTGCCCAAATAAAACTTTAAAACAATCTTTAATACAATAGAAGTAGTCTATTAAATTATTAAAGTATGTATTCTATTGTATCTAAGTATGCTTCTACTAGTGATTAGGTAGATTTCATACAGTAGATTTGAATTGAACAGTTTCTGCCCTAAAGCAGTTTTCATTCAGGATTGGGTGGCATATAATGTATATACATACTAATCAATGTTTCAGATTTGCCATGCGAGGATGGGCCAGTCCCTGCCTCTTCCACTTACCATCTGTGTGAAAGCTCCAGTACTAGAGAGCCAGGGGAGCAGACGGGTTAAGTGTACAGTGTCTAGCATCATACAGCCGTCTTTAAGCTCCAGCCCAGCACTTGTTCGCAGGGTGATCATGAGCAAGGTGTGTAACCTCTCTGCACCTTAGTTCCTTATTTGTATAAAATGAGAATAATTACATAGCTTATAGGGTTGTTGCAAGGGTTAAAAGAGTTATTACATGTAAAGTCCTATAACAGTGCTTGACAAAGAGTATACCCTCAAATGCTGTCTTAGCTTGCTAGAAAGCAGTGGCTGACTCAAGTCACGTACACTTTGGTTCTCCTCTCCTGTCCAATTTCCCTTTTCCCTCACTCTTGCTTCCCTGGGATTGCAGGTCCTAATAAAAATCATAGAAGATTCAGCATTGCCTGAGGTTTGCCTTCTGGAGCTTGGGCAGGATGATCTCCAAGATTCCTTCCTGAAAACACTCTTTGTACAAAGAGAGTGAATTGCAGTCAGAAGGTCTAGTTTATGTCCTGGTTTTATAATAACAAAGATACCAAGGTGACCTTGGGCTAGCCATTAGCCTCCTCGGACCTTGGCTTTCTTTTTAGTAAAGGAGAATAAAATGTATTTACTGTTTTCATAGGAAAAACAGTTTTCTTCACAAAATGATGGCAAGGATTGACTAGATATTTATACGAAAGCAGTTTGTAACTATAGATCTATACTAATCCGTATCTGTTAGTCCTTTTTCCTTCCATCTAACATTCGCATAACTAAGGACTTCTGTTCCTCTATCCACAAGGGGCAGAGATCAGGGAGACCTATTCTGACCTCTTATACTTCCTGCCCCCAGGAAGCAGAATGTCCCAGGTTTTTTGTGGGTAGGGTACATGGTTTATGCGTGGCAGGCCCTTTTGCCCTTGTGAACCTCCATGAAATCAGATGAGGGACTTGCTTATTCTTTCAAGCCCTCATTTTAACTTCCTGCTACTCTCTTACCAGAAGCCCATCTGTTCCCCCATCATGGACAGGCCTATTCTTGGTCACTCTCTCTCTGTCCTGGAAGATGTTTTATGCAGCAAAGAACATACCAGCACAGGCTCGTACCACCACCCTTAATAAGAAGCTTGGCCAGGTCAAATATGTGTTCTCTGACAAAACAGGGACCCTGACTCAGATACATTATGATTTTCAATAATGACTGGGTACATGAGGCCAGCATGCTTATCTTGCAGGAGGTTAGAATAGACAAGTATACTTAATAGCTGCCCTGTATGTTTGCTGTTCACAGCCAATCCCCAAGAATCAGGGGAAGAAGTTCCCATTAGCTTAGTCTAAGCTGTATGACCACCATAGTTTACAGAAGCCTCGAAGTCCAGGGGTGATTAACAACTAATGAAGCTGATAGTTTGTGAGCCCGCTCTCTATTTTGTCAGAATCTGGGAAGGAATAAGGATGTTTTTTTCATGCCCCACTATCCCCCCTCAACTTCTAGCAATATCTATAACATAGGAATCAACATTGTCTTCAAGTAGGCATCACTTTTACCCCTTTCTGATGCTCAGTCTTCACAATGGAAGAGTGAATTTGGAAAGATAAGTATACAAACACATTCCCTTTGAAAATAAAAGAAAAAAAAGTCTGTTTAGAGAGCAGATGTAAAAACTTTTAACAAGAAACAGATCCTATCTGCATTGAACTATATTTAGATAGAAAGCCATCTGGCCACAGTCCAATTATACCTCCATGTTCTGTTCAAAACAGCATACTCTCTCTGTCTATTCAACATAATATACCATAAACTGCAGAGACTGGGTTATTTAATGTGGGTTTTGACTGGTAGCAACAACAATTCTAAAAATAATCAGGATAGCCAGTATACTTCATTGAATATCTATAAGACAGAAAAAGTGTTCACAACACTTACGACAGAAAAAGTTGAAACTAGCATACCACAGCAAACTGAAACTAATCCGAAAGACTGCTATCTCATTAGCGGGATCTGTTTCAGTTCGTCATATTCCCTACAAAGGTTACATATTCTGGTGGATTTGTATTATTCCAACTTAGTGACAACGAACTATATTTCCCACCATTCCCTTCTCTGGATAGTTCCCTGTAGCATGGGTCACAAGAGATATTTTGCATGACATTTAGAAGGCAGAAGCAGGAGCTATATCCTTTTACACATGGTAGTCGGTGAACCAAGCACTGATGCAGCTCTCACATATTATCACTTAAGTGCTGGCTCTCCTCGTTGGTGCGTGGCAGGCAGTACTGGGCACACAGCTACTCTAGCTCCTACCAGATGCTTCATCAGCTTGTCTGATTTCTGGGCCAAATGCATCTGTACCTCCTATAAGACACCCAGGTCATTAAAACTGGAGGCTTGGAGCCAGTAAGAGAACAACACAGTTTCTAGCCCATCCTTGTGGGTTTCAGGTTTTCCTCTCTCTCCCCATCTTCACATTCAATTTCCCTTTCCAGTGGCCTCAAATCCCCATGCTAGATAGAAAGATAATAATGCTACATAGACTGTTTAACAAGTTCCCACAATATGTAAGGTCAAATTCTTTTAATAAATCTCAATGGTTCTGTTTCTCTGATTGAACCTTGACTGCTACAGGAAGTGGTTTTGATACTGGAAGTGGTTTCACAACAGGATTTTAAGAGTAGATTCTTGGAAATGGCTTTGTGTTATCAAAATGGATTCTCCAGTGTGACTGGATTGAGTCATCATTAATGACTTTGCTCCTAGTGATAACAGCTAATGAAGCGTGGTGATGAGTTCAAGCTCATGGAATTCACTGATATATTCTTCCTTTTTTCTTCAACAGAATTTTTTTTTAACTTTTATTTTCGGTTCAAGGGTACATGTGCAGGTTTGTTATATAAGTAAACTGCATGTTGCAGGGGGTTAAAGATTATACTAAAGAGCTGCATTTTGTCATCCAGGTAATAAGCATAGTTATCAATTATTTTGTCACCTCAGTGGTAAGCATGGTACCCAATAGGTGTTTTTTCTGATCATCTCCCTCCTCCCGCCCTCCACCATCAAGTAGGCCCCAGTGCCTATTATTCCTCTCTATGTGTCCATGTGTTCTCATTGTTTAGCTCCCACTTTTAAGTGAGAATACATGGTATATGGTTTTCTGTTCCTGCATTAGTTTGCTTAGGATAATGGCCTCCAGCTCCACCCATATTGCTGCAAAGAACATGATCTTGTTCTTTTAATAGCCATATAGTATTCCATGGTATATATGTACCACGTTTTCATTATCCAATCTACCTTTGATAGCCATTTAGGTTGAATTCATGTCTTTACTATTGTGAATAGTGTTGCAGTGAACATACTCATGCATGTGTCTTTATGGTAGAATGATTTATATTCCTTTGAGCATATACCCAATATTGGGATTGCTGGGTTGAATGGTAATTCTGTTTTAAGCTTTTTCAGGAATCACCACACTGCTTTCCACAACAGCTCAACTAATTTATTCTCCCACTGGCAGTGTATAAGCATTCCCTTTTCTCTGCAACCTCTCCAGCATCTGTTATTTTTTTGACTTTTTAATGATAGCCATTCTGACTGGTATGAGATGATATCTCACTGTGTTTCTAATTTTCATTTCCCTAATGATTAGTAATTTGGGGTATATTTTTTCCATATGCTTGTTGGCTGCATGCATGTCTTCTTCTGAAAAGTGTCTATTTGTGCCTTTTGTCTACTTTTTAATGGGATTATTTATATTCTTTAATGGGATTGATTATATTCTTTATCATTGTGAAGCAGCTTGCCTGATGGAATGCTAGGATGACTTTTTGAAGACTCAATTATGGATGGCAACACAAGGGCTGGATAATGTCCTCTAGAATATGGCATATGCTTTATATCAGGAACCAATAAGTAGTGGCTATTTCTCCTATAGCTAGAATTCACACACCTAGGAATCAAAGGGCAAGAAATGGAGTAGCACTTCTCATTAGCAATCAACTGGTGAAATTTTTGCTTCTTGTACACATGACTTATGACTCTGATGATCTTAGATGTATTACATTCCAAGTGAGGAATGCTTCCACCAGGAGACACAGCAGTGGGTTCACAAAACTGAAAGTTGAGGCTGCCAACTGCCTCTTTACAGAACTCATGCCAGCCAATTGTCAGGCAAAGAAGGGAGCTACAGTGGTGGCTGGGAAGATCGATCCTGATTTTCAAGAGGAAATGGGGCTGTTACTTAATGGGGTAAGGAGGAACATGTCTGGAAGGCAGGATACCTCATAGGGCTTTTCTTCATTTTTCCTATGTTCTGGACTAAGTCAATAAAAAAAATATATCAACCCAATTTAGGCAGGACTGCTAATGGCCCAGACTCTTCAGGAATGAAGGCTAAGGTGACTCCATCACGCAAGGAACCATGACTATCTGAAGTGCTTGCTGAGGGCAAAGGGAATAGGAAATGGGTAGTGGAAGGTGGTAGTTTCATTTACAGCTATGACCACATGGTGAGTTATAGAAACAAAGATTGTAATAGCTTGATTATTTCTTACTTATTTTGATATAAAAAGTGTCTTTTCTTCCCTTGTCCTATTCTTCTACCACATGACATGTGTTAATAGTAGTTAACCCCGTATCTCAGTTGTCAGCTAGAAGAGGAATGCACATCACCTAAAGATTGGGTAAATAGACTCAGTATTGTTGGGATGGAGGGTCACTATGTTTTCAGTTAGGCAGAAGCATGATCTTGTCATATTTGTACGTTAAACATGGTGAAAGGAGGTAAATGTCGATGGCAAGTTGACAGTGGAATATAGAGAATTTATATTGTGTCAACTTAGCTAAGCTGAAACTACATCTCCCAAAATTTCATTCCCTCCATAGTTTCATGTTAGTGTGGGTCACAAGAGACATTTTGGGCAAGATTTGGAAGGCAGAAGAGGCAATGATATTCCTTTAATGCTCAGAAAGCAGGTGCAGAGGTACAGGCGCTGCTGCAGCTTTATCCACGTTGATGTTGCTGCTTATCCAGCTGCTGGTTCACCTTGTTAGCATCGGGCAACGATGGGCATGGAGCTGCTCTGGCTTCCACCAGATCTTCCTTCAGCTTCTCGGACTTCTCAACCAGATGTGTGTTTAGTTTTGCCATAAAAAAAAACAAAACAAACAACAACAACAACAACAAAAAACCACCTCATCATCCTCTGGGAGGCCTGAGGGTGGTGAGTAATCATTGTGGGTTCCAGTGTGGTATGAGTTCCAGTTTGTGCTTCTGGGTTCCAGTTGGCCTTCTCTGTTCCTGTCACTTCACACATTATTTTTCTTCTCCCAGTTGCTTGCCCTACTGACTTCAAGATTCAGCACAGATGCAAGAAGATCTTTATCTAGACTGTTTAACCAGCTCTTATAATTGTGTAAGGTCAAATGTGTATATGACCATGAGATCACACACGCCTAGTGGTCATATATATATAGCCATGTGCTACATAATGACATTTCTGTCAATGACAAACTGCATACACAATGGTGGCCCCACGAGATGACAATGGAGCTGCCCTATGCAGGTGTACCATTTTTTTTTCTTTTGTACTGTATCTTTATTTTTTCTATGTTAGATATGTTTAGACATGCAAATGTTTATCATCGTGTTATAATATCCTATAATAGTATAGTAACATGCTGTACAGATTTGCAGCCTAGCAGCAATACAGTATACCATACAGTCTAGGTGTGTAGGAGGTTTTACCATCTAGGTTTGTATAAGTATGCTCTATGATGTTTGCACAATGATGAAATCACCTAATGATGCATTTCTCAGAATATATCCCTGTCATTGAGTGATGTCTAAGTGTATATGTACACACACACACATACACACACAGCAGCAGCATCTAGCATAACACTCAGCAAGTAATAGGGACTCAAACGTGTATGTTGAACTTAGGACATTGAATAGAATTAAAAAGATGGTTTGTATGAACATACTCAACATCTTAATACAAGTTTATTATCCTAAAGCTCTTCAAGTCAGAAGTCTGATGGGCTTGGCTGATTTCTGTGCTCCAGATCTCACAAGGCTGAAATGAAGGTATCAGGCAGCCTAGGCTCTTCTCTGGAGGCTCTGGAGGAGACATTGCTTCTAGTTCTCCTTTGGGTTGTTGGCAGAATTCAGTTCTGCCTGTGGTCCCTGGCTCCTTCTGGACTATTGGATGAGGCAGTACTCAGCCTGCATTCCCTGGTTAATGGTCCCATTTATCTTCAAAGCCAGCAACTGTAGGTTGAGTCTTTCTTAGTCTTCAAATCTGTATACCTCATCTGACCTTCCTCCAGCTGAAGAAAGTTCTGTGCTTTTAAGGCCTTGTGTGACTACACTGGGCTCACCTGAATAACCCAGGCTACTCTCTGTATCTTCAGGACAGCTGATTAGTAACCTCAATTATATCTGCAGGGTCTACCACCACAGCAGTATCTAGATTAGTATTTGACTGAATAACCAGGTGATGGGAATCTTGGGGGAACATATTTAGAATTCATCTACCATGAAGCCCACTCCCATTTGGTAATTTTAAAGCTTAAGGTATGAGTCAGAGACTGCAGAGAGAAAGAGCAGGACCAGGTCATAGGCAGACTCATATGCTAGGGAAGAGTGCCTTTAATTTATAAGTAATCAAATAGGTTCTTAGTAGGGAGTTCAGGTTTGTGATTTAGTTGAATTTCTGGCTGCAAAGAAAGAAGGCTGGAGTCTTACCATAGGTCAAGGATAGGATGAGCTTGAGCTATGAGAGTGATGGTAGAAACTAACAAAAATCTATGAATTCCAGAGGTATCTAGACAGTAAAATTTCTGGGACTTGGATGCTGAGGGTAAAAGAGAAAAAGTGTTCTGAGATTGAATTTCTACGTTTCTGACTGAAGGAAGCTAAGAGTGGGCTGGTGGTACAAAGACATGGGACTCAGGGAAGCAGGCAGATCTTGGAGATGGTGGGCAGGAAATGAGAGCTTCCATTTTGGACAAAGGGCCTCACTGGACATTATGAAGAAAATACAAGCCTCCCTCCCTGTGTGGATGTGTGTGTGGTTTTGGTTTTTTTCTTTTCTTTTTTTACATGGTAGCAGGGTAACAGTTTAGAAAGAGCAAGGGAGCAGATTCATTACACCACTGAAAAACTATAGCTATTTGAAAATAAACATACAACAACAAAATATCTTGTCAAATTAGTTTGTGTAAATCTCATACAGATTACTAGCTAACCCTTAGTGATCGATTATGCTTAATCAGAAGTTTCAGAAATTTTTCAATGCAAATTTCATCTAATTATAATATGAAACTCTGTTCTGCTGTGTTCAGCCTCCTGCTGCTCACAGATAATGTCCGCCTGCTCACAACTTAAGTATATGGGTAATGGAGGTTAAAGGGGAAGAAAAAGGAAGTTGGTATAGAAGAACATGGAGGCATTCTCCTTCCTATACCCCACATCCACCCCAGTTTTAGGATCCTCATTTCTTCTTTTCTGGTATCCAGGATGTCACTTATAAAGAAAAACAGAAACTGGGCAATGAGATTCAGCAACAAGCTACACAGCGTGAGCCACTTGTAGGAGAATTAGAAAATGTAAAAGCAACTGTAAAATTCTGCTGCTGTTACCCATTAGAGAGTCCCTCTGAACTAAGGAATTAATGGCAGTAGTCAAATTCAACCTTTTCCAAACCAGAAGATTATCAATGTTGATAACTGGGCCTATAAAGCATGACGTATTTAATACATATTTAAGAATCAGAATAGAAATTGAGTGTAACTTAATTAAAAACATAATTATAAAGTGAATTAATCATGTTGCAGGTACTGGCCTTTCCTTCTGTTATAGGCATGGTCAGAAACTTCAATTTTCTTTCTTTGTGCATTTTGATAACTCAAAGTCAGTTGTGATGTTTGAATAAAAGGATAATCTTGTAAGAATTGTCTCCTCTTAACTATGCTCTTCTCAGAAAGTTAAATATAGCACAACTCTCTATTATATAGGCCACACACAGTCACACACACACATTGTAAAACAGGCTTTTTTGCCCACAGCATTCATTTAACCTTGGACTCCATACACTTGGCACATTCTCTTGTTAATCCTCAGAGACATAAACTAAAAAATTGGGGGTCTTTTTTTCAAATTCCGATTTCTATTTTTAAAGTTACTCTTGAAAAATTTCCTATTGCTTCCATTGAAAGTAAACAAGGAAAAGCTTTACCCTGCCCTGAAAATGGGAAGTGATCTTCTGAATTAAACATGAAATCATGAGGTGATTTCCCAGCTCGGGAGGGCATTCCATGTCATTTATCCATTAATTGAAGAGCGGCTGACATGCTGCAGAGATCAGGGTTTCAGCCTCATGCCGCTGGTTCTTTCTCTACTTCTCATTATCACCACCACCACGCGGGCCCTGGCCCTCATTATCTCTCACCTGAGCCGTCTTAACAGCCTTCTAGCTAATTTCCTCCAAGTCAGTCCCTTCCTGAACCTGCGCCTTCGAAATAGGATGCAGTTTCCGTAAGTGCTGGGGTGATGCCATCGTGACCCTGCTCCTGGTCTGCTGCTGTGGGGAGCCTTTAGAGCACTGGCCCAGCCTCCTCTTCCAGAACTTTTCCTCTGTTCTCCTTTACCTTTCCTCTAGCTGTCAACCAGACTAGATCTTCATGTTCATTGAAACCCGCATTCATTTCTTGCCTCCATAATTGTGCTGTTTCTGCTACATCAGTTGCCCTGCCTTCTTGAGGTGTGCTAAATGTTGTCTGTAGAAAAAAAAGAAAAAAAGCCACCAGCCATACAAAGCTTTTGTCCACTGTGACCTCTTTCATGATTATTTTTTTGACCACCTTTCTCCCCTTCTTGAGCCAGATGAGAACTTATACTCATATATCTTTTATGGCATTATCTTTTTCTGCTTTTTATTATAATTATTTTTATATTTATTTTATTCCCACAATGTTTCTCAAACTTCTTCATCCCTGCTCCTTTTTTTAGGGGAAAAAAAAAATCCAACACTCTCATAACATTTTGGGATTTCAAAAGAAATGAACTATTATGGGCAATAAATCAAAGCATAGTATTAATTATGCTTTTTAAGACTGTGGTGATTACTGAGAATCTCTGTATCAGCTGATAATTAAAACCCTAACACATGATGCTGAATATGTATATAAAATTCTTAGCACAGTACTTGGCACGTGGTGGGTGCTCAATAAATGTTAGCTGTTTTTATGATTGTGATTAGCTCCTCAAGAGCAGGATTGTCAACTGTTGGTTGCAATATTCACAACTGGCTGCTCTGTTAAAGTTTACAATTTTAGCTTTATGACAAATTTAAGATCATGTCTTCTCGATAATGCTAATCAATAGTAACAAAGCACTCCATGTTTTTTATGACATGGGTCTTATGAGCTTCAATAAATGAAACAGTGGCCAAGAGGGGACAATGTAAGTTGTAGTAAAGTACTGGTGGGTAGCAAAGTACTGCTTAAGTGAACACTGGGCATTTCTGGGCATAGCTGTGGGTTCAGAATTGCATTGTTTTCACATGGAAAGAGATGTACAAGATACTCTGATCAGCAGAGTTCAGCAAATCAGGTAAATAGCCATTTCAGAACTTTAAATTGTTTAACCGTAATCACCAATGTATAATATCAGGGATTGGATAGGATATATGTCTTATGATTCAAATAACCTGTTAAATTCACACGAGAGAAAACATTTCAATATTTCCAAATCAATCACCTTAAATGAGGGTTATGTAACAAGAGGACAAAGTAAGGATGTCAGACACCCACTTCAACTTAGTAAAAAATCATCTATGGTAAAATATTTATGTGCTTAGGATCATCACCCAAAACAGGACTTTTCTGAAGTTTTCAGTTACAATTATTAGCTAAGAAGGCTTAGAAGTTGAGTCAACATCGGAAGACAAAGTTGGAGACTAAATTACATCACTCGTGTTTCTAAAAAACACTGTGAGCATTGTCTTGTCAGGCAGCTTAGAAGGATATCACATCAGAAAAGCATGCTCACACCAGAGTATATCATGAAACGCTGATGAAAATACTATCAAACTGTAGAAAACATGACATTGCCTCTTACAGTTAATTTTATTATTATGAAATGATAGCAACCATCCACAGATACTGTTTAAACTAATGCAGATATTGGCATGGCTAGGAGCTAGGTAAAGAACTAGGAGTTCAAAGCAACACATTAACTTTGATTTTAATCTTATCAAAAAATTGAGTTCTCTACATCATTTTTACTTCCTTATCTTTAAATCGCAAAGTAGTATAACATAATTTTCATTAACTTGATTAAAGCTTTTAAACAAATACCCAAGCAGGCTTCCAGGAATCTCACGATGTGTTTTCTATATTTATGCTCTGCCCACACTGCTTCCAGGAGAGGATGACATGAAAACGAGCTGAGCTCGTAATAAAGAGCTTCTGTCCTCTGCTAATAGAGGACACACACTCATGGTTTCCCGGTGATCCTTAGCTAGGGAGACCTGGCCTAGGGTCTTCAGGGTCAAGAAAGGCTTCTAAAGGGAGGGAACCTGGGGGCTGAGATCTAAGTAATGAGGAGGCACGACCATTTAGTCTCCAACTTTGCCTTCCTTCTGAGGTTGGCTCAATTTCTGAGCCTTCTTAACTAACAGTAACTGAAAACTTCAGAAAAGTCCTGTTTTGGATGATGATTCTAAGCACATAAATATTTTACCATAGATGATCTTCTTACCAAGTTAAAGTGGGTGTTTGACATCCTTACTTCATCCTTTTGTTACATAACCCTCATTTAAGATAATTGATTTGGAAATATTGAAATGTTTTCTCTTGTATGGGTTTAACAGGTTATTTGAATCATATGGCGTATTTCCCAACCAAGCCTTGAAATTATACATTGGTGATTATGGGTAAATGATTTAAAGTGAGAGCAGAAGCAGTGAAGAATGTTCCCTCTGATGAAGGGGCACCGGAGCAGAGGACCTGGAAAGAAGCTGATGTGGAGGCTGGAGAGTGACAAAGACTGTCTCCCTGACCACCCTTTAGTCAGGCTCTTCTGGGTCCTTTTCTTGACGAGGCTCTGACCTTGGCCATCTCCTCTCTTTGACTGGTCTAACCCAGTTTCAGCAAGAATCCTGCCAAGTCGGTTTAGAAAGGACCCTCCACCCTTGATACCTGCTTCCCCTGGCCTGCCTTTGGCAAGAATCTCCCCACCCTTGCTGTCTTCTCTTTAATTTTCCATCCACTGACCCCCTTGCTCTGCTGGTTGGCTGTAAATCCCCACTTGTCCTTACTGTACACTTGGAATTGAGCTCCGTCTCTCTCCCCTGTTGTGATAGTTTTGATGTCTATTGTAGCAGCCCTGAGCAAGACCTGCCTTCTTTACAGTTTTCACAAGAGCAGAGTGAGGAGAGGGAGGGAAGAGGAAGCAGAGAGAATAGAGTCAGGGGAGGCAGCCCAGGTCCCACCAGACAGGGGCTCCTAGGCTGCCTTAAAGACTGTGGCCTTGATTAAAAGAGAACAGAAAGGCATTGAAGAGTTCTGAGTCACTTAGTGACATGATCAGATTTTCATCTTTGAAAGACCATTCTGGCCTTTAGCAAAGAGCAACAATAATACTGTTTTTAAAATCTTGTACAATGTGTAAAGTGACGTGAAAGAAAAATTGAGTTCACCTATACATATGCAAATGTGCCCCAAAAGAGCCTGAGTCTGAATTAGAGCAGGGATTTGCAGTCTTTTTCAGCCCACAGCTATTAGTGCCCTTCGATTCCATACTCCCCAACCTCAGTCCTCCTGCAGCTGTAAGATATTAACAGTGACTGGCTATGACCATCCCAGCTACCAAATCCTCCTGTTCACTGTGGGTGCTTTGGGGTTTTGTGGTCATTCTAGCAGCCTTACTCGAGACAGGTGTGGGGCTCCAGAGGGACGGTGCTTGCTCAAAGGACAATTTATAACCTGGGCTTTATTTTTAAGACATGGTGACATTTTGATATTATTTTGAGAAAGCTCCTTTTTCACTTTACATATAAACCTGGTGGTAGTGGGAATGAGGGTGGTACGTTATAACACAGTGAAGTCATTTAGGACCATAAACACCTTAGGCAAAATGGGTTTGTTGAGGTTAACAGTGTAAGAGCATCTGCTGAGAAAAATCAAACAGAAAAAGTAAGTCTTGGTTAAAGAAAGGTCTACATGTTCCATTTTGTGAAACCATGTACAGGTTGAGGATGGGAAGAGAGGGGCAGGGACTCAAAGTGACAGCTGGTTATCCTGACAATGGGCTCTGGACAGGAAAGGAAATCAGAGTCCACAAAGAACCAGGTGGAAAGGATAACACTCAGACTATCTGCTGACTAGGAATCCACAGGTGGCATGCCCTTGATGTGTCTGACCAGACCAGCAACTGTAGTATCTCAGAGAAACCTCTGAATCAGCTCACTCCATCCCAGACTATGACTTCATTCTTGTTTGCAAGGACAAATATATTTATTCACAGAGCTTCCCTTCTGCTTTTCAGAAGAGCACTTTCAAATAAATTTTCTTCTGTTTAGAATTTGCTTCAAAATACAAGTATGTGATCTTATTGCTAAACTTGTTTTGTCAACAAATTTGTTTTTCTCTGATGAAAAGAAACTGGCTTCTTGTATTATGTTCTATAAGATTTTGCTATTCTCTACTGGGTTCTGGGGTGCTGTTTTTCTGTTCATGGTCAGCTAAGTAACAGAGCAGGTAAAATTTCTAGCATAAAAATTAGGTAAGCATACAGAAGGGAGCATTCTGCTTCATTATTTGGCAGCCAGCTCCTTTAAGATCTTTATTGTCTTCTGATTTGGTTATGGTATCTTATCTTGCTCCATAAGTGTTTGAAAATAAGACTGAATATTTGTCAGGTGGGAACATGAATCGGATCTGACAATGCTTTTCCAATGAGCAAGAGAGACATTTTAAGAAATCGAGTTGCATACGTTTATGTACTCTTTATGTATGACTAACTGTGATGATGAGGACAACAAATCAAAGGACTTACTGTCCTGTTGCTATAGGCCAATATCGTAGCATAACTGTTAAAAACCAAACTTGCCTCCAATCCATTATATAAAAACAGGCTGCAATCAAGGCCTCCTGGTGTAGTCATCACACAGATGCAGGTATTTTTAAAAGCTGGAAAGCTGGGCAAGAATAACTAGCATCACATGCATTTTTTCCCTCCCACCACTTTTCCTGTGGGTGGCAATCAGCTGTGGATATTATGTGGCAATTGACCTTTACATAAATGAATGAGCATTAGAGTGGAGCATCGATTGGTAGGAATTTTGCTTTCATTAAGCAGTAGGAATTGTGGCTTGCTATTTGGGTCAGAAAAGCTTGACGTGATTAGAGTTTTAATTGGAAACATGCTAGCCTTAATTACCTGTTTGTCACTCCTGTTTGATGTCAGTGGAAATGGTCCTACTTTCCATTCGTAGTCTTTAGTTCTAACCTCAACTTACCCCCATGACTAGTTCAATTTGTTTGACTAAAATTTAGGATTTTATAAAGGAAAATCACTTTCATAGTGGAAAGAGCATCACAGACTAAGAACACAAATTATACTCTAGACTTCAGAAAAGTATCTGCTTTTGCAAGAAGTGGCTACCTAAGAGCATTGAAGTGTCCTTCTGTGGTCCAACAGTAGGTAGACAATAAAGTTGACTGGTGCTAAACAGGGCCTGTTCCATTCCTGCCATCTAGTCCCCAAATGCAGTCAGTTATATCCTCCAGCAGCCTCCCAGAAGCCCAAGGTATCATTTCCCAGCCTACTCAAAAAACCTGGAAGTACTCAACTCTACCCAGGGCACTAGGTGGTCTATTTGGGTGGGCTGACCCTGGAAGGAGAAGCCTAGATGGCTTGTGGCAAGGTGAAATCCTAAAGGGCGAAACCATTCTTCATTCATCTGTGTCCCCTCACCACACCCCCTCCCCACACACACACACACCACAACCCCCTCTCCACACATGCATGATATAGCTTGGATATTTGTCCCCTCCAAATCTCATGTTGAAATGTGAGCCCCAATGTTGGAGGTGGGGCCTCCTGGAAGGTGTTTGGGTCACGGGGACAGATCCCTCCCTGCAGTGATGAGTGAGTTCTCATCACTCTGTTTGCTCTTGTAATAACTGGTTGTTTAAAAATGAACCTAGAACCTCCTCCTCGCTCTCTCTTGCTCCCTCTCTTGAGATGAGACTTGCCTGCTCCCTCTTCACCTTCTGCCATGATTGTAAGCTCCCTGAGGCCTCACCAAAAGCAGGTGCTGACGCTTTCTTGCACAGTCTACAGAACTGTGAACCAAAATAAATCTATTTTCTTTATAAGTTATCCAGTCTTAAGTATTTATTTATAGCAACGCCAAATGGACTAATACCACACACAAACATCCACACTCTGCCCCAGGGCTTACTGCATCACTGAGCATATTGAAGATGCCTAATGTATATAGATTGACCAATTCATATGATGGGCCAAGGAAGATCTTCCTGGCCCCAATATCACCCAAACTAATTTGTGTTAAGGTGGCATTTTGAGAAAGTTCTTTTTAAACTCCAGATGACTTGAGTGAAATAACACCAAGTCATCAGCACTGATTATTAATGTTTACTGAATGTTACTATGTGTCTGTGCTAAATATTTTGCAAATATTTAAATCTCAGTTATAGCCCTATAAGGTATTTGCTATTATCCCTATTTCCCAAATGAGGAAACGTATTCCTTTGCCAAGGTTAATTTGCATAAGACCACATGAATAGTAATTAGCCAAATCTTATCAGTCTAACTCCAAAGCCTAGACTCTTGAACACTACTTTATACTGATGAGTTCATTTATGAACTAGGATGCATGAGAAGCAGACAATATTACTAAGGAAATAGGAGAGAGACCTTGTATCAAAAGTGAAAGGTTGAAAAGGCTGGGACCGGGGAGAGAGAGGGAGGCAGGGTAGGGAGGCTTGGGCCTCTGCAGAGAGCAAGGTCCCCTATAGCCAAAGGAAGGTTCTGAAACAAGCCTGCCTGGTTATTACTTTAAAATTGTCTAAGGTTGGCCCTGGGCATAACTTGGCTCTGCCAGCTTGGGAGGAATTATTATGATCAAAGTTTTAAAACTTGTGTTTGCTTTTAACCAACAATTTTTAAAGCACATGTTTCTCCAACTGTTCTGCTATTTTAGGTACAGTTCGTATGGAAGGGAAGGAAGAGGAGGGATTTACTCTCCCACCTCTCCCAGGAGGATCCTTCTCACTCTTTCACTCCCTTTTTCCATGGCTTTGCTCCTTCTCTACAAAGCAGCGGCATCCATTCTGCAGTTCTGTTTGTAACTGTTCTTGTGTTTGCTATGTATGTATATAAAATCTGTAGTTGTGAATAATGACACTGAGGCATAGTGTTCTAAACGTGGTTGTCCCCTTTCCCTACTTTAAGCTGTGTGAGTTATAGCCCTGTTTGAACACTGTTTACAGAGTCCATATGTCTGAGTTAAAACTGTGTTTGGTTACAAGGAATAGAATAGCCAAAGCTCAAACCCATCAGGGGGGCCCCTTCCTTAGTGTGTGGCCTTGGTCTCATGCTATCAAGAGCATGCTGTACCTCTTGGCTTCATGTCCATGTCTTATGGAGAGGAATGGCAGCTCGCCTGTCTCTTCCATAGCATGTTCCCAAAGCTCTTCTCAGTGACTTCAGCTTAGATTCCATTGACCAGAACTGGGCCACAGTGCCACTCCAGAAACAAGACAGCCTGGGGAACTGAGTGTTTCAGCATTTTGGATTCTCGAGGTAGAGGAAGACAAAGGAAAAGGCGGTTGTGACATAGCACCCACATCACCGTGCTCCGGGAATGCTTGATGGGGAACTTTGGGTGCTTGAGCTGACAAAACTCTCTCTTATCTGAGATGGGGTTCAGTTTACCTTATAAAAAAAAGCTCTGATGGTGAATCATGCCTGGGTTATAGGTTCCCCTTAAAAGTTACTTTTTGTTAGTGATTGCCATAGTAATTGAAAATATGTCAGAATTATAATGAGTTAGGGAAAAGTAGGATACATCTACACAGTATAACCAATTTCATTAATACCATTATTTTATAGTCTGACACTACTACAAAAAAGGGATTGAAGAACAGAAGGATACTTCAGAGCTTACCCAGATTTCCTCTCTTATTGCACAGATGAGGCAACGATTCAGAGCAGCAGGTGACATGATTGACTCAGGGCGACGCAGTTAGGGAACGACACCACAGGGGTGGGATTCAGTGTGCTTCACTCTACCCAGGACAGCCTGAGGACCAATCCCGGGACCCAGCACTGGAACAGTCAGGCTCAGATCTTACCCAGAGCCCTGCCCAGGAACCACATAAACAGTAGTTTGTACAATCTCAGTCTTTCTGTCCTTTCACACCCAAAAAATAATTTCATGCAATTACTGCTGTTTCAATCAGCACACATTCTATATATATTGTTATAAATGCAAATATGATTGTAAGGGGGAAAAATTCTAAGTTAGAAGTGAGGAAATTTCAGCATTTGTGTGTCTATCTTAATGACAGCTAAAATATACTCCCTGGTCTACATGTCTGCTTGTTAAAAATATAAATAGGAACATCTTGAGTCTAATGTTTATTTTTAAATACTGAAGTATTTAAATTTAAATATTCTATATTTAAGTATTTAAATACTGAAGATGCTAATATCTTTAGTGAACCACAAAATTAATATATACAATTTTGGTAGTAATGTTGCCATAGTAACTTTAGACTCAGGATCAACTTTGAGGTTCTTATATGCCCATATTTTCTTTCATTCTAATAACCTTCATTATTGATTTTCATTAAAGAAAGTGAAATTTAGAACTTCTCTGATACAATCCAGCTTTCTGTCAGCTAAACAAAATGATCATAACAGTTGTCTATCTTCTAAAATAAGGCTCCAGATAATGTCAAAGTGTTAATTATTGCTTTGACATATTTTTTGAAAAGTAAACAGATTTAAAAGTAACTTAAAACATTGCTATAGTTATTGTAAAATAAAATTTTAAAACCATCCGAGTCAGTAAGTCCCTAAAAAATTTTATTTATTTTAAAATAAATAAGTCTTTTTAAAAAGTCCCTAAAAAATTTTTATTTATTTTAAAATAAAATTTTAAGTAAGTCCCTAAAAAATTTTTATTTATTTTAAAACAAAATTTTAAAACCATTCAAGTCAGTCAATGTCAGGTATGGGAACAGGTATGGGAAGTCCCATTCCCATACCTGACAGCGTAGCTGTGTGATCCTGATAATGACCTGAGCTGAATGTCCCTGCACTTCAGGTTCATCATCTGTAAAAAGAAATTTGTGGATTAGATGCTCTGTAAGGTGCTCTCAGTCAATGCTTCAAAGAGAATGTCAGATTTGCACTGTCTCTCTTTGGTCCTGGACACTGTTGTCTACGACGGTATCAATCCAGGAAGCTGAACTACCAAGAATTATGAGACAATGGATTTATTACAGGAATTAAACCTTTCACAATTGTAGGGTGGAGGAGGTTGCTGGGGAATGGACGGTCTGATAGAGGAGTGATGATCGAGAGTCCTTAGTCATTTCAAGAAGCCAAATATGTCCAGCCCCAGAAGTGGGTTGCCAAGTGGCTGGTGGAAAAGTCTACGGGAAAACAATCTGTGGATCCACAACCAAGAGTCTAAGGAAAGGCTTGGGGCCACTGCTGGTCAGAGGGTCAGAAGTCAGGAAGAATGGCTGGAAGGGAAGTAAAGGATAGTAAGTTGAAGCTAGAGCCTGCTGGCACCTCTGACCGTATAACCTTCAGAAAAGGAGGCTGCTGCTTACCTCAGCCTCCCAATTCTTGCACAGGGTTCCCTTTAGCCCACTCCTTACCCAGAGCTAGTCAAGTAAAAGCAGCACCTCTAGGACAGGGATTCTAGGAAATATAGTTCCAGTTTAATTAAGTTGATAACAGGACAATTTAATACAAACACAACTGAACGAAGTGGTGAGAACTATGCTCTGATTCTCTCAACTGTTATTTAGTCCTTCTATATTCTATGCACCTTTGTGAATAGTCTCAAATCCTTGGTGCAGTAAGTTAGGTAATGAACACTTTCAAAGAAGCTTCATTATAAAAATGTCTGAGGATTTAGGGACCATGTGAACAATCTTAAAGTGAAAGTTTGGTATGGAATTAACCTGATGGTCTGCTCATACTAGCCCTTTCCTCCTCACGGATGCCCAGGCTGTGGGAGGAAAGAGTAGGAGGTTTTGCAGAAATGGGACGCCCAGCCAGAAGGGAAGGGGAGCAGTGGGAGGAAGTGGCAGGTGGAGATGCGGGAGAGGGAAAGAGAGAGAAAGAGAGAAACGGAGGGAGGGAGGGAAGCTGGAGGGGGAGGGAGAGAGAGAGAGAGAGAGAGTGTGTGTGTGTGTATAAGTTCAGGAGATAGGTAACAGGGGGTAGGGGGTTGGAAAAAGAGCAGACCAATGAAACAACACTGCAAGTGCAATCTTGCTGACCATAAGAATTAACCTGGGGAAGTTTTTTTTCATTTCATTACTATGAAATATTTTATATTTTCCAAAGAATATATGTAGCATATATTTAAATGCTAGTGTATTATAATACATCAAATACTAACAGAGCCACAACCCACTTTAAGAAAATGAACACTGCTCACTACTGAAGCTCCCTGGATGCCCCTCTCAGCCTGTCCCTTTCTCCCCTTCTCTCCTGTTTACTACTTCTCCTATCCTGAATTCAGAGTCCAGAAGTTCGCAGTTGCTTTTACAAAGGATGCAGAGAAGAGTGCATGGTGTGGGTGAGAGGAGAGTGGATGGGGTTTCGTTGAGTAATTTTTCTTCCTCAAGAAAACCTGCATGGAGTTTCTGTCTACCCTGACCATAACCTAGCCTCTTAGTGCTGCGAGATCACTTGTGTGGTCGTGGGCATATACATAAAATGTACAGGAGGGGCTGGCAGGGGTCACCGTTTTCACTCTGACTCCTGTATGTTACAATTCAATGCTTTTGGCATTAAAGAACCAGAGTCTTATGACTACACTCAAACTAGCAGAGTAACCTCTTAATTCTCCAAATTCGAGGCATTAACTGATATCATTCTCCTGTGTGGAAATTTGATATTTAGTAGCCCCATTGAAGGCTGTTATTTTGCAAATGGTAAGTTAGTGGAACTTTCCTATAAATTGGGGCTTTTTTTGTTACCTTTTCTAGGACTTCTAGATTGGTCTCTTTGGGTCCTTTTAGCCTTGTTGATCCTAAGGAAGCAACAGATATAAGTAAATCACAAGGAAGGGTATGTTAGCGGGGGTTAAGAAGAAGTACACAGCAGAGAGAAGACAGGTAAAGGAAGCTAACGCTGGATTCCTTGAGGAAATGACTGTCTGGTCCAATATCGAATCCTTCCCCATGCCTTCAGCTTTGCCTGGCACAGAACAGTTTGTTGAATTGTTGAGTTGAAATGGGAGAGACAGAATTGGTCAGCAAAGCCTCCACAGCTTTCTAGCTTAACCATGCTTTTCTATCATCTACGTTGATTCCAACTCCACTGTTTCAGAACTGCAGGCAGAATGGAAATCCACAGAGAAATCTCTCCAGCATCAGCAGATCTGCCAAATGCAGTGATGTTTCAGGAGTGGCCTCAGAGGAGCCGACGGTCCTTCAAACCTGGTGGTATAATTGCCGCCAAAGGCTCAGAAATGAGACAACATTTTCCAACCTAAATCTTTGAAGCAAGGTTGTCAGAATGTTCTGTAGTAATCCCTGGGACTAAGCCAGCATGGATTAGGGAAACGTGATCGGGCACCATTCACAGGCTTGACCAATGGGGGAATGGCAGATGAAAAGCAGAATGTTCTGAGTCATAGACCAAAGTCTAACTAGGTCATTGTGGCTATAGGGTAGGTTTTCTCAACCTCAGCACCACTGACATTTTTGATCAGATAATTCTTTATTGTGGGTGATTATAGTACTGTGCATTGTTGCATGGCTACCAGCCTCCTTGGCCTCTCCCCACTAGATGCCAGCAGCATCCTCCTCCCCTTAAGTTGTGACAACCAAAACTATCTCCAAACATTGCCACATGTTCCCTGGTAGCAAATTCATCCCCAGTTGAGAACTATGGCTATAGAGAATGAGTCTACAATAGTTTTTCTCAAAATACCATTCTCAAATCACCTGCAAGAGAAACACGTAGCATACTCATTAAAATGCAGAGTTCTAGGGCCCATCCCAGAATCACTGGGATCCCAGCATTTGTATTTTTGATGAGCGTCTGAAGAAATTCTTATATATATGAAGTTTGCAACCCATAGTCTTCACTACTATTTGAAGCAGGGATCTTTGGTTTTGATAGTCCAATAATATATGTTCATCACATCTGCAAGGAAAATTCTATTTTAGTGAATTTCCTTTAAATGTAGGATTTTGTTTAAGAAATCTATTTCTGTGTCCTGTGTCCTGAAAGACACGGCTTGTTGATTCATAAGTAACCCTTGCACAGCTGCTTAATATAGTATTTTCCAAAATAAAGTGTGGCCATCTACGTGGCACTGACATTCCTTCCTGCAACAATGAATGCCCCTTCTACTGTAGGTGGCCAGCACAGCTTGCAAGTCTTACCGTTGGATGTTCACAGAAATTTGGGCAAGGAAAGCCATCATTATACAAACATTAACTGGTAGAGAAAACTCTTTACAACTTAGTATCACTTAGTTTTAAGGTTAGTCCTAGCATAGTGCATGGAAGAATCGTAAATAGACATTTAAATTTAGATGAGGGATGAGATGGTTTTTGAGTTTTGAATATAAAGTAAGTTATTTTTAACTAGCCAACCTCAAGATATTTCTGTGGAGGCAACTTCAGTCTTAACATTATTTGATAAATGGAGTGTATGATTTGTGGGTACTATGTGCTTGATTAATTTGGGGAAGGGGTTTAGATGTTATTGGACTGCTGGGTGGTGGTGGTTATAGGGAATGTAGTACATAGGCATCGGAACCCTAGGAATTAGAGAGTTAAAGTTGTCCAATAAGAAGCAGAAGAACTGAAAGAAGAACAAAAAGACTTTAAAAATTAGCAGAGCCTGCCTTAACATTTTTCTTAAGGCTGACTCAATGACCACAACTAACACTGATAACACGTTTCCTATGTGTATACTGGGCATTATCTCATTTAATCCTCTCAACAGCACCAGGAGGAAGGCACTCTTATTATTTGCCACTGCAGTTAGGAAAACTCAAGTTTAGAAGCAAAGCTATGATCTGAATGTAGGTCTCTCTTTCTAACCCATGTTCCTAACCACACCACTATGGGCTGCCTACATTCCAAATAATTCAATTTGCAAAACCTCCTCTAGGGAACAAAGGTTCACACAGGCTTCCATGAATGTAGCTGTTAATCTGTTATATGAAAATGGCTTTTGATACAGTTCATAATTTGAGCTCCTACTATATCAGCCTCATTATCTGCCTACCATGATCTTGAAGAAGTGGAGCAATCCTGAGCGAAGCAGGGATTGAGAAGAAGGAGTTCCTCAAGACGGGGTGAAGACTGTGGCTGGAGTCACAGGGCCCATGCTTCAGGAGTCCAGCAGGAGGAGAGCAAGGGTCTGGCGCCACAGGGACTGGGGAAGGAGGAGGCAGTTATCCCATCTGGTGCAAATATAGGCTGGAGCCCTTTCACCAGTTTATAGCAACCTAATTTCTTTCTCTACACTCTGCCTCCTGCAGCATACTCCCCTTCCTGTCTTCCTCTCTCCCTCTAAGACATTCTCTTTCATCTGAATTCATTCACTTAAAAGGGACAGCCAGGCACAGTGACTCATGCCTGTAATCCCAGCACTTTGGGAAGCCGAGGTGGGTGGATCAACTGAGGTCAGGAGT
The DNA here is from genome assembly GCF_008728515.1 of Papio anubis. Lineage (NCBI taxonomy): Eukaryota > Metazoa > Chordata > Mammalia > Primates > Cercopithecidae > Papio > Papio anubis. The sequence goes on from NC_044981.1 coordinate 132,347,462, forward strand.
TTGAGACCAGCCTGATCAACATGGTGAAACCCCATCTCTACTAAAAATACAAAAATTAGCCAGGTGTGGTGGCAGGCACCTGTAGTACCAGCTACTCGCAAGGCTGAGACAGGAGAATTGCTTGAACCCAGGCGATGGAGGTTGCAGTGAGTCAAGATCGTGCCAATGCACGCCAGCCTGGGTGACAGAGCCAGATCCCATCTCATAATAATAATAATAATAATGACAAGAGGAAGACCATTCAAAGTAATTCTTCCTGCTCTGCATCCCCTCATGGAAGGCCAAGGTTCTAGAGCCCTGAGGGACCCTAGGGGAATCCATCATTCACTATAAAAGAGAGAATTGGTCAGGCCTGCAAGGAAGGTGGCTATCAGAGCTGAGTGTCTTCAGAAAAGAGACAGCAAGCTTGCTTTGTTTAAAGGAGGAGGGAGAAAGAGAAAGGGAGGGAGAGAGAGAGAAAGAAAGAAGACATTGTATTCTGATCAGATAATATAATTTTAATATCCAATTAAGTATATTAGTATTAGAATTGACTTGTGTTGGTTTAGTCGGTGCTGTCATGACTTTTTTCATCGTTGGATCTTTCACTTCTTTTGGTTTTGCTCACCCTGCTCACCTGGTCTGGAAAACACAATGTCTCCCAAGACAGGGACATAAAGTCATGGCAATGTGACTTTTTTTTTTTTTTTTTTTTGAGATGTAGTCTTGCTCTGTCACCCAGACTGGAGTGTAGTGACATGATCTCAGCTCACTGCAACCTCCGCCTCCTGGGTTCAAGCGATTCTCCTGCCTCAGCCCCCCAAGTAGCTGGGATTACAAGCGCCTGCCACCATGCCTGGCTAATTTTTTGTATTTTTAGTGGAGATAGGATTTCACCATGTTGGCCAGGCTGGTCTCAAACTCCTGACCTCAAGTGATCCATCCTCCTCGGCTTCCCAAAGTGCCGGGATTACAGGTGTGAGCCACCGTGCCCAGCCGGAAACGTGACTTTTACAATTGCCAGTACACTGTATTACAGGGTATCCTGCTTGTGGTCTCCAAAATTCAAGTTCTCCAAGTCACTTAGAAAGTGTCAGAACATAAAATCAAGCTATCACTGGCCTTCAAAATGTATCGTGCACCTACTGCAGCACACTTACCCCACGAGGGACAGTGCTTGGCCTAAGGCTTGGCTGCTGGTAGAGCTGTCAGAGGACAGGGTCCTGTGGCTGCTTCTCCTTTCTTTCTTTCTGACAACGTCATCCTGTAAGATACCTGCAAATCCACAATGCTGCAATTCAGGGCTTTTCATGTAGTTGCTTCAAGATGCCTTGCTGTTTCAGGTTAATGTACTTGGGGTAGAATTTTTGGCTCTGAGTGAGCCACTTTAGCATCCGTACTGGGGCGGGGGTGAGTCAGCAGGGAAGCTTTCATTCCCAGGCCATCCTATCTGTACTTTGTAAGCACTCCACTTCAACAACTGTGAAGTGTTTTGTGGTGACTGTCCGTACATTAGGGGCAGAGAAATATCCACCACACAACAAGAAAAATTCTCAAAGTTGAAGGGAAATAAAGAAAGCCGACTGCCCTTTGTTTCTACCTGTAAAAGGAATATAAATCTTGGGACCTCAAAATCACTAAGCCAAGGAAAAGTAAAGCTGGGAACTCTGTCAGGCAAACTTGCCTCCTCTTTTATGACTAAATAAGATAGCTATAAAGACAAAAAAGCTACATGCCTCCCTCACAATTTGCCCACAAGGAAATTGCTTGTGAGCCTCAAAATATTTACCCTAAAACAGTTCTGTTGAATTTCACCCTGGCGATGCAAACGGATAGCTTACCATCGCAGGTGAGGGACAGAAAGTCATCGTGGCTCTTCTGACCTGAGACAAATGGATATCTGATTGCTTCCATTATTTATGCAAAAAATGCAGGTTTACTGAGCCCAACTCAATTGTGTATTTAGTGTAAGGCTGATCAAGGACTCAAAAGAGTGCAATCTTTTGTCTCTTTATCTACCTATGAACTGGAGGCACCCACCCCCACCCCTTCATCTTACACATATTTATTGATGTCTCATGTCTCCCTGAAATGTCTAAAAGCTAGCTGTACCCAGACCACCTTGGGCACATATCATCAGGACCCCCTGAGGCCGTGTCAGTGGGGCATCTTTAACCTTGACAAAAATAAACTTTGTAAATTGATTGAGACCTTCTCAGATATTTTGGATTCACACACCCCAAAGGACTCATTTTCTGGGGGGAAAAAAAGACAAAATTGAAAGCGGTATCAGGAAATCCATATTTCCATTCACCAAGTAGAGAGCAGACACCACCAGGAACCCAGATTCTGTATCACATCATGTTGCCTATTTTAAAGGCTTCCCGTGGGAGTGTCCACTCTCTGAATAGCCACCTCAAAGATAAAGTGCTCCCTTTAAGAGAACAAAGCTAATTATATTTATGTCTTATTCAAGTCATTTCTTTTATCATGATGACAGTGGACTTTGAAATCTGCCTAAGATTCTATGGGGATTTTCCTAGACAGGAACATAAAAACATGACAGAGAAGCAGACCTAATTTCTGTGTCCAAACGCTGCCCCTCACTCCCTTTGTGTTGGAAGCAGTAAAAGAAATAAATAGGAGAACTTAATCGTAGCGTTTCAACTTTTGGGGGAAGTAGCAGGGACTCAGGATGGGATTCATTCTATTTGGGCATGTTTTCATGTCTGGAGATACTCACTGTCTCTGAATTAAGGAGTGTAATAGAAAAAATCCAAAAGTCTGGATATGTGGAAACAGAGATTCCTTTGTTTGAAGCTGTGCCCTTTGCTAAGTTTTTCTTCCATCTTCTTACAGTGTATCCTCTGGGCACCTGGTAGGTAAAGACTCCTGTTTGCTCAGCCTCCCTGAACCTCTTATCCTCTACAACCACAAGCGCCAGATATGAACACTTAGGAATTTGGTGAAGGTGGGGTAGGATGGGGACTCTCATTAGAGGGACAGGCTAGAGGTCCCAGTGCCCACAGCTGTGTAACCCTAGAAAGTGGTCATTCTGGCATTGGTGACTTTACCCAGTGTTCTTATGCTTCCCCCTTTTTATCCCTACTCAAACCTTTCCCTGCTCTTTTACCCAGGATTAGAAGAATAGGTTTCGAACAGGGCCATGTGTCATTCTGTGGTACCATTCTCATCTTTGGCAAGAGAAAAAGACAGGGCCAATTTTGAGCATAGGCAGAATGAAAGATGCCTACATGCCACGATTTTTTTTTTTTTTTGAAAGCCAGAAGAGCTGGCACATTAAGGTTTATGAGTCCAAGGGGTTTAGCAGGTATCTTAAAAGACATGCAGGATGAAAGGAACTTGAAGCATAGTGACAGGAATAGAAACAGTGTTCATTCAAGGGGACAAGAATCCAGAATTTTGCCCTAAGCCATCTTTCAAAAACAGCTTTCTGTCACCTTTGTGTCCACCTAAGTGTAAGGCAACCTGCTCTATTTCTTTGTTCCAGACACTCTTTCTAGGAAAATCTTGATAGCTAGTATAATTTGATTATTTCTGATGAAGACAGGAAAGATCAGTGACTTTTCCTCATTTATGATTCACTCTTGAATTTTATTCATTGTAATAAAATTCAGAAATTGTAGCTTAATGTCAGTTGGGTTTGACTGATATCTTTGATTGGAAGAATATATAAAGCTCAACTTAACATATATTTTCTTTTTCTTGTAGGAGTTATACCTAGAACTGCTCAGTCTATTTCCATATGAATGTGATAGTGATGCATTATGTATGTTTAAAGTTGTTATTATGAAAATTTGGATGCAAATACCAAGAGCTTCTTTAGTCAGTGGAAATCCTTTGGACTCAAAGCCTGGTAACCTGAAATGAAGCAACAGGGTTGGCTCAGAACACTTTTGTAATGCAATTGTCTGAATATAGGTTAGTAATAACACCTGGATGTGGCGAGATGGTTTTCTAAGATCAGGGATGTTAGAAATTTGTGATTGAGACTAAACATTTCAGCATTACTCTGTCATCCCAACCATCAGAGACCAGACAGTGCTATAGTGGAAAAATAAATATTATAGTTGCCACGGAAACTGAGATCACCTTGGAGATGATTAATACCGGTAGGGCTAACAGTGGAGGTTGCAATCACATCATTTCCGGCCGAATTAATCATGACCAAATGAAGAACAGCAAACATTTTTATAAGGTCGTAAGAGCCAAAGTCTCTTTTTCAGATCATGTAAGAATTAATACCAAGATTTGTTCTCTGAGTGAAAAAAGTATCCTACTAAACGGATAGGTTTTCAACTGCCAAACAACTTTTTACCAGATCAGTTTTAGGGGTCTTGAACGTCTTTTTCAGGGTGCAGTAGAGAAGGTTTGATAATGAAAATCTGCTTTGTAAACTTACAGGCACTTTCCCCTTTCCTTCTCTGTTGTCTTTTCTTTTGTTCTTTTGAGAATCTTGTGACTCTAGATCACAGTCTTTAAAGTTTTAAATGTTTGTGGCTTTTACAGAGATTGCCTTGCTTCAGAGACCTTTGCCAAACCATCAAATACATGATGCTATTATCAAAAAAGTTTATTATTGGACAGGAAGAAATTGTTACTGCTTAAACAAAAGAGTTCTTAATGGAATGGAGAGACAATATAAAAAATATTTGTTATCTGGTGTGGCTGGGTAGAGATTAGGCTGTCTTGGTTTTAAAAGACAATAAAATCATTAACAAGGATAATCTTCCAATCATATACTTCTCTTAGAAATCTCAATATCAGAGGGAGAAATAATGATAAAAATAGTTATGCTTTTAAGGTAAAGAGGGTTACGTTATGAAAATATTATTAAAAATTGAATAATGTCAAAGATGATTATTTTGATGCCTGTAATGTACTTAGCAATACTTCTTCCTGGACAAAGTAATGCTATTACAGGTATATTAGTAATGATGAGTAACTTGGCTGTTGTCACAGAAAATCATGGAAATCTTGGAGGCTTAATTCGATGAAGAGTATTTCTCAAATCCAACAATACCCAATTTACTATTCATCTTGATATCACAGAAAGAGACCATGGATATCATATGCTTCCTAAGGAGATCCAATAAGAAGTACACAATACCATATATTCTTGCCAAAAAACCTACCTGCTCAAATGACCCATATGCAGAATATGGGGACAGAGAAACTTGGTCAAACAAGGGTTAAATTAGCTAAATCCAGAAAATGGAAAATGACTCAGGACAAATTGGCCTGGTTTCTTTAACAAAGAAAATTAAAGACGAGGAAAAAACTAAGATATAACTTCAAGAGATATAGTTAACCAACTATGATGTGTGTGGACCTTATTTGCATCCTGATAAAAAGAAACCAACAGAAATAGAATTATAAAACTACTGGGGAAATTTTAATACCAAGTGTTTGATAATAAAAAATAATGTTAATTTTTTTTGTGTGGGACAATAGTACTGTGACTCAATTACAATGAGAGGAGACTCCTTTGGGGATACTGAGATATTTACAGATGAAATAGAATATCTTGGATTAGTTCCAAAATAATTCAGTGTATAGTGGGGTGAGACCTCCACTTAAAAAAAAAGAATCTCAGTGAAGACTTTGCTAATAGTAGAATATAATAATATTAGAAATAGTACTGAAGACAAGAATTGGTGCTTTCAAAGATCTGGCAAGTATAAGAGATTTTATGTATGCTTGCAAAGCATAAGTTACTAAAGAACAAGTAACATAAAGTTACTGAAGAACAAATATATTCATTTCATGGTTAGAGATAAAAGTCTCCAAATCAAAATGGAAGCAATTCATTAACAAGCATCAATGGTCATTTTAGATCTTTTTCTCTTGGGAGCTTAGGTGATGAAGAATGTTGCTCTCATGACAGAGATAGGAAGGGGAGAGTAGTGAAGGCTGTAGAGCAAACACACATATAGTAAAAATTCCCCTAGGGCCTCCTCCAGGCTGGGTCAAGTACACCTCCTGGCCTGGGTGCTTTTTCAAAGTGTAGCTAAGAATATATGCTACCTTGCTTCTCAAGTTATGAGAAGATTGTTTTAGCCGAAGGGACTTTTTCTTTCTTTTCTTTTCTTTTTTTTTTTTTCAAATAATGATTTTAGTTCTCAGAAGATCTTTCACTGAGAAGGCAAAAACTCCAGAAAATACTCAAAGCCATTCATTTACAGGTGACATGACTTAATAATTGTTGAGTTTCTGGATCATCTCAGAAACAGTCTTTTCAAAATTGTTTGCCTTTGGTCTTCCTGGCCTTATCCAGCCTCTTTATTCTGAATTCTTTGTTTCCTTTTCCTCATCCCTCATGCTGTCAGCAGGGGGTTCTCTGCATCCATGAGGCCAGCACAAGCCCCAAGGCAGGAGGATAATCCAGGGCAGAGGGAGTGGTTAGTGTCCAGGGTGGGGAGTGAGCTAAAGGTCATAGCACGTGGCCATATCCTTGTACTAGTAGATGATTTGGTTATTTAAGTCTTGTAAGCTCCTTGAAGGATGGGGTAATGTCTTATTTGGCTTTGTTTTCACAACATCTTACACAATGCCTAATGTATAATGGGTTCTCAAAAAGTGATTGTGACAGTGTCTATCTGAGGGTGGGATCGTGGGGGACATTTCATTTTCTAAGTCATACAGTTGCATTTTATTTGAATGTGTTTTAATATAGTGACCACACATTATTTCCATAACCAGAGAAATTATGCAAATAATTTTAAGTATATGGATAATAATTAAAGTTTTTAAAGCAAAGGTGAATAGCTTGCTGTGTCAAATCAAGAGGAAAAACCTGCACATTGTTGAGAGACTAAATAGGTAGGAAACAGTTAATGGAAAGATTGGGTGTGGGGCATGAAATAAAATCTAGTCAATGATGATGCAAAGGGTTTTGAGCTAAACGATTTGAATGATGGAATGATGTCATGAGCTAAACAATTTGAATGATGGGATGATGTCATCACTGAGAAGAGAAAAACTATAAAATGGACTAAATTTAGAAGGAAAAGTAGAGAGTCCAGTTTTTGCTATGATAAATTTCATTTGTCTATCAGACATCCAAGTAGAAAAAACAAGAGACTGACATAAAGGAGAGTTTGGCAGTTGTGGGCATTAAATATTTTTTAAAGCCGTTAGATCAGCAATGAATTAGGGTAGATTCAGAAAAGAAACAAAGACTGAGCTCTAGAGCACTCCAATGTTAAGTGCTGGTGGAGACAGGGAAAAAACAGCCATGGAGACTGGGAAGAAGGGATTAGCAAAGTAGGAAAATCTGGGAGGGTGTGGCGTCCTGGAAATCAAGATTGAGAGAGAACACAAAGAAAGGTAGCTAGTTTACTGAGATGACTGAGAATCTGAGAATCGAAAATGTTCCCATTTTTCTTGCTACTACTTTGATCCGTGTCCCAACTACACTTTATTTTTCTCTTTCCTTCCAGTATTTTCCAAACCACTCTTCAGATCATGACCAAATTTATATTCTTGAGAACCTCTCCTAATATATTTCTCTCATGCTTAGAAAGTCTTACCAGTACCACAAAACCTAGTTACTTGGCCTGGCTTTTAAATTTTTTACTAATCTGAACTCCAAGTACCTTTTCAAACTTATCTCCTTTTCCTCTCCAATTTAAAGTCAATACTCCAGGCAGGCCATGTGTCCTGCAAAAGGCTTTACTTCTTCCCAATGCTAGGCCTTAACCTTGCCTGCTATTACCCTCTGTAAGATTGTCCTTGAAATGCTTCCTTCGTTCATACAAATCCTCAAGGTCTACCTCAAGTTGCTCCATCCAGAGAGCATCGCTTTCTTTTTAATATTCCTTCAGGATGTCAAGGATAGTACAGGTCTTATAGTTGGTTCCCAATGCCATACATAGAAGTCACGTGAGTGTGCATAAGGCCCTTGAAAGTCTTAAAAAATCTGTTCTGTACCTCTTTAATAAAATTAATAATGTCAAAATATAGTTTCTACTCTATTTGAAAGAGGGGATATTTGCATCTAAAATTGATTTTCCTACTCTTCTGGTATCTGCTGTTACCAGAACGTGTAAATGTGTAAAATTTCATTAAGAGTAGGTTTCTATTTTCAGGTTTACATCTAGGAAATGAAGCTAATTTGCATGCACAGGTAATGTTGGAATTCCTGGGAGACTAGAGAATGGGAAAAATGTGCTATACCAATGACAGGACCTTGGAAAATGAAACGTAATCTGTAATTCTCATGAAACTAACTGAAAATGACCCTTTTGACTTATAAAATCATGAAATTGAAATATTATGTATACCTGAGTAATTGTTTCATTGATAAAATGGAGATAGTTCCTTTATTTCAAATAGGGGTTGGGCCTTAAGGTTAAATTGCAAATATATGGGACAAAAAGATAATACAAAGTTAATGTGTCAAAAAGGCCTTTGGCCAGTTTTACAAGTATTGAATTCCTTTCGCATTTCAGAATTAGCTTTTATATTTTCTACAAATTTGAAAAGATATACCCATCCACTGAAATTACTTTCCTTATTCATTCTAGGTTCAAATGAACCAGAGTACTATTGTATTCATGCCTCCTCTAACTCCCTGCAATTGGTTTATAACACAGTCACCGCCTTCTATCACCGTAAAACATAAAATTTTATAACCAGTCACATATGTTTTCTGTTTCCTGACATAGAGTCTTTGGCAAACTGACCCCTAAGTATAGGACAATGAAACTGATTATTCCTTGTATTTTCCATAGTGAACTAAAAAGTAAATTAGTTCCACAAACATTCATTGGGAACCCAATATGTAGCAGCACTGTGTAAGCCCCTGATATGTTAAAATTAATTTCAGAATTTTCTGGACTTTTTGATATACAAATAATTCAGGGACATATCTGGATTGACAGTAATCTTTGACCAATGAGCCAACTCTTGATTGACTATGGCAATAGAAGTGGGTGACTGAAAACAGCACCTATAAAAGATATACTTAGTTCTACTTCCTCAGCCCATTGGCTTTTCACATTTTCTCTCTTTTCTTCCATTGTAAGCCCATGGCCGGTGTCACCATTACCTTGTAAAATGGTCAACACTCAATTTTACCTCTCTTTTAACCTATCAACCAGAGAACACAGCCATAAAATTGAGTTAACAAAAGTAAGTAAATAAATAAAAAGTTGAAAGAGAAGGGCCTGAATGAATCACAGATTAAATACTAAGTATTTAAATATTTGAGAGCAGGCCATATTTTTAGAACTAGACCCTTTCGGTGGAATTTCATAAACATCCAATAATTGTGTGTCAGAATTTCTTAGTATATATCATTGCCAGAAGAAACCTGGGTAAGAAAAGACTGGCTTAATATTAAATGTACTTTGTAAGTTGCTGAACACCTTGGTAACCAATATAAAACAGAATGTGGTATTCACATGCCAAAGAGAATATATTTCACTTACATTACTTCAGAAGAGAAATTTTCCTATCACTTAAAGTATAGTAAGCATGTTACAGAGTAAGGAATAATTATATCCTATATTCAGTTCGATCCAGATTCTAAATGTGCTTCATATTTTTTGCTCATATGTATTTTATTTGAACCTCTTCAGGTCTTGAAACAGTAATAGGCATTAATAACAAACTCATAAAATGCAAGAGTCTTTGAAAGATAATTCCTTAACTGTTCAACTAACTGGCTAGAAAGTTAATTTGACTTTTCAGGTTATTAACATTGTAAACGATAACACAAGGTAACACACTTGGAATTTGGAAATGCTTTAGGGAAAAATACATACCTAATGAACACAGAAAATATCTGAGTACAGAAAAAAGTGATTTTATTTTTTAAAATAATAATTTCTTAACAGCTTGGAGCTATTCATGACTCATTAGCTGATGACTTCAAATGAATGATTAATTCACTAACCCTTAGGGTGACTGACTCAAATGAGCTAGATAATAAGCACTGTTAATGCCTACTAAAATGTATTTTAAAATCAACTAAGAATATTTTCTCACTGCCTCAGTGATTAAAAATTATAAGCTTGGTTTTATTCCAAAATTTAGTGTAAATGGAATGGCTTTCCTATGCATGTGTTTTTAATAAGTAGGAAAACATATGGCATTCTCTCCTCCTCTCTTATCTCCCAAATACCACACTCCTTCCTTCCTTCCCCCTTGTCTTTTTGCCTTCCTTCTTGTACATGTGGTTTATTGAATATGGATGCAAACATCTTATTTTAGTTCCGTGTATCTTGCTGAAAGACAATATAATGATTTGGAAGGGCTTAATGGCATAATTTTCATAGCAGTGTTAGATAGTTAATACTTTAAAACGTGGAAAATCAAAGTTAAATACTAAAAGTTCCCATTCTAAGCTTGGTGCTGTCTGCAATATAGGTCCCAAGTATACCACCTTACCCCCAATCCAACAAGATGTGTTGGACATTTCAACACTATGCTTTCCTCCAGAAGTTATAGATGCTTCTCTCTTTACCAGCCGTGAGAAACCCAAAATCTAATCACCAGATTCTGCACATATGTGTTTTAAAAAACTTGATTTGATTCTAATTGATGCAAATACTAGGAATCAACAGTCCCGAATTCCGGTCTTGACTCTGCTAGCTTCGGTGTTGCCCTGGGTGTCGGCTCTCACGTCCTGTTTCTTCAAAATTCAAGGTGTTTATGTTTCTGTTAGCAAATTATTCCATCTTTTGTACTATAAATACTGTGGCCTTGTCTACATTACAAACAACTGAAATGTACATATATCTCTACACTTAATTTGTAGCATACACCTGCTCCTGGAGGACAGACTATATATTATTTGGTAATGAGAAAGAACTAAACAATTATTGTAAGTCTCAAACTTTTAAACTGTGAATTAATAAGGGAGAAGACCGAAATGAAAGTAATTTTTCTCTGTTATTTTTGTAATAAAGTAACCAACGAATCAACAAAGGATAAAGGATGGCAATAAGAAGGAAATAGCCCAAGCTGAAGATTCTGCCCAGTTTGCTGAAAACCACCTTGAATGTGAGAATAACAAGATACTGTGTGTAGAGGTTTCTTTCTTTCTTTCTTTCCTTTTTCTTTCTTTCTTTCTTTTTTTTTCTTTCTCTTTCTTTCTTTCTTTTCTTTCTTTCCTTCCTTCCTTCCTTCCTTCCTTCCTTCCTTCCTTCCTTCCTTCCTTCCTTCCTTCCTTCCTTCTTTCTTTCTTTCTTTCTCTTTCTTTCTTTCTTTTTTTTTTTGAGACAGAGTCTCACTCTGTCACCCAGGCTGGAGTGTAGCGACATGATCTTGGCTCACTGCAACCTCCACCCCCTGAGTTCAAGCAAGCATGTCCGGCTAGTTTTTGTATTTTTAGTGTAGACGGGGTTTCACTATGTTGGCCAGGCTGGTCTTGAACTCCTGTCCTCAAGTGATCCTCCCGCCTTGGGTCCCAAAGTGCTGGGATTACAGGTGTGAGCCACTGTGCCTGTCTGAGGTTTCTTATATCCTCTTTGTTACTTCCTTTGTCTTATCATACACTGACAGTAAGAGAGGAAATATAAACATAAATTAGTTTATGTAAAATGTACCTCAAGAAGAGGAATTGATCTGCTGATATATGAGGACAGATTTACTTCATTTTGTCACTTTAATGAGCCCTGTTCTTGGGCAGGTGTTATTTTAAAATTATTATCTGTTATGAACTGAAGTGTTCCCCCATCTCCAATTGCTATGTTGAACTAACCCCCAGTACTTAAGAATGTGACTGTATTCGGAGATAGGGCCTTTAATGAGGATATTAAGTTAAAATAAGGCTGTCATGATGGGCCCTAATGCAATCTTACTGGTATCCTAATACGAACAGGAAATTTGGATACACAGACACCAGAGATGCACAAAACCATGTGAGAACACATTGGCAAGCCAAGGAGAGGAGCCTCAAGAGAAATCAAACCAACCAGCACCTTATGCCTAGACTTGCAGTCTCCAGAACTACGAGAAATTTTATTGCTTAAGCCACCCAGTTTGTGATATTTTATTATACCAGCCATAGAAAACTAACCTGTTATCTTAAGACAGCATCCACTATTAAGTAAAAGGCACTTCAATGAAGTGGGCCTTTTTTCTCTTATGCCATCATCCTGGGAAAAACAGTATATACAGAGAAATCAATGAATTACTTCCATGTGAAAACACCTCACAAAGGACTTTAATCATCAAATGGGACATTAAAGACAAAGTCCTTCAATAATCCAACATCAAGGTTATACACATTAAAACCTTGATATAAGGTCTAAAACGGGATTACATATAGGATCAGGGAAGGGTGACAGAGTAATTTGCTGAAAGTAAGAGACAGGATAACCAAAGTACCACTTTCACAGTTCCTACTTAGAGAATAAGTGATTAAGATCTCTGAACAACCTGAACACCACAGTAGGTGGATCTATGTCAGTGGTAGGCCACCACTGTAATATTTAAAATGTTATAGGAAAATTATTGATAAACTGATGGGTCTTTTTCTTTTTTATGCTATATTTTACTTCTTTTAGTTATCTGTGGTGAATTTAAGAGCTAAATGTGGGGCTGGGCGCAGTGACTCATGCCTGCCTATAATCCCAGCACTTTGGGAGGCCAAGGCAGGTGGATCACCTGAGCTCAGGAGTTCGAGACCAGCCTGGTCAACACGGTGAAAGCACATCTCTACTAAAAATACAAAAAATTAGCTTGGCATGGTGGTGGGCTCCTGTAATCCCAGCTACGTGGGAGGCTGAGGCAGGAGAATTGTTTGAACCTGGGAAGAGGAGGTTGCAGTGAGCTCAGATTGCACCATTGTACTCCAGCCTGGGAGACAAGAGCAAAAATCTGTCTCAAAAATGAATGAATAAATAAATAAATGCTAAATTTGAACTGCTAAACAAGTAACTCAAAATTTGTCTTTAGTAAATTGTCTAAAGAGTAGTAAGAGCTACTATAGTAGCTCTTGATACAAACTGGTGCTAAATAACGTTTTTCTTTTTACTTATATTGCCATTGTTTCTTTGAAGATTATACAGATAGAAACATGTATTTTTAAGCCTGAAAGCTTCATAAACTGATAGATGCCGGGTCTTCTGGTTCCAACATCCATGCCTCCCACCGCTCTGCTCTTCTGCAAGTCCTACCCTCATCCTTTGAGAAGTAATCTGCTACAAAGAGACAGGGACAGGCAGTGGGTCTTCATCGGAGGGCATCAAGAACCCTGGACCTTTAGAGTTAGAAAGAACTTGATAGTTTCTTTTCTTACTCATCTCACTTCACAGGTGAGGAATTCAAAGCCTTGACATTAAGAAAGTAATTGATATTGAGGGGTTAAGTGATTGACTCAAGGCTACATAGCCAGGGTGGCAATGTCATTAAGGGCATATTGCACATTCTCACCTACTTTAGACTAAGAACCCTTACTCACCGCTCCACACCCCATGTTACAGGCTGAATTGTGTCCCCCTGAAATTCATATGCTGAAGTCCCAAACCCCTGCCCCTCAGAATAACCATATTTGGAGATTTAAAGAGGCAATTAAGGTGATTAAGATTAAACAAAGCATCTAGAGTACAGTTCTAATCTAATATGGCAGGTGTATTTTAAAAATAATTTTCAATATTCTTAAAAGCCTAAAGGAAATACACAAAATATGGTCTAACTAGAATTCCAGGTTTCATTGCTTTTAGGTAGAATTGTATCAATGTGGTGACACCAGCTATCTCATATGAATCTGAAACCTTAATTAGTAATCTATGTCTCTGATTAACTGAAAATGAGAAAAATATTTATAATTTATCAAAGTTGATTTGCTTGATAAGTAAAAAACTCAGGCTTTTTGATGAAGAGAAGATTGAGCAGGAACCACTACTTTAAGCCCCCAATTCCTTTATTTGGATCAACTAAGACCCATGCTGTTTAATCCTCTTCAAATTTCCAGAGCTCTTTCAGGGATGAACTGAACAAATTATATGGCTTCAGTCATCTGTCACATCAGGGGTGTTGAGAGCCACTGTTTTCAAATCTGAGTGCCGCTGACATTTGCTAGATGCTGTATTTGGTTATTTTCCTGAGAGTCAATGAAACTTTAAGTGAAAACAATCCCAAGATAACAAAACTTAAAAACAGTCTAATTATATACGTGGATAGACCTAGCTCTTTAACCGAATAGAAGCAAAATTTAAAAGCCGAGATACTCAGTACATGTACTAGGGTATCAAGTGTCCTCAGTAGTGTGAAAAATAGTACTTTAAGCAGAAATGTACATTTTATTTAAAAAGCAATAGCAAAGGTGTGAAGAACACAAACTTCTATTAATAACAGAAGTTTATTAAATGCTTTATAGTAAAATATTGAGCCCACTCTATTACAATACACAGGCTTAATGTTCTAACAAATAAAACTGCCTCAATTGAGGGACGTTTGTGATGCAAATGCAAGGTGGAATTTTGGGGAGCAACACAAACAAATGTATCCTCCTTCTGCTCTTCCACAACTGCAACACTGATGTTCAGAAATGTTTAGGTATTGGGAGAAACCTTTAGAATTTCCTGAGTATTTTATTAAACAATTCTTACAAGTATGTTACCTTAAAGGAAAACATGAAAATTTTCTGAGGAAAACATCCATTTTAATATTTATTATCTTCAGTAACTAAGAAACACAATCCTAAACAACATGTATTATACCATGAGAAAGTCTTTGGAGTTATCATAAGGCTTTCCAGCACAAGGTAAACTTCAAGGCCATTTATCAAGAACTAAATTTTTTTTGAACTACCAAGCTAGTGGCATGTGAAGGTAAAAAGAAATGTCAAGGTTAGCTGATTGTTTTCCAAATACCAGGATCTAAAGCATATTGGGGGGAAATAGAATGTGGAAGGTAACAGATGGCTAAAAAAAAGTACTGAGACTAGTTAGCATTAACTAGTATATAATGTATCTTCATTCATTAGTCAAATTGTCTTCATGTATATAATTATTTCAGGATAGCATTTCTACCAATTATATTGGTTCATTTATTTTATCAAGTCAGCTTGCAAATAAATTTTGATTCTGAATATCTAAAGTTATAGCTACTATATTGCATTTTGATGTTTATCCCTAAGTATATCTGGCACTGTCAGCCATGGCTCTTGAATATGTTGTTTCTTGATACAATATTACTAAAAACAGAAGTGATATTGAAAATAATATTACCTATCTAAAACTCAAGATTCACAATGAACTTAACCAATTAACATTATTGAGCTCACACTGAAACTAGATCTTCTTCATTTCAAATAATTTAACCAAATCCTACAAAGAACAATTATTCAGAAAATCACATCCTAAGGTTTGCACTCATAGTCTTCTATAATATGTATTGAGTATTGGGACTGAATTTGTACTCCTGGTCCACGCTTTGGTACCCTCTGTTTTCCATACTGGACACTTCATTTTATGAATAGGGCAATCAAAGAACTTAAAAGTAAAGAAAATAAGCTTTAATTTGGATGCAACTGTTTTGCATTCATATTAGTAAAAGAGATCATGCTTTCAAAGGAAGAGAAAAATAAAATCATATGTGATAACATAGAGTACTGCAGTCACAAGTAACCCAAACATACAACCATCTTCATTACAGAACTAAGCAGCCAATTCTAATACACTACAAACCATTTGATTAAAAAGGCTTATAGCCAGTGCTTTAAGAAGGAAACACCAGTGAAAATCATTTTAAAATATATACCCTTGTAAAATGATATATTCTTTTAACATTAAAACCTTGTTTCAGAAGTTCCCCGCTTTAGGTTGTTACTCAAAAACTCATCATGTTCAAAACTCAAATTATTGTGAGATCTTGAAATCATAAGAAGCTTCTCCTTATTGGTAAAGTCTTTTTTGATGGCAACTTGGGGCACAAGCAACCTATCCATCGGGTCCTCTTTGTTCTCTAGTTTCATATATCCCTTGCTGTTGTTCCGATCCAACCTAGGCCAACTTGGATGTTTCCGTTGTTCTGCCTGAACAGTCAGAGTGGAGGGACCCCGGTCTAAGTCTAAGGACTTTGAGTGTGATGAGAGCAAATGCAACGATGTATTGGACCCAAACTGTCTTCTGGCAGCCCCAGGAGACAAGAGCTGTCCAGTCCCAGGTCCGAGAGCCATGGATGACTTGTATTGACTCGACAAAGACTCCCCGATGGAATGATTCCTTGGTAGCACTGTGCTGACGGGCTGGAAGGATTCACTGGTGTCAGCCAAAGGAGCCACAAGGGAATCCATTGACAAATTCCTTGACCTGCTTTTGAGGTTGTCAGCATCTTCAGTGATGTTATCTATACTGGGTTCATCAATAACACAGTTATTAAGTTTGATCACAGGCAATGTAAAAGCACTGATGGACGATGACACAATTGACTTGGTTTCACATTTCTTAGAACCGCTGGTCTTATCATCAGTTGTCTTGGAAGAAGGTGGATAGAGGCCAAAGACAGACGCAGAGCTGTCAGAGAGCAAAGGGGGCATAAGATGCCCAGAACTCTTACTTTCATTTAGCATAAGTTCATCCTCCTCCACGGAGCTGTCCATTCGAAAACTGCTCCGAAAACCTGAAAAAGAGGCGATCGTATTTGCTGCCAATCTCGAGGCACAGGAGCTCCCATTCTGTTTTACTTCTGTTTCTCCCATCAAACCAGTGTACATGCCATTCATTTGCCTTTGCTCCTTGATTCTTAGCGTGTGAATGTCAATGACTGTGGAATAGATATCCCTCATGTGTATGATTTTGGTCTCTTTGTCACGGTTTTCATGAAGAATGGCATTAGCACAAATGAAAATGAAAATGCCAATCCCCATGGTGAATGGGCCAAGCATTTTCATCTTATCAGAATGCAAATGCTGCTCAAAGAAGCGAACCACCACACCGCCCTCATTCCGAATGACCTGAGTTTCATTTGTTGACAGTGTTGTTTCAGCATCAATAAAATGTTCTTTTTGGGGCCAATATCCAAGAACGGCCATGGCAATTCCTATAATGGAGATGAGCACTCCTAAAATAAGAAAAAAGCCAGATGGGGAATAAAGCCGGATTTTGCCACGAACAACCACAACATCTGCCCGGGGCCGGCGCCTGATGGGTTTCTTCTCTTGGGTAGCAGGAGACGGGCTGAGGTTGACATGCTGCTGTGATCTGGCAGAGTCTTGCCTTTTCAAGGCGGCCAGGCCAGTTATCACTCCACCAGTCGCTATCATAGCTTGGCCTTTTATTCTGAAGAAAAAAAAAAGGAAAAAGATGATCTAAATATGTTTCTGGGGTATGAGCATCAATTCAATTAAACAGCTGTTTACATAGAATTTTTGTTGCTGTTGCTGTTTCATGTGATTAAATGGGGCAGAATGTCTTTTTAGTTAACATAGTTTGGATACAAATTTTATTTATTGACTAATGTCAATTTCCAGAGATCTCCTTTTTGGCTAAGTAAACATTTCTATTATTGATGAAATGTGAGCTCAAAGAATATTTAAATAATTTTATCACTGATTAATATAAAATAGTCCCCTGGCCACAAGACTGGTGCTTACTCTTTCTCTCTCCTTCTCTCTCTGTCTCTCTCTCTCTCTCTCTCTCTCTCTCACAGACAGACACACACACACACACACACACGCAGAGAGAGTTATCTGTGCTACTTTAAATCATTGGACAAATCTAGCATACTTAATAAGTCAAAAGCAAACACTCCAGACTGACAAAGAGGATACATTCCAGCAAGTCACAGTTCTAAGACCTCTCTTGTGAAAGTCGTCAATGAATTCTTAGCTGCCACACGTAATTTCCCCCTCAGTTTTCATCTTCCTTACCTCTCTGCTTCCATGGATATTATTGCTCCTCCTTTCTCCACACTCTGTCTTCCCCAGTCTTTTATGATGTTAAGTTCTTTTACTTCTACTCTGACCTCACTATTTCAACAGACTCACCTAAAAGTAGAACTTCTCCCTAGACTCTTGTCCTTGGCCATCTTCTCTTCCATATTCTCCCTTTGCATTCATATCTGTTCCTACATCTTCACTATTTCCTTGATGCTAATGAGTCCCAAGTCTATATTCCAGGTCATAGCCTGAGTTTCAGTTTCATACTTTCCACTGCCCATTAGGGAACATGCACACATTCATGTACTGCTAGTAAAGCTGAACTTACTTTCTAGCACACACCAGCTGCACCACTTGACTTGTCTGACTTTTTTAGCAGGGTCAGTTCTCAGATTTGGCTCATTACAGTTATTTTTAACTCCTCCCTTTCTTCTTGCTCTCCAATCAGGTTCTAAATCCTAGAAATTTCCACTACATGATGTCCTTTAATTCCATCCCTCTGTTCTAATCCTACTCTTCCCAGCCTTGTGCAGATCTTATTAACTTTTATTAGACCATATAATAATGCCCTAACTGGTCTTCCAAACAATTTCTCTTCCTTTACAATCCAGATTAGTGCAGATCAATCATCTCTGAAGTTGTTTAAAGAGCAGAATAATGATAAAATATTCTCTACCAACTACCAAAGTTTAAGCTGAAATTCTAGATGCATTGACTTTAACTTTGTCTCTAACTCTTCTCTTTAATTTGCATAAAAATAAGACCTAACCAATGTTCTGTTTTTCTCATTCATATTCCATTTTGTACCATTTCTGAGATTTTGTTAACAATGTTTCAGCTGTCCAGAATCCACCCACTCCCCACTGCCCTGCCCTGTTCTTCACACACCCACATCTGGCTAGGCATCAAAGCTCATATTCCACTTTCTTTATAAAGCCTTCTCTAGCTGACCCACTGTACCCTATGCAAGCATTAACTCCTCAGAGCTTTTTATAATAGCAAGTTTTCTATGGCATTTATAATATTATATCACAGTTCTACTTCTTATGATCAAGCATCAAATTTAATTCATATTTTCATTAGCAGAAACATTCACTGTAGTACCTTGCACACAGTTAGTGTTCAAGAAATATTTGCTAAAATGTTGAAAATGAGAGATAAATTCTCTTCTTGTGGTCTGTTGGATGACCATATTACGTTGTAACTTTCCTAGTTAAAAATATGAACAAACAAGATTAATATCCAAACAAAAAGCAACATTTTCTGAGTTGGTAAAATATCTATTTTGATTTATAATAAATAGTTCTCAAGCTGCCATATCTAGCTGGTAGGAAACAAAAAGTTATTTTAAGTCCCACAAGGTCTTTGGCAAATTTCAGAGTTTCTTCAGGGCATCAAATCTCATCTTGCAGCATTGAGCTCTCCTTTTGAATTTCTATTTATGATTTCTGAATTGTGTTTAAATAACAGGATTGTGGTTGATATCTACAGTTTTAACAAGTCAGTGAGTAAATCCAGCCTTCAGTGAAATTATAACTAGGATTAGAATAGTTTTATGTTGGAAGAACAAACTAAATTGTAATCTGTTGCTCTAGTCTATGAAATTTATTAAAGTGTACATACTACAGATTAGAACCTTTCCCAAACCTTTGCTAAAATAAAGCTTAGTGTCAACCTATGTTTTCTTGAAGCAAAAACCATTTCAAATGTTTGAATTAAATGCTCAGATTAGATAGCAGCCATCTAGCCCAGTTATTTCCATATGGCAGGCTTAAGGATTTAGTCTGAAATCCTTCTGAGTATAATGGAAACACGGGCAAAGTCTTTCATTTAATTTAAAAGCAATAAAAGTGAATTACATTCCATACAGATTTCTAGTCCTCCCTGACTTTTTAAAACATTAGCACTACCATTTTCTGCTCAGGAGGCTGATAGAGGAAAGGAGGTAAGATGAGAAAAGATATTTTAAGAAAAATATATGAGGGCAGAAAGGTGAAAAAGAGAGATGGATGACTGGGCTTGCATGTGAGCATGTGAAGAAAGGTTAGACAGGAAGAAAAAGCAAGGGTAGCTTAAAAGTATGAAAATGTATAGAAACAAAAAGAGGCAAAAACTTCTAGAGTAGTTCAGAAATAAAGAATATAATGGGTGGGGGATCACATTTTCTTCAGCCATTCTACCCTCGTCAGGCCCAGACAGAGGCACCAAATCTACCAAGGATTAGCAAAATCACATTTGGTGCCAATGTCCTTTAATTCTGTTCAAAGCAATTCAGTACTACAGAAGGCTCTATTATCACTTGGGGACCCAATGTAGACCCCAAGAGGAAAGCAAAGGTGAGCAAATTCAATCACTGCTTCAAAGAGCTTGAAACCTAATGAAGGAGCTAACAGATTCACATAAAACAGAATGAGGTAACTCCTAGAATGAAAGTTTCCATTAGAGAAGGACCTTTCTTTAGGCTTCACACATGAGACAGCACATAGATCACAGTCAAAAGTCAGGTTAGCAGCATTTCAAGGAAGGTCAAGGGAAGGAAAGCAGGCCAGGGAATAGGAACTTGGCCAGCACACAACTCAGTACTACAGGAGGTCAGCTAGATAAGTGAGGCCAGAGCGAGAGGGAGAGCCAAGTCTTGGGAGTTGGCAAATGCTATTCCTAAATGTTTGCAATTTACACACATCTGCCATGGAGTTGGAGTAAGACATAAATACTGCTGTTGTTATTTTAGAAAAATTAATCTGAACTAGGAGATGAAAGCAGGAATGAGGGACCAACACCGGGAAATGGCATGCGGATGCTAAAGGCAGTTTCACAATAAGTAGCCTAGTGAAGCCTGGGTGCAGGGCTCACACCTGCAACTCCAGCGCTTTGGGAGGCTGAGGCTTTAGCATCACTTGTGGCCAGCAGTCCAAGACCAGCACTGGCAACACAGCAAGACCCCATCTCTACAAAACATTTTTTTAGCAAGTTAGCCAGGCATGGTGGCAGATGTCTGTAGTCTCAGCTACTCAGGAGGTTGAGGCAGGAGGATTAATTGAGCCCAGGAGCTGGAGGCTGCAGTGAGTTATGATCATACCACTGCACTTCAGCCTGGGTGATACAGCAAGAGCCTGTCTCTCTGGAAAAAAAAAAAAAAAAAAAAAAAAAAAAAAAGATAAAGAAAGAAAAATGAAGCCTAGTGAAACTAAAATCTAGAGTGAGTGAATCTACAGGCTCTGCATCTTCAAACTGTAATGCCAGTTGGTACAAAGTGGTCAGTATATGCAAAAACAGCCCAAATCTACCTTTTTTTTTGGTCAATGCTGCAAAGCTACATGCCCTCCATCCTACACTTTTATGACTGTTTTTTTTGTTTTGTATGTTTTTCTAAAGCATGGGAAGTGTAAGAATCCTGTTAACTAGTCTCCTCATTGTAACAAGCCATACTTTTCTAAGTTTTAATAATAATAGTAATAACAGCCCATACTGCTTGTGGTCAGGCACTATTCTAAGTGCTTTAGTACAAAAACATTTGTTCTCACAATAATTCTGGAGGTGAAATAATTCTAATATCTATTTTTCAGATTGCTGAGGCTAAGAGAGCTCAGATAACTTGCCTAGAGTCACACAGCTAGGAGTGACCCCAGAGCCTCCCAGTTGAGATGGGGAGGGGCCTCCAGGTTTGCTTTCATTTGAGGTTTTCTTTTTTCTTATCCTGATTCTTGTTTCTATAATAACACCAAATGCTAAAGAATCCTGCTCTGCCTTTATAACTAGGCCTGTGGACCAACCAACTCCCATTTTACGAATCTCAGTGATTGCCTGTGAAAAGTCATGGGGAGTATATAAGTTTGAAGGCCTCACCTTGGATGAGTATCTGGTCTCTTGCACCTGACCAGATCCCCTTCAGTGTATGAAGATGCAGACTCAAAGGAGACCACTCTCTACCTCCACATCCTCCTCTTTGCTCTCCACCATGCCTGACTGGGCAGGGCTGGGACTTATTCCCTCAAAGATTCAAGTGAAGGATTTTACTACACTGAATTTCATTTTGTTAACTTGGGAACAGAATTTCTGCTTATCAGTCTCTTTGGATCCTAATCCTGGCTTCCAAAATCATGTTGTCCCTCTCAGTTTGTGTTCATCTGCAAATATTATAAATCTGACTTCCAAAGCTTCACCCAAGTGTTTGGAAATTGAAGAAAGCATAGAGCAAAGAAAGCTCTATGATATTCCACTAAAGACCTCTTTCTAGGTAGACATTATTAATTTGTGTAGATATTCATGTAATTCCAATAAAAATGGACACCTGGCATTGAAGTAGACACTGGGCTCAAAATATGTTTCCTGGCCTGAGACTATATTGATCAGCAACCATCATTTTGATGATGTCATTTAGCTGGTTATAAATAAATCTAACTAGAACACCAGTCACATTTAATGTTTCCATATTCTTCAAAAAGAGATCATGATTTTGTCAAAGCCCAAGTTAAAAGACAAATATGGGCTGGGTGCGATGGCTCACATCTGTAATCCTAGCAACTTTAGAAAGCTGAGGTGGGTGAACTGCTTAAGGCCAGGAATTTGAGACCATCCTGGGCAACACAGCAAGACTTCCTCTCTTAATTAAAAAAAAAAAAAAAAAAGACAAATATGTATATACTCTGCAGACAACCAAAAATACAAAATTAGTTTGGGCTCTTTTTTTCCATTCCCAGTGCTCATAAACCAGCCACAATTTTGCTAAGCAATAGACATCAGATTACCAGCTTGAAATTCACAAAACACACCTTCTTTACTTTGCAACCAGGATACTGTTGGGCTATCTCCAGGCCTTTGGCATCTTAGATAAATCTGAGATTCATTGTGGGTCTTGGAAATCATCTGTAGGAAATCTTATTTTCCACCTTTCTCACTACAGAGAGATATACTCTTGCCCACACTCAAGCCCACTGTTTGCTTGCCTCTCTTGGGTTCACTTCCCTTTGAACCATTTGCCTTTGCAGACAAAAGCTCTTCTTGATGAGAAGATTTCTGCTTTGTGTGTCATGTGTAACACTACACCACATACCGTCCATTCTAATCTTCAGGCTTACCTCTCCTATTTTTGTTCTCATACTAATCTTAAAAGCCGTATTGCTGTTCTTTACCCTTTTTTACCAGCTTAAGCACATTCTGGTATTTGCTTTTATGGCACTAAGCCATACCAGTTTTTAGTATTCTCACACTCACAGAAGTTTATTCCTATATATTTAGGTCTTCTAACCACACTTGCACACTATTCTGACCACACTGTGAGCCTGTAACACATTAGACATGGTTCAGTTATATTTGAGATAATGATAATTACATAGACTTACAGAGCTGAGAGACTTTAGACATCTTTCAATCCAGACATTCCTTTTAGCCAACTAAAGGCCAGGAATGTTACTGAAGATCAAACACCAAATTAGCAGACAGAATAGAAATGGAATACAAGTTTTCAGACTCCCAGTCCAGTGTTCATTCTTGTTTATATATTCTCTTTTCTATTGTTTTTTCATGCTGTCCCAGTGCCTTGACAGAGTGCCTGGCATATACTAAATGCTCAGTAAGTATATGTTGACTGTGAACTGAGTTGATGAAGGCTTGAGTCCGGTTGAAATGTTCCAGGCACTGGGGACACAAAGTTAATAAAATCTCATTCCTGATTTCAAGGAGTATGGAGTCCAGTAGGAAAACAGTAGAAATAAACATTTAAAATAAAAATAATTGCTATGATGGAGCTACAGGAGCATTGGAGAATGCTTTTCCATACCATTTGAAGGAGTCGGAAGAGGCTTCCAAGAAGTGGTGGCAGTTAATGAAGGCTTGGCACATCAGTGAGGGTATGCCATGCAGATAGATTCTAATTCATCCTTGTTCCTGTTTCAAAAGGGTCCCTGCCCTCCAATTTTTCATCATCTTCCCAGTTGAAGTGTGACTATTATTTTAAATATATTTGATACCGTCTTATTTATATGTTTGAATTTTTATCTTTATCTGGAGGTTTAAAAATTCACCAGAATGTGAGGCTGTCTGCCCAAAGGAAGTAAAAATTAATCTATGCCTCGAGTACCAAACAAAAACATTATATAAAAACCCCATGTGGTATCCACAAATGTGACAGATGGAAATATTTTCTGTTCAAGCTAGAACAGTTTTAGGACTTTCTTCCCAGTTGAGACGTTTCAAACTTTTAGAATAGGATTTTTAATCTATATCTTTACAGAATTGAAAAAAGAAAATTCATATGGGTGACTACGGGTTCAATCATATAAAGTTTAAAAAATAAAAATAGAATACAAATCACTTTTGGCTGGGCGTGGTGGCTCACGCCTGTAATCCCAACACTTTGGGAGGCCAAGGCAGGTGGATCACCTGAGGTCAGGAGTTCAGGACCAGCCTGGCCAACATGGTGAAACCATCTCTACTAAAAATACAAAAAATTAGTTGGGCATGATGGCAGGCACTTGTAATCCCAGCTACTTGGGAGGCTGAGGCAGGAGAATCGCTTGAGCCTAAGAGGTGGAGGTTGCAGTGAGCTGAGATTGTGCCACTGCACTCCAGCCTGGGCAACAAGAGCGAAACTCCATCTCAAAAAAAAAAAAGTCATATTTTAGTGTGCAGCATAATAGTTTTTCACATGGACACTGGAATCAGAGAAACAGGGGCCCATGTCTTTGCTTCCTCATTTGGTGGCCATGCCAGTGGCTTTTCTTATCTCAGTTCCTCCATCAATAAAATGGCAAAGCCTTCTTTGATACAAAGTATATGGTGTACTTGAGGCAGAAGACCTAGGAGGCTTGAATCCCTACACAGCAGTTATTAATACTTAATAACCACACTTGAACAATGAATCAACCTCTTGGAGCCTCAGTTCCTTCATTTGTAAAATGGGTATAGTAACAGTACCTGTAGGATTGTTGTGAAGCAGAGGAGATAATAAATGCAAAGCACAGCTCAGTGTCTGGCAGTTAAGGTCTAAGTGAATGATATTAGTGATATCGGCTGGGTCTGACTACGAGGAATTTTAAAAGATAAATTATGTATATAATGCTTACTTTTGTGTTGATTATAAGAAGTTCTCAAACAATAGCTATTATTAACTCTTCATAGCTCACATTATTCTTTTACTGCTCTGCTAGGCAAATTAAAAATATACTAAGTTAAGTAATTAATGATGGCTTGCTGTCCATGGAGAGGTAGTTATGACTGCAAGTTTGTTCTGAGACTTAAGAGTCAAAAACTATCTGAATAGAATCTGTATATTTTAGTGGCAAAAGCATTAACAATTTGGTAGTTAAAAAGAACAGTTGAATTTATGTAAGAGAGACAGTTGGGAGACATAGAAAGAATAAAGCATGCCTTTCTTTTAAATTCATTCTATTTCTTCAGATTTGGAGACTTGTCTTGTGACAAACATAAAATCAATAAGAAAAACAAGGTAGGAAAACCTAAACCCATTCATCTGATGTTTTTAGTTATCTTCATGATGCAATTGGATCAAATGCATGAGTAATCTGATCAATTCTGCAAGCACTATTCTGTTTCCATTGGGACACCCAAGCATAAAACTAATTGAAAAATGAAGAGGAATATGGGGCCTGGGCATATGGGGAGTAGAGAAGATGCCATAAGGGTGATATAATGTGAAAATCTGCAAAATATAAATTCTGTGGCAAGTTCAAGCTATGATTTTTATGGACACATTCTGAAGATCTTTGCTGGTCTACCTTGGGGAGAATTGTTCCTCAATATTCAGTATAGTTCTACATTTGCATCAATGCTGGAACTAAAAGGAAATGCAAAATGCTTAGAAAATTTGCAAAATGATAGTCAAGTCATTAAATGTAAAATATTACTTTATGGTCAAGTACATCTTGAGCCTGCAGAAAATGCTAGGAATAGAGACGAGACTGCCCTTGGAAATCTATACCTGTTCTGTTAGTAATGCCTTCAAAACCTGCCAGCCTGATAAACTGTAAAATACGTGCCCACACCAATTATGAGCTGTGTAACAATGACATAGAACAACTGATCTCCAAAGACTAAAAGCCAGAAGCCCGTAGAATACAGAAGTCTCCAGGAGGCCAAGTAACAGATCCATAATGAGCTCAGAAAACACCCTGCTGAGACCCTGTGGGAGATGTTTTCTGCAGGAAAAGAAGAAATTAGAAGGCCATTTCCCTCAAAGTAGAAATATGCTTTCCGCCCCGCATCCCATCTCCTCAAATCTGGACAAGCTCTTACACAATCGCCGTCACACTCCCCATTCTCTGCATTTCCTGACAGGAAGGTGACTTGAAACTAGTGCAAAGAAACTATCACTAAAAATGTCATCAATTTACTAAGATGCAGGAAATTGCCGAGATATTCCTGGATGAACTGAAGCATTCAAAATCACAAATTGGACTTTTTATAGAGACCCCTCCACTTCAGGAAAACATATAGTAACTTCACTTACAGGATAGTGGCTATGTTTTTCGAGACACCATTAAATAGTGAGTCTCTAATAAGTATTAATATTACTTCCAGTGATTTTAAATACCTGTAAAATCCCACACACTGTTGGCTTTCCTACAGGACAAGGGGCAAAGCTGAAGAACAATAGCAATTTCGATTCTAGCTGCCCAACATACTATTAAATATCTTGTATAAATAAGCCTACACTTTGGCAAATAACACAGCTACGTCCATGCTGTTAAGGCTACTAAAGGTCTTACATTCTTAACTGCTCTAAATAAGGAGCCATCTCTCACCAAGATAAAATCACCATCTAAACGAAAAATGAGGTGTGCCATCTTTTAAACCACAGACTAATATACTGTACTTTAAATGTATTAAGAAGTTTTTCAATTGATGGTAGCTCAATTAATAGTAAAGCATTCTCAAAACTCTATACAAACATTAGAAAATTGTTCAAATGGGCCGGGCGCGGTGGCTCAAGCCTGCAATCCCAGCACTTTGGGAGGCCGAGATGGGCGGATCACGAGGTCAGGAGATCGAGACCATCCTGGCTAACACGGTGAAACCCCGTCTCTACTAAAAATACAAAAAACTAGCCGGGCGAGGTGGCGGGCGCCTGTAGTCCCAGCTACTTGGGAGGCTGAGGCTGGAGAATGGCGTAAACCTGGGAGGCGGAGCTTGCAGTGAGCTGAGATCGGCCACTGCACTCCAGCCTGGGCGACAGAGCGAGACTCCGTCTCAAAAAAAAAAAAAAAAGAAAAGAAAAGAAAATTGTTCAAATTACATCATTCTGCTGGAAAATTTTACTTTTTTTTTTTTTTTTTTCCCATAAGTAAAATCTAAGTTGCATCATACTTAAAGCAAGGTAGAAAGAGGTGTGAAGGGAGACTTCTTGGGGGATGGCAAGACCAAACTTCCCACCACTCACAAAAAGAATGATCTATTCCACTTGTAAATGCAAAATTCTTTTAGCATTTAGAGACATACAGGCGTTTTTCAGAGAAACCCCATGGTTGAAACCTTAATGGCAAATGTATTAGAAAAAAAAAAGGAAGGTGGTGGAGATGCCTGCAACTATTTCTGGACTATTTCTGTTTTCATCTTTTTCCCTCTCTTCTCCTACTTGTGCAGGTTATTGGCAGCAAGATGAATTGAAGAAAACATAGATTTTCAATTTTTAAAATGTATTTCTCAGTCTGTTTTTCTCTCATTTATTTCTCTTTGGAAACTACTTGCTATAGGCTGAATATGTCTCCCCCAAATTCCTATGTTGAAATCCTAGCCCCCAAGGTGGTATTAAGAGACGGAGCCTTTGGGAGGTGATTAGATCCTGAGGGCAGAGTCCATGAATGGGGTTGGTGTCCTTATAAGTGGAATCCCAGAGAGCTCACTTCCCCCTTCTACCATGTGAGGACACAGTAAGAAGATAGCATCTAAAAACCAGATAGTGGGTCCACACTAGATACTGAATCTGCTGGTATCTTGGACTTCCCAGCTTTCAGAAATGTGATAAATAGGTTTCTGTTGTTTATAAGCCATCCAGTCTATGGTATTTTTGTTACAGCAGCCAGAACAAAGTAGGACACTCCACATATTCATGCTAAAAACCCAGCAGTATAAAATGAAGAGGGAGTCACTTTAGCCTCTGGTTCTCCTTCCCCAGTGTAAGCATTGTGTTGGATTTCTTATAGCTATATCCAGAGAAGAATGTTTTCTCATTTGGTTTTCTAGAACTGATTTATACAAATTTTTTTACGTATTGAGGAAATCAGGTTTCTGGATGTAATATGCGTGGCAAGCATGTTTAATTTATATTTTTACTTTATTTGATTGTATCTTTTATTATACAGAAAATTTCAATTGTATATGGTTAATCCTATCAGTGTGCTCACGAATGGTTTCATGTCGTCATTGGAAAGACCTTCTGCAATCTAAGATTATATTTAAAACATTCTCCCGTGTTTCTTTCTGTAATTTTATGGGTTAATTCCTTGCATTTAAATTGTTTGATGCATCTGGGATTTCTTTTTGCGTAACAATCAGGCAGGAATCTAACTATTGTTTACATGTAAATAATCTCTCTTCCCTTGGTTTGAAATACTACCTACATTACATATCAATTTCATATATTTGTACTATATACTAAATCCAGTATGTATTTGGGTCAATATTAAGAGTTGCCATTCTGTGATTCTCCTGCCTCAGTCTCCTGAGTAGCTGGGATTACAGGCGCACGCCACCACGCCTGGCTAATTTTTGTATTTTTAGTAGAGATGGGGTTTCACCATGTTGGCCAGGCTGATTTCAAACTCCTGACTTCAGGTGATCTGCCCACCTCGGCAGATAGGCCCATCTGGCCTCATTATTTGTCTTTGTCAAAAGTTTCTAGTCTGTTCTTACATATTTTATGTTGCACATGAACTTTAGAATTTGATTTTTTAAAATCCAGTTAGTAATTTTTATGGAATCATGCTAAATCTATACATAAATACATGGAAAACTGGTGTTTTTACACTGCTTTAGCATTTTACCTAAAAATAAATTATATGCCATAGTTTTTTTGTTTTTTTGTTTTTTTTTTTTTTAACATAGACCTTTCTCATTTCTTGTTACTTTTTATTTCCTGGGTATTTTGTCATTGGGTTTCTATTGTATATTGGTAAACAATACAATTGGTATTGCATATTTCTTTTACTCCCATTTCTATCTTCAAGTAGTTGTTTGAATGTAGAAAGGCTACTGATTTTTGTGCATTGATTTTGTACTAAACCACATTACTAAACTTGCTAGCTGTTTAAGAAAAACAGTTTACAGTTCATTCTCTCAGGTGTTCTAGAAATACAATTATATCATCTTGATATAGTATTGTTTGCCTCCCTTTTCCTAATTTTAAAACCTACAATTGCTATTTTCTAACTATGTCACTTAGGGCCTCCAGAGCAAAGGTAAACACAACTGGGATGAAGTTGTACATCCTGGCCTCACTCCTGAATTTAATGGGTACAACTATTGTTTCACCACTGAAGTATCAATCAGTGCCTTCTTTATTAAGAGTTTTCACCTAGAATTCCAGGAGAGAATATTAATTGGTTCAGAGTTGCTGTCAGAGAGAAAGCTCTCTACCTAGAGAGGAAAACAGAGAAAGTGAAACAAAAGAGCAGAGAAAGGGCAAAGAGAAGAAAAAAGGAAAAGGTGGAGGATAAAGTATAGGAAGAGAAGGAGAAAGTTATATTGGGGGAGAAAATTATGGATTAATGACAACATTAAGTATTGGAAAGCATGGATAAGAATTCCTATATACCTTCTTAAATGTGCTTCTTAAAAACAATCTCTTCTTTGAAAAACCACATGTATCTAAGGACAGGAATTTTCTGCCTGGGATTTTTGAGATTGCTGAATTATCTACCAAATATATGAGCTGAAAGGGAAAAATTGAGAAGAATGATAAATTGCCTAAGATGTCAGGAATATAATAAAAATCAGAAAGAATGCTTAGCAGTAAAAATGAGTTCAAGGGAAGCCTAAGATAACAATAACAGGATAAAACCATGTTTGTAAAAACACCATACATACATACTACCACTTTCTACAAGGATAGTGTAATTTGGAATCCTGCCTCAGATATTTTTAGTTTCAAGTATCTCCTACACTTAATAATGGTTTGTTTCCTCTACAATGTCCTGTTAGAGATAGCAAGTCAAGAGAAAAGTGGGTAAAAAACTTTGATAGTTGATTCACAGAAGAAAAAACATAAATGTTTTGTTAACAAATGAAAAGAAGAATGAGCAAAGAAATGCAAACTAAGGTAATTCCCAAAGTAAAAATATTAACTGCACTTACTAATTGGCAAAACTGAAAAAAAAAAAGACAAAAAGATTGATTATGACCATTACCGGTGAGGTATAAGGGAAGAAGCTCTAATAAGCTGTCAATGAGAGGACAAAGTGGTACTTTTCTTGAGGGTAACATGAGAAAGACTTTCAAAAATTGAAATGTCCATTCCCTTTGCCACCCCCTGCCTGCTGACTGCCAATTTCCCTTCTATGAATTCTCCTTTCAAAAGATGTGCCTGAGAATACATGAAAAGTACGTATAAGGATATTCACTGCAGCATGATAGCAATGGCAACAACTTGGAATCAACTGAAATGCTCAGCAACAGAAAATTGGTTAAATCAATCATGCCAACTCTATATAATGGAATATTATACAGATATTTAAAAGGATTAATATACACTAATAATGAAAAATGTTCACATGATATTTCTGAGATTTTAGAACAGAAATAAAGAGTTAGATCCTGTTTACGGCAAACATACAGAATGTTGTTGGTGATATGTAATAGAATGCTCACTTATATGTAACTGTATTATTGACTGATGCAAGGAACATGCACTGCTTTTATCTCGTTTCCAATTTGGAACTCTAAGTACAGAGCGACAAAGGATGTTGAAGCCTGGAACATAAGAGGAAAAGGCAAACCAATCTGGTACATATTAGGGTAATTAGGTGCGCTTGCTAATTTAAAACAGGTGGAGTGTAGCCTTTGAGGCAAAAATTCAGGACTGGAGCAACAAGAAAATACCTTAACACACAAACCAGACTAAATGAGAAGTTCAGCAAAGAAAGACTTATTTATGACACATTATAATCTTGAAACACTGAAAACAATTCCACCCACTCGGACAACACCTGAATCTATTGGGTGTAAAGTAGCACAGAGGATGCATCTAGAATTGGTATCTGCCTTTATGAAGTTTGTACTCAAGAATCTGTTTAAGGCTAATGCTGTGCATTGTAAAGCAAATGAGAAGTAAGCCTTAATCAGCACTGATGAACTTTCTCTGCACCTGGCTCACCCCGATTTCTTGACAGCTTCCTCCTGGGCTCCCAAAGGGACATGGCTTGCTTTCTTTCCTTCCCCAAAGCTCAGTCCCCACTGTGATTATGTCTACCTACCTTCATGCCAACTCATCAGTGATCTTTGGTTGCTCTAACCTTACAACTTCGATTCACAGATGGAAATGGGTTCTTTCTGAGAATATCCTGTGACTTCAGAATGATTACTCTCATAAGGCATGCAGCCACAGAGGCTGGACTGAGACCTTCAGCCTTGTGATGAGACGGAAACTGAGCTGGGGTTCCAGAAAGGATTCTTCCCCCTTAACCTAATTTACATTCATCTCCTCATAAAGATGATGAAGCAAGACTGAATTTTATTTAATTTTCATGCCTTGAAATTAAATCTCCATTCCACTCCCTCCGTTTATCCTATTTCATCTTTTGTGTGCTGCACAGCCCTGCATCTACAGAGACCATGAGTCATCCCAGTGGGTGAGCGTCTGTTTCCTCAAGGCCTTAGGGCTGGAGCTGGGCGAGGTAGTGAGAGGCCACTGTCCCTTGCACTCAAGGGTTACCCCACTGGAGGCTTTTCCCTGTCTACTGTCAACCTACGGAAGGAATATTTACATTTGACTTTTATTCAAAGCATTACAATCCCTGGGGCTTATTTAAAATGAGTTTATGACAAGGGAGAGCAATCCCTTACATTCAAGTTCCTTCAACCGCAGTTTTCTTGATTTTTTTTCATCAAAATCAAATACTAACAGTGTTATGAGTTTTTGATATGTGTATGCTTTCTAAACAAATAATCAGCATTTGTTTATATTTCTTGATCCTCAATGGTATCAGATCCATAGACAAACATAACTTACTGTAACACACTATTTTTTGCTTTGCTGTGGTTTCATGCAAAACCATAGATTTATTTGCAGTCTTTTGGAGATTAATGGAAAGTTTGTTGGCTTACTCACATACTGGCTCACTTAATTCTCATAACAACCCTGAGAAGTAGTTATCAACATTCCCTTAACAGATGAGCTAAGGTCCAAGAGGATATGTAATTGGTATGTAAGTGGCTGTTTTAGCAGCTCTTCCAACTCAAGTTCTGACTATACAATTTTTGCAGCCACTATAGTACTTCTGAACTGGCTGTGTCTTCAAAATGACAATGCTGTAGAGAACTGAAGTAATTGCTCAGCTTTCTCAGGCTTCAATATCCTTTGCTTTAATATATTTATGGGGTGTCTGGATTATTTTTGTATTGCTTTTTGAGTGATGAGGAGGACTCTTCTTTCTTCCTAAATCTGAATAAGATAATGAAATCAAGTAATTAGGTAAATCAAATAGCATTCTTAATTCTTCCAGAACAATGTTGATAATTGGTTCAAATTTCTAGTTCAGTATAATTAGAAAGCAGACTCCAACTCATCTTTATTTAGCTCTGCTTATGTTGTTTTCAATCCAGACCACCAATTATAACTTCAAACTTCTATGCTCCCTTATCTAAGGGAACCATGACTTTTATCTTAAACTCTTGTGATGTTTAACATTGATTTCTGCAGAAATATTCAATACATACTTGCTGAGCACTGCCATGAGTCGTGACCTGAGTCTGTCACTGAATCAAACATCCTCTGTGCTCTTACTGGGCTGAGGGTCTAGAAGCAGGGAGACGAGCGAGTATTACTAGGCACAAGGATGGGGGTATTCATGGGGCACAGAGACAGGCCGGAAAAAGAACTCTGGGGATGGAGTAAGAGGGAGGGAGAGAGCAGGAGATGTTTCACAAAGAAGGTGACCCTCAAGCTGTTTTCGAAGAAAGGAGGAGGAAAAGCAGAGAGGCAGAGAGGAATTCCCAGCCGGGAAAATCAAGGGAAGGCAGCTACTAGCATAGCATGAATTGATTTGCATGCATTCAGACTGGTTGGGGTTTAGACTTAAGAAGCACAACCTTCTATCAGCAATTCCCAAGCAGAAGACAGAATTCATTGGTAATACCTCTAGGTTTTACTTGATGAAGACACCAGTCACCATCAGAGCTCCCCTACCCATCCCTGGTGATCCTGGGATAATAATTTCTTCCCATAATTTGAGGACTATCTACTGCTTAAAAGGTGATCTCAGGACTCATTCAAATTGGAATTAAATAATGTTAACTAAACTAAGGTCTATAGCCTTACTTAGATCAAAGTAAATATTAGTTAAATGGTGACTTTTTAATAATGATTAACTCCAGAAAAAAAGAAAACATCTTTTATCCTAAATCTTTCCCAAAAGAACTGCCAAGAAGTTTTAAATTAATCATCTGGACACTTTGGGGGAAAGTATGAAAAATGAGAAGAAAGAGTGAAAATTAGAAATGAGAAGAGAACTAGCATTTATTGAGCCCTGATTTTTGTTTTTAGCAACTCAATATATATTATTGTATTTAGTTTCAGAAAAATGCAGGAGGAAAAATTGCTCCATTTCATTGAGGCTCAGAAAAGATCTGTAATTTGTTCAATGTTACACAGCTAAGAAGCAGAAGAGAAAGTTTTCAAATTCAGATCCGTTCAGCTTAAAGAACACACAATTTCTCCTTCATCATACCACACATTAACAGAAAAAGGATGAGGAGAAGGAAGCATAATTGAAAATTTTTGGAGAAAACAGATGAGAAAGAAAGAAGACTTTATGAATTTAGGATGCAGTTAGAAAAAATATGCTAAATAAAAAATTTTAAAAATATGTTATTTAAAGAAATCAAATGTGTCTCTGAATTGCACAGCACAGTGTCCTGCCCTTGATAACTTGCAACTGTTGGTGAGGACCAAATGAGTTCAACTTCTAACCTTTATAGGAACTCACTTCCATAAAAATTATCAAAACTGTATGTGAGAGGTAATCAAATACTTCAAAACAGAAGCAAAAACAAACACATACCACACAATGCATAAATCAAGCTCAAACATTCCAAATAGCATGTAATGGTGGCAACATTTAATCTGTTTCGTTTCTTATGTATCTTATTATTTGGAGGCATAATTTCTGGTGTTTTTCCTCTTTATTGCTATAGATTGGACCATCTGTCTCCAAGGCTAAGAGAATACTAAAAAATGACTCCTATCACCCCAAACTGACTGATGTTTTTAAACCTAATCAGGTTTAAAATTTCATTTTCTTCCTAAAGTATCACATGGAAATATTAACAAAAGGTTTTTTGTTAGCAACATTTGTATATATATTTTTCTCCCTTTCTTGGGGGGTAATTTGGCAACATATACTTTTTTTCTTTCAATTATTTTAAAGCAATGATTTTCCAACTAATTAGGGTGTATTCAAATAAAAGAATTCTATGTAATCATTTAAAATGTAAGAAATCAGTTGATAGGAAGAAATGTTCAGTAAATGTGTTAAGTGAATATAAAGACAATGTGATAAGTGATCTCATTTACTTGAGACTTTTTCACATGTACACATGGCTGGAATAATAGACACCAAAATATACACAGCTGTCTATATTCAGCTGCTGATTCAGCAACACAAATGTCCCTGTAGTAACAAGAGGCTCATGGAGAACAGATATACATAGAGAAAATACCCAGACAAGCCATTTGAAAAAGATTTCACTCTATGGTCTAACTAAATATAATTTTAATTCTCCTCATCTATTAAGTATTACCCCAAATAGAAGGCCACTTAAAATACAGCCTTTCATTTCTTCAAAGTCATGTATATCTTTATTCTAAAAAGTCAAATTACTTTGTTGTTATGCCAAGTTCAATTTGAGAGCTACAACTATGAATTTCTAGCTTAGTCAACTAAATGATAAAATTCCATGTCAAAATTATAGATACATTAATCGTGGCTTCCACAAATACTTCTTTTTAATGATTTCAAAAAGGACAACTGGCTAATTAGCAAGACACCAGAAATATAATAAGAACACTTATATAAGTTTTCTAAATAGTTGGTTGAAGGGGTCCAAATGCCTTCAGTATTCTGACCATATGCAACTTGCATTAAATGCTGAGTGGGAAACCCTCTCTAAGGCCTTCTGGTTCAAAACAGTTCCCATGTTTTGGAATTTGCAGTCCATAACAATCAAAACAACATTCAGGAAGACACATAAAAGACACGAGTATTATGATATGCCAAGGAGAAATAATTAGGATCATTTCAACAGTTCAAAAGCAACATTAAAAACTACAATGAGGCTGTATGTGGTGGCTCACGCCTGTAATCCTAGCACTTTGGGAGGCCAAGGCAGGCAGATCACTTGAGGCAAGGAGTTCAAGACCAGCCTGGCCAACATGGCCAAACCCCTCTCTACTAAAAATACAAAAATTAGCTGGGTGTGGTGGCGTGCATTTGTAGTCCCAGCTGCTTGGGAGGCTGATACAGGAGAACCACTTGAACCCGGGAGCTGGAGGTTGCAGTGAGCCGATATCACACCACTACACTGCAGCTTGGGTGACAGAGCCACACTCCATCTCAAAATAAAATAAAATAAAATAAAAAACTATAATGAGATACCTCCTCACACCTTTCATGAAGGTTATCACCAAAAAGACAAAAGATACCAAGTGCTGGCAAGGATACAGAGAAAAGGGAACCCTTGTACACTGTTGGTAGGGATGTACATTAGTACAGCCATTATTGAAAAAGCATGAAGTTTCCTCAAACAATCAAAAATAGGACTACCGTATGATCCAGCAATCTCTCTTCTGCGTATTTATCCAAAGAAATAAAATCAGTATGTTGAAGAGATATCTGCAGTCCCATTTTCATTGCTGCATTATTCACAATAGTGAAGATAAATAGAATCAACCCAAATGTCCAGTGACACATGAATAAAGAAAATGTGATAAACATCTGTATATATACATACATACACACACCCACACAATAAAATATTACTCAGCTTTTAAAAAGAAAGAAAGCCTCCCATTTGTGACAACATTAGTCAATCTGGAAGACATTATGTTAAGTGAAATAAGCCAGATACAAAGAAAAACACAGTATGATCTCACTTATATGGAATCTAAAAACGTCAAGTTCATAGAAGCAGAGAGTAGAATGGTGGTGACCGGGGTGAAGGGAGGAATGGGAGATGGACAAAGGGTAGAAATTCTTAGTTATGTTAAGATGTGTAAGTTCTGGAGATGTAATGTACACCAAGGGACTATATACAGTTAAAAATACTGTGTAATATATTTAAAATTTGCTAAGAGTAGATCTTAAGTGTTCTTAACATGTACACATGCACACACACACACACACACAAAGGTAACTGTGAAGGAATGGATGTGTTAATTAGCTTGACTATAGTAATCAGTTTACTGCATATATATATATATATATATATATATATATATAAACATCATGCTATGCACCTTAAATACGTACGATTTCAATTTAAAAAACGAACAAAAAAACTAAGTAAAACCAGTACCTGAGAATAAACTAACATCCGTGAGTCTTGGGACGTAAGGATGTAAGAGAACAAGAAGAGTTCAGATGGAGTAATGCTGCCCAAAACACGATCCTCGGGCCAGCAACATTGGTATAACCTATGAGCTTGTCGGGAATGCAAATTCATGGTTCCACTTCTCGCCACTGAATCAGAAGCGCTGGACCAAGTGGGCCCAGCAAACTGGTTTCATAAGCCCTCCAGGTGATTCTGATGCCTGCTGAAGTTTGAGAGCCACTGAGCTGGAAGAGTTTCTGGCACAGATGCAGCCTCTACTCAGATGAAACAGAAGGGAGGCGACTTTCTAAAACAAGATTCTTTTTGGAGGGTGGAAGGAGGTGGGGAAAGGAATGCCGTTACTAGAGAAACATGACTTGAGGCAGCAGTCTCCAGCAGGTCCTGGAGGATCAGGGAGACTCCTTGGTGCTTGCCCAGTGGTCACAGCCTGGCCATGAAGGATGGAAGAAGAAATGAGTAGGAAGGGAAAGACAATAAGCATAGGATTTCAGGGGGCCCTGCACTGAGAAAATGTCCCCTTGTGCTCTCCCTATGCCTAGAATTCCTTTAAACAGGACAACGTTTTTTGTTGTTCACTCAGTCCGTTCTTCATTCACTGTTACTTGAAGACATTGCTGAGAACTAAGGACCCACGGCTAAAGAATGTCAGAATCTACTCCCAAGGAGCTCACAGGCCAGAATAATACATTTAAGACGAAAGTGCCAGCTGCAGTCACATATTCCCAGAGGTCCATTGTTTAACTGCAATTTCCCAACTCCATGAAAGGCATAGAGAGGTCACTTACTTTGGTCAGAAAAATGTGAGTGGGGAGATGTTCATCTCTTCATGGTAAAAAACTTTAAGAGCTAGTGTGTGACATGACATGATCCCTTCCCCTTGCCATGGTGACCAACAACCTTCCAGATAGCAATGGGGCAGTCAACTCAAGTTCTCATGTAAGGATGATGTGGAAGAGGGACTGGTCAAATCACAATGGACATGAGTAAGTGAGAAGTTCATCTTTGTTGTTTTAAATACTGATATTTAGGGGTTGTTTGTTACTGCACATAACCTATTCTGACTGATACAAGTAAGTATTAGTATTATTCCAATGTTACATATAAAGAAATACAAGAGAGATTAAAACAACTTACTAAAATACAGAGAGGTGGTGCTGTAGTCTGAATGTGTCCCCTCC
This sequence comes from Papio anubis, assembly GCF_008728515.1. Lineage (NCBI taxonomy): Eukaryota > Metazoa > Chordata > Mammalia > Primates > Cercopithecidae > Papio > Papio anubis. The sequence goes on from NC_044981.1 coordinate 132,385,256, forward strand.
ACCAAAATTCCAATTCATATGTTGAAAGTTAATGACCAATGTGACAATGCTAAGAAGTGAGGCCTCTAGGAGGTGATTAGATCGTGAGGGCTCCACTTTCACAGAGAGGATTAATGCACTTATAAAAGAAGTTTCATACAGCCTTCATCCCTTTTGCCTTTCTACTTTCCACCATGTGTGGTACCACCTTTCACCATGTGTGGCACCATCTTGGAAGCAGAGAGCAGCTTTCACCAGACACTGAACCTGTTGGCCTTGATCTTGGAGTCTCCCAGCCTCTAAAGCTAGGAAAAATAAATTTCTGTTGTTCATAAATTACTCAATCTGTGGTATTTTGTTATAGGAGTAAGAACAGTCTAAGACAAGTGGTGTCACTGAGTAAATGTTTTCAGTTTAATTCCTGATGCTCTGGCATCAGGAGCCAAAGGAAATTCAATTACTTGATTCCACAAAGATTCCCTCTTGTAGTTCTAGTTCATACTTTGCCACATTGATATTTGTTTATATCACATGACTAATAATTGATCAGAAATTGCCCGCATCTAGACAAAAAATAATGAATGCTGGAGAGGATGCAGTGAAAAGGGAAGTCCTATACACTGTCAGTAAGAATGTAAATTAGTACATCCACTATGGGAAACAGTATGGACATTTCTCAAAAAAACAAAAATAGAAATACCATATGATCCAGCAATCCCAGTACTGGTTATTGATCCAAAGGAAAAGAAATTAGTATATCAAAAAGATGCCTGTACCCCCATGTTTATTGCATCACCATTCACAATAACAAAGATATGGAATCAACCTAAGTGACCATCAACAGATGAATGGATAAAGAAAACATGGTATATTCACACAATGGAATACTAGTTGGCCACAAAAAGTAGTAAAACCATGTCATCTGCAGCAACATGAATGGGACGGGAGGTCATTATGTTAAGTGAAATAAGTCTGGCATGGAAAGACAAATATTGCATGCTATCACTCATATGTGAGAGCTAAAAAAGTGGATCTCTTGGAGGTAGAGATGAGGATGGTGGATTCCAGAGGCTAGGAAGAGACTGCGGGGGAGTGGTGGTATGTAGAGGTGTTGGTTAATGAGTATAAACATACAGTTAGATAGAAGAAATAAGTTCTCATGTTCAATAGCAGAGTAGGGCAGCTATAGTTAACAACAACGTATTGTACATTTCAAAATAGCTAGAAGGCAGGACTTGATATGTTCCCAATACATACAAATGAGAAAAACTTGAGGTGATGGATACCCTAAATACTCTGAGTTGATCGTTACACATTCTATGCCTAACAAAATATCACATGTACCCCAGAAATATGTAAAATATTCTATATTAATTTTATAAAAAGAAACTGCCCTCATCTGAAGAGGTTAAGCTTATTGCCCACTGTGACTCAGTGTGTGACCAAAGTAAGGACCCAAACTCAGATCTTTCTGACTCTAAAGCCTGTGATTTTATCACAATGCTTCATTGCTGTCACGGCTAAATGTACTCTAAACCAAGTAAAAGTTCTCGTCTCAACTCCACCCTTAATAGTAATAACCTTGAGGTAATAATTTAAGCAATGGCTTCAGGTTTTTATTTGTAAAGTGGGAATATTTACCCTCCCTTCCTCACAGGTTGCTATGAGCTAGACTGAGTTTTAAAGGTTTGTAAATCATACATCAAAGAATTAGAAGTAGTAAATCATAAAATTTCAGCTCTGGGACAGTCTCTGGTTCATGAGTGGCTCTAGAAAAAAATAATTTCCTATTCATCTCTTTAGAAGAAAAGCTTTTTACTTTAATTATTCGTGATGGAAATAATAATACTTCATTCTAGGCTCCTCAAACAATATTAAACATAATTTTATTTTCTTTTGATGACTTAGAGTTGTTTTGGTATGTTTTGATTATGAGTATCAACCAGGACATGGTTTTGAGCAGTCCTCTGACAGCTGTGTGAAAAGCCAAAGTCTTTCCTTAAGAAGCTCATCTACATATGATCAAGAATGGAAAATGACTTTTTAAAAGCATAATCATGCCAAGAGGCGAATGTGGTTAGTGTGCTCATACTAGTGAAGGTCTGCAGGAGTCTGGAGGAGGAAGAGATGGCCACTAGGTCAATACCACCACTGATACTGGTGGGCTACTGCAATTGTCTTCTGTCCAAATCATGAGTGAGGATTTTAATTTGCTGTGGCCCTGGAAATGAGATAACAAAGTAAACAGGCTTATGGATGTGTGCAAATTAAGAGCAAGCAAAGTTGGAGTGAAGACTTTGAGTATATATATGCGTTGGAGTTTACGACAACTATTTGACTTGTTTGATTATGAATATCAACCTGGATATGGTTTTGTGCAATATCCGGACAACGAAAAGCCAAGGTCTTTCCTTAAGAAGCTTATCTACATATGATCAAGAATGAGAAATGGCTTTGGAGTTTTTAAAATTTTGTGTGTGTATGTCTACTTCCTGGTTTTGTTTCATCCTTAATAAGCAAAGGTCCATAGAGTGTAAAGTTATAATACTGAATAGCCTTTAAATGGTTAAAGAGTTGTTAGATATGTTGTAGCCTTTGAGTAGAGGAAAAATCTGTTCTAGATTTTGCATTCCATATAATACAAAGAATTTATAAAAAATCCTTTCCACTTGTTCAGGGCTTGCCAGTGTATTTAAATTTCTCCACCTAAAGATTCTTTCTATACACACTTATATGTTGCTAAATCAGCTTCGACCCGGGTAGATAAAGCTGTTGATATTTTCAAACTAACTTTTAAAAAGCACTACCCATTTGTGCTCAAATTTTCATCATTTTATTTTTTTCAGACTCAGATTGTCAGAATAATTCAACACCGAAAGTAAGTGTTTGAGTGACATTCAAATCAGTCTTTCATTCACTCACTCACTTGTTACATTTATTTTCATTCATCTAACAAATATTTAATTAGCATCTACTATGTGTCAATCACTCTGCCAGGGGCCCAGGGATAATATGATGCACAACTCAGACTTGATCCTCACCTTCTTAGATCTAAATCTTGAGTGGAAAGACAGAAATTAAACAAGCAATTATATATATGATATGTATTTAAAAAAGAAAATAAAGTATGGTATGGAAGTGAATATCAAGGTGGGCAATCTTAGTCTGTAAGGTTTTAGAAGGCAGTTTGAGGAAGTGACTTGAAACCGAGATAGTGCAGGGAAGGGAGGGAAGATTAGCATGTGCCAAGTCTCAAATACTGAAGTACCCAGTTTCAAAGAAATGAATGAAAAAACAATGCGGCTTGGGCAGAGAGGTGAGTGAAAAGATAGCAGGGCAAGATCATCTGAGATTTCATAGATCATATTAAGGAGTCTGAACTCTGTCTTAGGAGACACCATGATGATCTCTTCTAGCAGAGATAGAACAGGATCAGATTTGCATTTTTATAATATTCATGCTGCTGTATGGAAAGGGGCAAACAACAGATGTAGGAAGACCATTTAAGAAGCCCCTACAGTAACCCAGGAAAGAGATGACAGCAGCTTGAACCAGGGTGGCAGTCACTAGGGTGAACAGAGTAGACAGAACAGATAGCTATTTAGAAGACAGAATACAAAGACCTTGACACCGGGTGTGGGCAGTAAAGATGAGCAGCTATCAAGATGATGCCCAGTTGCTGGCTTGAGCAACTGGATGCAGGATGGCACCTTTTACTGGAATAAGAACAAATGAAAAGAAGCTGTTTGGGGACAGAGTTTAGTTTTGAACATGTTATTGGTTCTTACATTCCTAGAGACTTGCTGTTAATTGACTATATGTATAGATACACACACACACACGCATGCACGCACGCGCACACACACACACAGAGAGACAGAGAGAGAGAGAGAGAGAAAGCAATCCTATAATCAAAACTAAAAATTTAATCCACTAATAAGCATGAGGCTTAGTGACTATGAATCATAATAATGTTGTTTTTCTTAGTGAAATACAATCTCTGAATCTTCACACTAGAATCAAATGCTGGCTGATGAGTATAATTTGGGACTAATTTCTGTTCTCTTACAGCATCATTTATTTGATAACGAAGGAGAACTGTGGTAGCATTTAGTATAAAGTAATTGTTAAACTCAATATACTATTAAGAAAACAACAAGAAAAAGCCTGCCTCCAACTGCTTCCAAATTAAAAATCTTAATAAAAATCAATGTCATTATGACATTAAAATGATAAAAAGAAAAAAAAAGCCACAATATTTAGAAAATATTTGGTATATAAAACACTTTGAAACCCTGAAAGGAGAGAATTCAAAGTATCATTGTTACCAAATTATTACCAGTTTGATTTTCGAATGACTTGTTTCAACAGATAATGAATTTTCACTAATGATGCTTGCATACTGTGACACTTCCTTACATCCACATAGCATAATAATTCAGCTGCACATCGTATCACAGATTTTTCTTTTAGGTTTGGGTGCAACCTCAGACACCCTTCAATAACTGCTTAATGGCAGCAGGAAAAGGAGGGCTTCATGACACGTGGGTAGAGGAAAGGATATCTCGTGAGCATGGGAGGGGTGGACAGATTTCTCGTAATTTAGTAAACAATTAAAGTAGGGCTCAAAGAGACCCCTACATCCTTTCAAAATGTAAGGATCTGCCATGTTATGGAGACTTCAGCTCTTTTTCCATGGACTGGTAAATAGTTTTGTTTTCATTATATAGAGCTGATTTCTTCACCAAGGAATGGTGCAATTCATTAATAATGAAACTTGTTATTGGCAAGTCAGGCACACGAAAGTGAGGAGAACATATTAAAGGATGCATCCCTCCAGGTTTGAATTTTATCTTTTAGTCTCACAGGGTACACAGGGACCTTCTGTTCATTCTCCCAAATCCTCCAGTCCTAGTACCTTATTATGTCCTCAGTAGGAAAAGAAAAACCCTCTCTTTGAGGTCAAACCTTTCTTCTTTCCAGGCCCTAATGGTCCCTAACTCCCTGGTTGGCCTCTCTTCCGCAGAGTAACCCCTTTCCTTCTGCTTCCCTTGAGGATAATTCTGCAAGTCCTTCCATTCCATTGAATTGCATTCCACGTAGGGTGGTAGGGATGAGCTTTCAGTCCCAAGGGGTAGATTATCTACAAAACAAAAATAAAATATTTCATGCTGAACCAAATACTTGACTTCCTATGAATGAATATGCTAAGGAGCCTCTGACTCTTCCTTTCCTTTATATTTCATATCCAAAGGGGGGTTTGGAAGTTCAGTATGGTGCTGGCCCCATAAAAACGGTCTGTGCAGAGCAAAGAAAAACAGTCCTCAAACCATACATACATATTTGCTGGTTTACTTGTTTATGATGTGTCTCCTCCACTAGATTATACAGGGAACATTTTTGTTCACAAGTTCCTAGCATAGTGCCTGACACATAGTATGCTTCAAATGACATTTATTAAATGAAGGTGGAATCCAGAGAACTGGACTTGGCCAAATGATGTTACAGGCGTCATTGAACTATTCTGTGCTCATGAGGCTGTGAATTTCAAGAGAGACCATGCATACATTCTTGTACTGAATTATAGACATGTGACAAATTATTACAGTATTTACAAGCACTCTTAATGAAAATTCATCTTTACTAGAATGAGTCATTTGAAAATTAAACTAGTAATAATTTGGTGACAACACTTTAGGTTCCCTCTTCTTCCAGGGTTTCAAAGTGTTTCATGTACCTAATATTTTCTAGATATTGCAGGGTTTTTTCCATATATATATATATATTTGAGATGGAGTCTCTGTCACCCAGGTTGAAGTGCAGCAGCGTGATCTCAGCTTACTGCAACCTCTGCCTCCTGGGTTCAAGCGATTCTCCTGCCTCAGCCTCCCCAGTAGCTGGGATTACAGGCACCCAACACCATGCCCAGCTGATTTTTGTATTTTTAGTAGAAACGGGGTTTCACCATGTTGGCCAGGCTGGTCTCAAACTTCTGACCTCAAGTGATCCACCCACCTCAGCCTCCCAAAGTGCTGGGATTACGGGTGTGAGCCACTGTGGCTGGACTCTTTTTATATTTTCAATGTCATAATTCATTCATTTTTATTAAGACTTTTATTTTGAGAACAGTGAGAAGCAGGTTTTGTTGTTTTCTTAATAGTAAATTAAGTTTAACAATTGTTCCATATTAATTGCCAAAGAGTTCTCCTTCAAGTAAAAAATAAATAATACTCTAAGAGAACATAAATTAGTCCCCAAATCATATACATCAGTTAGTTTTTAATTCTAGTGTGAGGAGTTAAAACTCCTATTTGGAAGAGGGAAAATAATGATATTCTAAGCACATAATGTCCAAAAGCTCTAAAGCAGTAAAAAGTTTGATATGTTCTGGGAACAGAAAGAGGGCCAAAGTGGCGGAGGCAGAGATGGACAAGGGGCTGGTCGTGCAGCCTAGATAAAAAGCGTGTGATTTGTTAAGTGCTTTTAAGCTGGTTTGTGACACAATCTGATATGCAGATATCACTTTGACAGCTGTAAGGATAATTAATCCCAAAGCGGCAAGAATCGAAGCAAGAAGTAGACCGGGTGAGGGATGCTGGTGGCTTGGACTGGGGTTGTGATAGGAGGTGCTGAAAGGGACAGAAGACAGGACGCACCACATAGCAGGTGAAGGACAAGAATCAAGGGAATTTCCAGATCTCTGGCTGGGGGTATGGCTGTGCTGTTTATTGACATAGAGAAGACTGAGAGTAGGAAGAAGATTCGGCCTGAGGAGAGCAGTCAGTATTGGGAATCATGAGTTCAGGAGTGGGCATGCGAGTCTGAAATGCCTGTGAGACATCAAAATTCAGATGTCACATAGACACTGGCTACAGGTGCATGAAGCCTGGGGATGCCTACTTGACATCTGTTTTGATATCTCACAGGCATCTCAATGACAACGTTTTAACACAACACAATTGAGACAAAAGAGCATTCCGAAGTAGAGGGCTTCACAGGCAGTTCCAGGAGTAAGATCTGGGCTAGAATACATACTCGGGATTATCAGTATAGATTCTATGTGTCGAATGAGAGCAATCTTACACTTTTGTTCTGTTTAAAAAGACCACAGATAAGATGCAAGGTAAATGAGAAACTGCTGGTACTTGATTCTGAAGTTTCCATCATGAATTACTTTGGCCACAAAATCCTCTGAAGACAACTTACTCCTAAGTAATTTATTGTACATACATATTTTACAGAAGATATGTTATAAATATATGTTCATTTCTCACTGAATGCAGAATTAATCAGGCATCAAAGTTTTGCCTTATTAAAATATGTATCTTCACATTAAAAAATAAATTGATATGAGGACATTTAAGAAATAATTTCTCTTCAATTATGTGTTCCAGAATCTTGGTTTCAGAATATGACCACAGATATTTTGTGTTTGGCAAACCATTAGGTAACTTCTAAGTCAACCTTCCAAACTAGCATTGAGCCCCATGCTCCTTCATGAACAGTTCACCCCTAAAGCATTCGAAGGGGGTGAGCACAGCAGGAATCCACAGCAGAGCAGAGAATTCCTGGAGACCAAAAGTGGGGTGCCAGGGCTTGGCTAGCATGAGGAGGACAGTCACTCAAAGGGGTGGTAGCCCCAGTGGACTATTCAAGTCTGAGCTGGGTAAAGATGGGTATCTCCACAGGAAGGGGAGTGGTGGTGTCTAGGCACAGAGTTTCAGAGCCCAAGCTGAGAGAGGAGCACTTCATATGGGGCTGTGGGCCAGCACAAGGTGTTAGAATCTGAGAGAACTGAGATGGGACTCCCTGTGGGAGGGGAAAGGTGGATGAGGAATGGCAATGCAGAGCACAGCCATGCAGGGAATCAGCACCGACAGTGAGAGGCAGGAGTCCCTGTGGGGCAGAGTGAAGCAAGGGCTGCAGGGATGAGAGACTGTTTACACAGAGAGGGCCTATGAGTGGTGGCAATACCCGGATAGCAACAAGCACACCCATCATTTCAGACCTTGGTTTCTAAACACATTTTCCACTTTAAAAAAAAAAAAATCAGGCTTCTGGGAGAAGTAGCTAATTTCAGAGCTAGAGCAGGAAAAGGACAAGATGAGCTCACAATGATTAGTGCTAAAAAAAAAAAAAGAAAGAAAGGCAAGGAAACATTCAAAGAATGATAGGGTAGGTCAAAAGGCTTGAATGAGCTTCCACTGGTCAAATATGGGATAACTGAGCATCAAAATAAATAATGATAGTATCAGATTTTAACCTACTAAACCATGAGTCCATAATAGAAATAAATATATACATTGATAGTTTAATAAGGAACAAGATATTTACATACATTTGATGTATGTAAATAATATAAAAAATAGTAATTAAAAATGGAGAATAATATGCAATTTTACAGTGGCAGACATGCCTAATCGAGTGACCAAACTGAACATCATTATCATGGGACAAACTGAAATGCAGTAACCAACACAATGAGAAGACAGCACGACTTCTGTGATAATCCTGCCAAACCTGACTCTAACAGCAAGCAAGCACCAAACAAACCCACCTTACGAGACATTCTATGAAATAACTGGCCTTTCCAGTTTATAAAAGTCAAGCAAATGCCAAAGAAACATTCCAGATTGAAGCAGAATAAAGAGAAACGACCACTAAATTCAACACAAGATTTTGGATTGGATCCTTCTGCTATAAAAGGCATTATTGGGAAACTGGCAAAACTGAAGTGGGATCTGAGAATTCTGTGGTAGTAATATACCAGTGTTAGTGCTTTGAATTTGATGGTTATGTTGTAGTTAAGTAAAGAATGTCTTTGTAAGAAATGCACACTAAAGTGCCTGGAGGTGAGAGCAAGTTACTTTGAAGTGTTTTAGGAAAACAGTTTTTTGTACTATACTTGCAAAATTTCTGTAAGCATAACATTTTTAAAAAACTCTTTTAAAAATTGCATTTATTTGTCTTAGCACCCAATAAGCTAAGACACTTACCCCAACACAGTCAACTACTGGTTTAAAACTAATCTCAAGTGTCCTTTTTTTTATTTTTATTTTTATTTTTCTGAGACAGAGTTTCACTCCTCACCCAGGCTGGAGTGCAATGGCACAATCTCGGCTCACTGCAACCTCTGCCTCCTGGGTTCAAGCGATTTCCCTGCCTCAGCCTCCTGAGTAGCTGGGATTACAGCCATGCGCCACCATGCCTGGTTAATTTTTGTATTTTTAGTAGAGATGGGGTTTCACCATGTTGACCAGGCTGGTCTCAAACTCCTGACCTCAGGTGATCCACCTGCCTCAGCATCCCAAAGTGCTGGGATTATAGGCGTGAGCCACTGCACCTGGACTGATTTTCCAAAACTTCCACTAAAGGGATGCAGTCTCCCTATGATAGGCAAGTCTAGAGTCCACTGTGGCTTTCCTAGAGCTACAATAACACTGACAACTTATTCTTAATTAAACGAGAACATCATGCCCCTAAATCCAGTCTTATCAGAATTAAGAAATAAGTTCATTAACATTTCACTTGGGCTTTTGAAGTGGTAATTCTTGTCATGTTTTCTGATTATCACTTACCTTTGTTGAAACAAGGGATCTGCCACACTCAACAGGAGCAATGACTCATTTTTGTACATGGGTTCTAAATACTACAAAATTATACCATTGAAATCTTTTCGCCCAAAAGACTTCTAACACTACTAGACAATTTCAGAGAAATATGAGGTTTTTCTTTACATGGTTCTTTTTCCATTTAAGCAACTGCTATATATTCCCTTTAAATAAAAACAGTCTAGAAAATGCCCACAATTACCATGAGATCATCTGGATTTAGACATTTCATTTAAAAATGAAAAAGTTAATGTTAAAGGCTCTTATATCACTCCACAGACTTTGGGTTCATTTGAATTTCGTCAGCCCTTTTGTTGTTTCTTACTGAAGAGTTTCTAATGTGTAAGATGAGAGCAAAGCCAAAGTGATGAGGTTGGTCTTCAGTTCCTTCCTAAATCAGCCAGACCACACAGGAATTCCCACTCACGGAGAACTCACAAAGAAACTCTGATCACAGGAACACCCAAAAGTCTACCTAGGAGATAAGTTAAGGCTCAATTCCATAAGTTAACTCAAACACATTCACTTTAGTTTCAAAATATATGATATGCAATCTAGCATTTTATTTTAAAGAAACATAGTGTGCAATTTTGCTGTTAAGAGTCATATAAACTGTAATAAATACCATAGATCTTCTAAAAACTAACTTCTCAAACTTTTCTGATTTTTTTATTATTATTTATTATTTATTATTATTATTACTATTATTATTAAGATTGAGTTTTGCTCTGTCGCCCACGCTGGAGTGCAGTGGCGCGATCTCGGCTCACTGCAATCTCCGCCTCCCGGGTTCATGCCATTCTCCTGCTTCAGCCTCCGGAGTAGCTGGGACTACAGGCGCCCACCACCATACCCAGCTAATTTTTTTGTATTTTTAGTAGAGACGAGGTTTCACCATGTTAGCCAGGATGGTCTCGATCTCCTGACTTCATGATCTGCCTGCCTCGGCCTCCCAAAGTGCTGGGATTACAGGCGTGAGCCACCGAGCCTGGGCACTTTTCTTATATTTAAAGATTGCAACATACTTCAAGAACATGATTCATTGTTTTTACTTAAACAGTGATTTTTCATTTTAAAAAAACTGAGAAACAGAAAGGAAGTACCTTTCATACATAAGGCCATATTATTCCATAGAAAATAACTGTCTCAAAAATCATATCGAGATTCACTATAATTAATCCTGGCCTCCCAAATCCTAGGTCACTGGCTTTTAAGACACCGAATTATCCTCTTCTTTAATCTAACCACCTGCTAGTCATGAGATATCAAAATACTTTGTATTACAAGAATGACAGACAGGAAAAAAAAATCCTATCTATCTGAAGAATTACCTGTCCATCAAATCTTTGAATTGGAGCCAATTCTGTCACAGACAGAATGTGGGAAATAGGTCACTAAGTAGAATTAGGCAAAGGCTGGCACCTCCTCACTGGTCCCTGGAAGCCTGTCAGATCCCAGGTAGTTGCAGAGACAAACTTGTGCAGAGGAGCCTGGCATGGCCCAGAGGTCCAATCTGTCCTGAGATTATGTATTTAAGATTATTTCTGACTTCATTTATAAAAGTGTATTTCATATAAAGGAAGGCATGCTCATTCAAAGGGTAAAACATAAATAACCACTTAAAGATAAATAATACAATTTAAAAATAGACTTTGAGGTATCATGTGTCAGTTCATGTCCAACGGTAAGCAGGAGTCAAGTGAGAATTAGAAAAGATTATTGGGGAAAACACCTGTGACAGATAAAGAAAAGAGGGTGCAGGAAAAGGTAGAGAAAACCTTAGACCACCATGAAGCCTTGGAAGCCACGAAAGGAAGGAAAGAAAGCAGGAATGTGTAGGAGGAGACTCAGATGCATGTGGCTCTGAGAAAGTATCAAGCAAGGACTACCCATTAGAGGAGTGGCATGTGAGACAGAGCTGGCCTGGCACTCATATCCCACCATGCTCAGTCACTGTCTGGGAACATCCCAGGGTCGGGGAGGGGGTGGTGGTCCTGTGTGAATGCTGTGATGGATCAGATGTGGCAGCTGCAGGCTGTTGGCCAATTACTCCTATGGTAGTTCTCCCCTAAAGGGAGATCTGAGTGGCACCCTCCTCAGTGGTGTCAATGCAGAAACAACCAAACTAGAAAAACAGTATGCATATACTACACAGGTCTTTTCATATCATTCTACTACTTGAAAGCCTGTTAAACTTCTCTGTTACTCACATCATAATATCCAAACCCCTCCACAAAGCACATGGTCTTTCAGAATCTGGACCCAGCTTTTCTGGTCAACTCCATTTCCTACCTCTTCTCCATAAGCACCCTACTACCCACACTCAAGCCACATGTATTTCCTCATGCCCACCCCACATGTCTCATGTCCTTTTTGCTCCCTTGACTTTTCAAATGCTCCTTTCTTTGTTTGTCTGTATCTGATTCCCCAACCCTGTCTAAGATGCAACACCTGCCAAATCCATTCAGGCCTCTGGGGTCATCCAGAGATCATGGAAAGTAGATAAGGAACAGGTCAGGGTCAGAGGATGGAGGCTAGAAACAAAAGCTGTGTCTCAAATACTCAGAGGGTCTAGGAAGAGGTTTATCATAGACTTTCTCTGGCCTCAAGTGTAGTTGGAGGAAATATCCGGGAAAGTGCCTACCTGGGCAGAAAACCCAGAATGCTCCCCTCCTGATCCCTCTGGTAAATTCCTATCCATCCTTCAAGACCCTCATTGGGTTCTGAAGCCTCTACAGTCTGCTCTGCCCAATCCATCAGGGTTCATAACTCCTTCCTTTGGGCCATTATGGTATTATGCACTATGGGGCACTTTTAGTACTCTTCTGGGAATACTGTTTGCATATCTGCCTCCAGACTGCTCCAAACTCCTTGACCATGCTTTACCAACCTTTGCATGCCCCACATTTTGCAGGTGGAGCATAGTAAGTGCTCAAAATAGGTTTGATGAATGAATGGCATTTACTACAAATATAACCATAGAGATGATATGTAAATAATACATCAATATACTTGTTACATAAAAATAAAAAGGATAGCAGACATAAAATTCAGAGATCAGGTCTGAGATGCAGTCTCTTAAATCTATTTCTAAGGAGAATAAATTTCAAAGTTTGTGAGAGTCAGGCTCCCTTCCTATGACCCTTTATATAACTTTTCTGTTTCTAAAATGTTATTTGCAGTCTGATTTGCAATATAAATTATTTGTCTGCTTAGTTTTTTCCCCTCTACATTAGAGGCAACTTGGAGATTATTGGCTCTTGCTCATCTCTACGTGTCTTGCAGCACCTATCAGTGTTTTAAACATAGTAGGCATTTATGATATTGACCAAATCAAGTACCACCATGGACACATGTGTGTAAACGGACATGAGTAAATGATTATTGAGATAATTCCTCCAAAGAGTGCTAACTGAGGCAACAAAGGTTTTGGTTTTGAATTATCTAGATGGTTATTTAAATCATCTCCTTGCTGAAGTCTGTAAATGCAGACAAAATACACCTCATGACCATTAACAATCCTACTATAGCAAGCTCCTTGTGCAAATGAGAAGAAACTACTAACTCTGTTGTCATGCAAGTGTGATATTTCACAATCTTGATGCCCAAACCACATTCCAAAATGAACCAAATCTCTATATAAAAGAAAACATTAGGTCAGATTTCTTCCAATTAATTTTGCTTCTGTCACTGTATTTCAGATGGTACTTAAAATACATTGAAGCATTTTCAGATGCAGGGTCAAGCTTCTCTGCCTCCCCTCACCCCCTCACCCACATAGGCTTAATATAGCACCACAAGACTTCCAGAATGCAATTATAATTCCAGGGGCCTTTCACATTATGTAATGGAGGTTTCACTCTCCCCGTATAAAAATAAAAGGAAAACTATACTAAAATCAGGTACAATGTGCTCAAAACCAAGAAAACTAGATTAGAAACTCTTTAAGGTTTACGTTTAACATTTAGCAGAGAGGAAAAAATAGCCATGAGCTTTGTTCAGGAAACTAAAGGAGAAAGTTTAAAAAACATGGAGAGATCAGCCACCAAGAGATCAAACAAGGCCCAGATGGGAGGCTAAGACATAAAGACAGTGAGTATCAACTACTCCCACTAAGATTTCAGTCTTAAAGGAAAAGAGAAAGAGCATTAGTTAGAGATAGGTACACAATTAAGGAGAGAGGATTGGGCTTCTGTTTAAGACAGAAGAACTGCTTCTGACAAGGCTGACAAAGTCAAACCAGACTATTTCCAGGGTGTAAGACTGAGAAGTAAAGTTCCTTCATTTGGAAGTCGGGACATTATGTATTAGGTATAGAGACTACAGCAATGCACCTGGAAAATGTGAACTGGACAGGAGAAAACTACTGTCACATGTATTAACGTAACATAGATTTGTCTCACAAACACAATGGAGAGTGGAAGAGCTACTTTCAGAGGACTATATATATTTAGATTCCATTTATATTTAAAAATATGTGAGACTAAACAAGGTTTTTAAGGGATGCATACACATGACTAAACTATAAAGAAATGCAAGGGGGAATCAATGTAAAATTCAAGATATTGTTTAGGGGAATGTGGGAGGAGGGATCAGAGCACACAAGGGCTACAGATATATTTAAAAGGGTCTAGTCTTAAGCTGGATAGTGTTTTTCTAAGTATTATTCTTTAAGCTGCACATATATTTTATATTTCTCCTCTATGCATGTGGTATATTCTATATATTTTTTAAAATCAAATATAAATAAGACAGAAAAAAACTTGGCTGTATGATACGTAAATGGAAAGGAGCCAAGAGGAAAAGTTAGATATTGAAGATATGAAAAGACAAGGATCTGATGGAGACAAATCCTGGAGGAGAAATTATGTATGAGCTCCTTCCTGAGGAATGCATTAACTTTGGAGAAGAGGGTCATCTATTCCCAGAAGCCAGGGAATGACAGAGGGTGAAAATAAGCTTGTATTAGTCTGAAGTAGATAAAATTGCTGGTTTTGCAAGTCAAAACCTAGTCAAACATGGGCAGGGTCATATGTGTCCACTCAAGACATGAAGAAGCAACCTGCCAGTGAGGTGTTAAGCATGTGCAGTGTCTGTCATCTGGATTAGGAAGCAGCCCATCTACCGCAAGCTAGCAGTGGGTCAGGAAGCCTGGGGAAGGCGATGAGAGCCAGCATAGGGAGAGGACACTCCAGGTGTGCACAAGAGGGCTGCTGAGCAGTGCTGAAAGCACATAGGATCTGGAAACTATGACTGTGCAATGGCAATAGCCCACTAAATTGCACGATTTTCTCCAGGAGCACTGAGCAACCCAGTTCCCGGAGGAAAGTGAGTGTTCCCAGGAATATGAAAACGCATGATTCCTCATTCTCAGTTAGAATGATTGTCCTACCACGATGCAAAGTCAACTAATGGAAAGTGAACTATAAGAAGAGACCAAAACAAAACTGCTGTAGTAGTCGAATTTAAGTGATAAAAGCAATTCTTAAAAGTTTCTGAAAATGAATTTCCATTCATAATTGCCACAAAAAGAACAAAATACCTAGGAATACAGCTAACTAGGGAGGTGAAAGATCTCTACAAGGAGAACTACAAACCACTGCTCAAAGAAATGAGAGATGACACAAACAAATGAAAAACATTCCATGCTCATGAATAGAAAGAATCAATATCATTAAAATGGCCACACTGCCCAAAGCAATTTACAGATTCAATGGTGTTCCTATTAAACTACCACTGAGATTCTTCACAGAACTAGAAAAACATTTTAAAATTCATATGGAACCAAAAAGAACTCCAACATCCAAGGCAATCCTAAGCAAAAAGAACAAAGCTGGAGGCGTCATACTACCCTACCTGACTTCAAACTATACTATCGGGCTATAGTAACCAAAACAGCATGGTACTGGTACCAAAACAGACACATAGACCAATGGAACAGAATAGAAATCCCAGAAATAACCACACAACTATAACTATCAAATCTTTGACAAACCTGACAAAAACAATGGGGAAAGGATTCCCTATTCAATAAATGGTGCTGGGGTAACTGGCTAGTCACATGCAGAAGATTGAAAATGGACCCCTTCCTTACACCATATACAAAAATTAGCTCAAGATGGATTAAAGACTTAAATGTAAAACTCAAAACTATAAAAACCCTGGAAGACAACCTAGGAAATACAATTCAGGACATAGGTATGGGCAAAGATTCCATGACAAAGATGCCAAAAGCAATTGCAACAAAAGCAAAAATTGACAAATGGTATTTAATTTAACTAAAGAGCTTCTGCACAGCAAAAAAGAAACTATCATCAGAGTGAACAGGCAACCTACAGAATGGAAGACAATTTTTGCAAACTATGCATCTGACAAAGGTCTTATATCGAGCAAATATAAGGAACTTAAACAAATTTACAAGAGAAAAACAGCCCCATTAAAAAGTGTGCAAAGGACATAAACAGGACATTATTTTTCAAAATAAGACACTATTTTTCAAATACATTATTTTTCAAAATAAGACATACATGCAGCCAACAAGCATATGATCATCATCACTGATCATTAGAGAAATGCAAATCAGAGCCACAGTGAGATATCATCTCACACTAGTCAGAATGGCTATTATTAAAAAGTCAAAACATAACAGATGCTGGAGAGGTTCTCTGTGGAAGACAGTGTGGCAATTCTTCAGAGACATAAAGACAGAAATACCATTAGACCCAGCAATCCCATTACTGGTTAGATACACAAAGGAATATAAATCATTCTATTTTAAAGACACATGCACATGTATTATGTTCATTACAGCAGTATTCACAATAGCAGAGACATGGAATCAACCTAAATGCCTATCAATGATAGACTGAATAAAGAAAATGTGGTACATTTACACCATGGAATACTATGCAGTCATAAGAAAGAGTAAGATCACATCCTTTGCAGGGAAATGGGTGGAGCTGGAGGCCATTATCCTCAGCAAACTAACACAGGAGCATAAAACCAGATACTGCATGTTCTAACTTATAAGTGAGAGCTAAATGATGAGAACACATGGACACATAGAGAGGAACAACACACACTGGGGCCTACTTGAGGTTGAAGGGTGGGAGGAGGGACAGATTCAGGAAAAATAACTAATGGGTACTAGACTTAATACCTAGGTGATGAAATAATCTGTATAACAAACTCCCATGACACAAGTTTATCTACGTAATAAGCCTGCACTTGTACCCCTGAACTTAAAATAAAAGTTTTAAAAACGCTGTAAGTCATGTTGAAAAAAAAATAGCAAAATGAAAAAAAGTTCCTGAAATAAGAAGGATTTACTCAAAAACTATAGATGATCCCAGGCTTTTTCACTGTAAAACTACATGTTATGAGATATTAAAAATTTTTCATTCAAAATTGTATAATTTTGAGCATATAATTTGCCTCTTCTAATAATGTTCTGATTATATAAATAATCACCAATGTGAATCAGCAGGTTAAAAATACCTCAAAGTTTTAAAAAAAACTAATTCTGGATACCATTTATCAAAATAATAACAATAATTAAGAATAATTCATTATTACAGTATCTAAAATTTACTTGGTATGAAAGTGCTATCTTCTATGGTCATACATTCTGTCTAAACCCTGAAAAGAAAATCTGTGATCTACTGTCATCAAAATTAATTATAAAATGGCTTCTTATGAATATCTTGCTACATTTGTCAAAAGAGCTCAATTTAGTAATTAGTGATTATTAATGTAGTCAAATGACAGGTGTCCCTCAGAATGGAGGGGACCATCTTCTATCCAAATGCTTTTCCCTGTTAAAACAAGTGGCTTTACCTGGTGTTGCTGCACTTAGAGATATAAAGAAAGAAGCAGGACAGCCAGGGACGGAAACAGTATGAAATTATGCCACTGAGGATTTGGAGAATGGAGAGTGGTAACTGGAGGCAAGATGCAAAAAATTGCAGTTAAAAGTGACATGGAGTCATAAAGAAAAGAGATGGAGATGGCCTCTTGCATACATGTAGATAACATAAAGAGGCTACATTTTTACAATAACAAGAAGTTCTTTATGATATAATTTCTAATAGAGGATAGGGATATTTATAAATAAAATTTCGAATAGAGGTTAGGGATATTTCACTTCATCTAACATACGTACTTTAAACAAACTTTGTATATCAACTTTCTATAAAATTAGATAAGTTGAAAACCAAGGATTTATAGAAATTCCTTGAGTTTGTTATGAGTTGTTTAAACTGCACACGTTATATTCCTCTTTTGTGTCTGCAGTATATTCCATAGGTAGATAGCAAGAAAGAAAAGTCTTGGCTATGATATATGCTGAAGGATGGAAGCCAAAAGGAAAGGGAAATATCAAAGGTAGAGAAAGACAGGAATAGTTGATAGAGTCAAGTTCTGGAAGAGAAGGCAAATATAGAATCTTGAGATGGAGACCCCAAGTAATTCTCATAAGTACAATAAAAAGTTCCTTTGTGGGTCTTATCCGGTTAGTAATAAATCCCTAATAACATAATAATAGATAAATTGATTGTGTTTTTTTATTTAGATCTAGTGAGTGTCAACCTTTTTTTATTTTTTGCTCAACTGATTCCCATTTTCCATGAACAGTGTTGTAGTCTCTCCTGAGGACACAGTGTTTCAATTTTTATTTCTTGGAAATTGCTTGTTGTGTTTCACTTTAAAGTTTTCATCATCTCATCATTTTTATGTCTTTTTTGCATAATACTCTATTTGTTTATTATATGAACTATTCTTATCGCAAACTGTGATATTTTTCCCATAAAAGCAATCCATAAATTCATTCTTTTGAGTTTTGTAGTCATAGTAATAAAATCAAAAGCCTTAAGATTTTTTTTTAAGACAGACAGCTATGAAGATATAAAATTTTAAACTCCTGTAAGGCAAAGCCACCATAGTCTAATTTAGAGCACAAACAGCAAACAGAAAGAAACTGCATGACAGGCAAAGGTACACCGCCCCTACCATATAAACACTTCTTAGAAATCAATGGTTTAAGAAAAATGGAAAAACAGGACATAAACAGGCAATTTACAAAAGAGAAAAACTGAAAAAAGCTCATAAACACACACACACAAACATTAAAAAAGAAATCCTAAGTAAATAAGTGAGATATCATTGTTTTTACCTATCAAATTTACACATTTAAAACAACTGAAAAGACTTATTGATAGCCAAGTATGGAAAAAGTGTGAAGTGGAAGTACAATGGGTACAAACTTTCAGGAAAACAA
This sequence comes from Papio anubis, assembly GCF_008728515.1. NCBI lineage: Eukaryota > Metazoa > Chordata > Mammalia > Primates > Cercopithecidae > Papio > Papio anubis. Next base: position 132,404,120 of record NC_044981.1, read on the forward strand.
CCTTGCAATACTTAATTCTTAAAAATGCATATAACCATAGACCCAATAAAGGTATTAAATATACAAAATTATTTGACAGGTACACAAAAATATATGTACAAGGACACCTGGTTGCAGCACAGTTTAATACAGTGAAAAAGAAAAAAAAAAAGACAAAAAGGTAAAGAAAAAAGAAAGAGAGAAAGGAAGAGAGAGAAAAACACAGCAAGAAAAAGAAAGAAAAAAGAAAAAGAAAGAGAAAGAAAGAAAGAGAAAGAAAGAAAGAAGGAAGAAAGAAACAGAGGAGAGAGGGAGGAAGGGAGGGAGGGAGGAAGAAAGAAAGGAAGGGATCTAAAGGATCTGTAATAGGGATTAGTCTATTAATTCATGGTTCAGCTGAACAATGGAATACTATGAGGCTAATACAAATAATAATTTACTGCTGTGAAAAGATGCCTTCCACATAGGAAGTGAAAAGGCAAGATATTAAACAACATGACACCTGAATACAGTGAGGTGGCACTCTGGGGTAAGATGGACCTCCTTGCTAGAAATACACAGAATTGCTAAAAAAAACTATAAAAACAAAAAAGGTTAATGCATAGCTGAGCTCCGATGATGAACAGAGACATCCCCACTCCCCATTTATTTCCAGAAATGAAGAGGTACCCAAAGTCAGAATGAAAAATTTCAGCTGATGTCAAGGCATCTCAGGGAAATTTCAGACCTAGATGTAAGGTCCATCACTTAATGACTAAATTTTGTTTATTTATTTGTTTGTCTGCTTCTGTAACAACTGTGTGGGGTCAGGTGGTGTGATGAGAAGGCCACACAAGGCAGGGGGTTGCACTTGGAACCCTAGAATAGAGTCTGTGCCCCAGACAGTCAATTATGCCAAAAAGAGGCAAGAAAACTTCAGTCAATGGATCAGTGAAACGACGAGGAAGCTTATCTTTGCCTGAAGCTCCAAGTGTGTGGCTAGGCAGAACCCAAGTTAAACTCTCTATGAAGTACAAAAATCTTATGTCACAAAATTACAGGGAAGAAAACTAATCTTGGACTAATGAAATCCCTTAAAACCCAGCAGAAATAAACATGTCTATTGAAACAACCGTAATTCAGGGCTTACATATGAAAATAGTGCCAGTTAAAGATAAGCTCACAATTTAAAAAAAAAAAAAAATCATAGGAGCTAAATTGTCACTATGACAGAGTCAGGAGATTCCCCAAACAGTAGGACTCATAACCCCAAGAACTGGAGATAATTTTAAAAAATAGGAAAGTGACTAAAAGAGAGCTGTGGATGTGGTGAACAGGGAACACTTCTACACTGCTGGTGGGAATATAATCTAATATAGCCACCATGGAAAGCAGTGTGGAGATTCCTTCAAGAACTAAAAGTAGGACTACCATTTGATCCAGCAATCCCAGTACTGGGTATCTACCCAGGGGAAAAGAAGTCATTATTCGAAAAAGATACTTGCACATGCATGTTTATAGTAGCACAATTCACAATTGCAAAACTGTGGAGCCAGCCCAAATGCCCATCAATCAACGAGTGGATAAAGAAACTGTGATATATATCTGTGTGTGTGTGTGTGTGCACGCGCGTGGTGTGTGTGTATGTATATGTGTATACATATATATGTGTGTGTGTATGTATATATATATATGATGGAATACTACGCAGACATAAAAAGGAATGCATTAACAGCATTTGCAATGACCTGGAAACTATTATTCTAAGTGATGTAACTCAGGAATAGAAAACCAAACATTGTATGTTCTCACTGACATGTGGAAGCTAAGCTATGAAGATGCAAAGGCATAAGAATGATACAATGGACTTTGAGGACTTAGGGGGAAGAGTGGGAGGGGGGCAAGGGATAAAAGACTACGAATATGGTGCAGTGTATATTGCTTGGGGGGTGGGTGCACCAAAATCTCACAAATCACCACTAAAGAACTTATTTATGCAACCAATATCACCTGTACCCCAATAACTCATGGAAAAATAAAAAATAATAAATTAGAATATAAATAGGGAAAAAATAAAATAAAAAATAAAAACTAGAAAACATAAGTAGAAAATAGTATACTATGAAAAAAGAAAAGGTGTTTTTAAACAGAATTTGTCGAATGAAAAATATAATAATAATTAAAAGCTCAATGGCTGGATTAAGCTACAGATTAGTCACTGCTAGGGATAAAAGTGGTGTACAAAGATGCTTCTGAGGAACATTCCATGAATAAAGAATTAGAAAACATAGTAGCTAATATCAAAAGGTCCAAATTGGTCTATTAAGAGTTTCTACAGCAAACAATAGAAAGCATGGGAAAGAGGAAATTCAAAGACATAGTGGTTGAAAACTTCCACAGCTAATGGAAAACATGAATTAGCAGGTTGAAGAAATATACTAAGTTCTGAATAATTTTTTTAAATGCATACTTACAATGAAGTAAAACATTACACAAGAAAAAGAGAAAATCTTGAAACAACCAAAAAAAGGTTAAATACAAAGGAACAACAATGTGAGTGAGTTTAGACTTTCTATAAGAAATTGTAGAGTCAGAAGTTAAAGGGAGTGGGAACTTCAAGGCGTTGAAGAAAAGGAACCATTAACAATACCTGCACAACCAGCTAAACTATCACTGAAGTCAGAGAAAAAAATAAACATATTTTCAGACAAACTAAGATGGTGTTTACACTCATGGATCTTCAATGAAATAACTACTATGAAATAACTACTAACGGACATACTTTAGTAGAAGGAAATTGAACCACGAAAAAAATGAGATATGAGAGGCAATTGGGAACTAAGACAATGGTAACCACTAAATAAGAATTTACTATGAAAATATTATAATATCATTAGATGGTGACAGCTCTCAAAAGAAGACATACGTGAAGTCAACAAATACATACATGAAAAAATGCTCATCATCACTAATCATCAGAGAAATGCAAATCAAAACCACAATGAGATACCATCTCACACCAGTCAGAATGGCCATTACTAAAAAGTCATAAAACAACAGATGTTGGTGAGGTTGTGGATAAAAGGGAACACTTATACACTCCTGGTGGTAATGTGAATTAGTTCAGCCACTGTGGAAAGCAGTGTGGAGATTTCTCAAAGAACTTAAAACAGAACTACCATTCAATCCAGCAATCCCACTACTGAGTATATACCCAAAGGAAAAGAAATCATTGTATCAAAAAAAAGAACACATGCACTGGTATCTTCATTACAGCACTCTTCACAATAGCAAAGACAGAGAATCAACCTAGATGCCCATCAATGGTAGATTGGATAAAGAAAATGTGATACATATACACCATGGAATACTACACAGCCACACAAAAATTAAATAATGTCCTTTGCAATAACATGGATATAGCTGGAGGCCATTATCCTGAGAGAACTATGCAGGAATCAAAAACCAACCACATGTTCTCACTTCTAAGCAGGAGCTAAACACTGACTACACACGGACACAAATATGGGAACAACAGGCACTGGGGACTACTTGAGGGAGAAGGGTGGGAGGGAAACATGGGTTGGAAAACTATCTATCAGGTACTATGTCACTACCTGGGTGATAAGATCATTTGTACACCAAACCTTAGCAACACGGAATTTACCCATGCTACAAATCTACAAATGAACCTAAAATAAAAGTTGAGAGAGAAAAAAAGAAACATTTAAAAAGAAAAATAACTCATGTAAAAATCTAGGGATACCCACTAAAATAAAAATATTACAATATTTTTATATAATAATTATTATTAAATAATAATAATTATTGCAAAGGATGTGATTACTATAAAAATGTATACCTTCCAAAGCAACAGAAGGAAAAAAATGAAAACCTATGAAAAGATAATCAATGCAATAAATAAACATATAAAGAGCCTGGTGAAAAGACAGACAAAACAGGATGGTGGAAATAAATCCAAATGCCTCAGTAATCATACTAAAACCACATATATTAAATTTAACAGATAAAAGCCAGAAATTTTCAGATTGGATTTCAAAAAAAACCCCACAAATTTAAAACATAAATGACACAAAGTAAAAGAATGGAAAAGATAAATACTAGCCAAAAGAAAGCTTGTATAGCAATATTAACATACAAAATAGACTCCAAAGAGGGGGGAAAAACATTATTAAGGATGAAAAGGATTTTTACATCATGGCAAAAGGAACAATTTGCCAGTAAAATATGGTAATCTTAAATCTATATTTATCCAACAACATGAGTTTAAAATATAAAAAGCAAAAATAGACTGAGTTATAATAAAAACTAATCCTTGTTAATGGGGATACAAATTGGTACAATCACATTAAATTCCATATTTGCAATAATTAGTTAAGTTTAATCTATGATTCTACTTGAAACTATAAATCTTAGGAAAACTTACATGAGTAAGGAGACATGATTCCTCTGCAATATTGTTTGTAATAAGGAAAAACTAAAAACAAATTATTAATAGTTGCCATCAATAAGGGATGGATGATACAACCATGTAATCTACACAGCAGTTTAAATAATCAGCTACAAGTATTAATCTGATTAAATTCAAAAATATATTTAATGACAAAATGTGCAAAGAGCATGTGAACTAGGAAATCATTTATGTAAACTAAAAAATACATAAGACAATACTATAAATAATTGTAAGTACAAACATAGAAAGTAAAAGTATGAAGCAGAGGTGAAGGCTGCACAAGGTCCTACTGATTTTGAAGAGGGTGAAACATGCAATGCAGGGGGAAGCAGCCTCCTATAGTAGCTTCTATATCCTCATTTTATTTCTTAAAAAGTATTTTTACAGTATTTTTTAATGACAAAATGTTAAATTTCACTTGGATGATGGGTACATAGGTACCTTCTATCCTCTGTGTATTTTTGTATACCTGAAATATTTCACTATTAAATATAAAACCTTACCATATTAAAAAGTATGGGTGATTTCACTTTTTAAAAATACACTAAGTATAAATGTATGTGCATGTATATACAATGTGTGTGTATATATAATGTATATGGTTTTGATATTTTTAAAGGCTATGCTCAAAATATGGATAGATTATTGCCAATTTTTATTTACTTCTTTATATTTTTTCCTAATTATCTGATTTCTTAAAAAAGAAAAATATTATCCTCTTAAAACCAAGGTAACAACAAGCAGAACAAATCCCCTCCTTTCCTCTTGAGATATTTTATTCTTTACAACCTTTATCTCACCAACTGAAAATATTCTTAGTTTAAAAAAAAAAAAAAAACAGACTGGTCAGAATCCAAAATAAGTTCTGAGTCATTTTTTGAGGCTCCAATAAAAATATAAGCAAACAAAAATACATAAATAAAAAACTAGTGCAAATGGTTTTTAAATTTTTAAAAATCTCTATCATCACTAGCATTTTCAGAGCACCCCTTACATGCAAGCAACTGCTGGCCCCATGTTCATAAGCATTAGAAATACTGACATAATAGATAAAAAGTCTGAGAGTAGAGAAATTTGTGAAAGTTTTAGCTGATATTTTTAGGCAAAAAGAAAAATAAACCATATTGGCTTTGCATACAGTTTATAACTAAAGCATGTCTAAGAATGTTCTTTGAAAATGATTCCAACATCAAGTATCCCTTTTCACTATTTTCATATTTACTCCAGAGAGAAAGATGGAGCTCTTCAAATGTTAAGTTTTAGCCACCAAAGGCACTATGACAAACTGGATAGCCAAGCCCTCTTTAGAACTGCCATCACAAAATGATTGTCTTAAATGACCACAGCATTATTACCTCAGTATTAAACTGCCGTTAAGTGTAACACTTGCTTTAAATTCAACGACTTTGATCCACCTTGAATTACCTTCTTGGATACGTAATGCAATCCCGTCAAGAAAGTGTGTGGGATGAGCCTGTTCTGTCATCGTTAACAAACAAAACCTTCTCCATCTGACCAGTGATCTAAAAGCAATTGTTACGAACAGAAATTTCGTTCTTTAACAATTTATTTTTTTAATCACTTCCTAATATCATCTTTAATGAAAACTTTTTTTAAAAAATTACTTAACTGACTACTTAAGATTCTCAACCATACTTGAAACATTTTCAGGGCTACTTTACCTCAAATTAGTTGTTTAGAATAATCATTCCCTCTGAAGAGACCATTTTTGAGATCTGTTCTTTCTTAGTATGCCTTCACAAATCTGCTATTAATGTTTCAGAAAGTTTAATAGAACAGACTGTCCAGGGCAGGCGATTGGAGCTGCTTTTCCACAGCCTCCAAAATTACAGATTGATTTTGACACGGACTCTTCAACTAAGGGTTCCATCCCACTTAGGAAAGGGAAAAACTACTGAAATGACCTCTTTTCTAGGCAACTCAGTCTAGCTAGAGGATTTATAAGCAATCCAACCAGTACGGCTGGATAGCTTGTCAGAATCTTGTGTGCGTGTTTCTAAGGGAAAGGGGGAGTGGAATTTTTCCCATCCTATATGCAGGAAGGAGCTATGAAGATAGGCATTGAGTAGACCTAATACATATTTCCTGAGTGTCTACTACTTTCAAAACATTGCAATGCAGTGAAAATAACACAGGACAAAGAAAGAAGACTAGGATACTGATGGAGGCTCTATCAGGAGGCTCCTGATTGGTTAGCTGGGTGGACTTGAGCAAGCCATGTAATTGTTCCTGGCCTCAATTTCCAAAGAAATAGGCAATAGACCACACGAACTTTCATATCCTTACCTTCATACAAGTTTAGGATTCTGTGATTCACTGTTCACTAAAGGGCCTTAAGACTTTTGCAAGAAGGCAAGTAAACCATGCCCACTATCCTCTGTTTACCCTGTACCATACCTTCTATTCCAGAGAGATAGCTTCTAACATCTCATGCATGCCTACTGGAAGCTCCGGAATGTAAACGCAGTCTTCAATTCAGTGCTTTGTATGTACCTTTTGACATCTTAACAAATGCATAAGGGATGCCAAAAAATAAATTATCAAGGGTTTTGTCAGCCAGACATGAAGAGAAGAGGATAATCTTTGCCAAAAAATGTCCTCCCACATACACAGAAACTGGTTATTGGAAGTAAGAGGAATCCCCCACCTCCCCAGAGCAGACTGTGCAGAGGCGGGCGCCCCTGCCAATATTCGAGCCTCTGCCAAAAGCAGAAGCAGCGTGGGGACAGAAGAAAGCTCTGCCACCCCTGCCACTCTGAGTATTTACGGGGATGCATTCCAGCTTCCAACAGAAACCTGCTGGCAGAGGTAAATATTCCCTTCTGTGGGTGCGGAAGGGAATTTCAATATGACGGTTGTGAAACAGCAAAAATCACATCAAGCCTTGATAAAGGTTCTTTTTTGCATAGCAGTTCAGCATTTCTCTTTAAGCAGTCTCAGAATTACAGACTCTAGGCTGGGTTCAGGAGAAGGATGTTGACTCCCTCAAAACAGAACAATCAAGATCCAAATCTTCTGATGTTGGTATAAGGTTTTGAGAAATGGACAAATATTGACTTCAAACCCTAACAATGAAATCCTAAGTACAGTTTATTGAATCACTAAATACAACCAGGGATATGATTCATTGCTATTTCACCTCAACAGCAAAGCAGTGTAAAATAATGGGAACAGAAACTCATTCATTACTCCAATCAAAGAGGCATATGTGATATTCAATCTGTAGGATCAAGACAGGAAGAAAACTCCTTACTCAAAGGGTGGGATGAGATTTCAATAAACAAACCATGGTTAAAGATGTTTCAAATGTAGTTTTAAAGATGATTTGGAAAATGCAGCAACTGTTTCCTGAACCAAAGAGAATAACATGGTTGCTTTAAAGAAGTCATGGCATAAAATGGTTAGTGATGTTACTAAATGGTGTTTTGGTCATCTCTACAGTGCTGAAAAAACTGTACACCATTTCCCTGTTTTACATGATGGGCCTGGAAAATAATCTTGAAAAAAGAACTCTTGAGACTATTGTTTTTTGCAGCAAACTAATCTACAAATTATGCTTACATAGAAAATGACAAGACACTATCACCATTGATGGCTGAAGCAATGTGATCCCAACCCATTCAGACCCCTTGGACATGATCTTTGCTTAGGCTCACATGTGAAGCCGTATTGACACTGAAGTACTTAAGACTGATGTAACACATCTGCCCATTGCACACCCGCCTCTGATATTTTAACTGGTCATTTCTGGCCCATAATCAATGATGTGACAATATTTGTTGAAAAATTACTTCATTTCTATTGCCATAACACTAGGTATATATTTTTAAATAGCACTCTATTGTTAGAATTAATATTTTTTTATCTTCTGGTATTTCTACCTTACAAGATCAAATTCCTTAATATTAGGGACAATTAAAGAAGACAGCATGACTTAATACCCAGATCCCTTGGTCTTCCTCTCTGTACTATCTATTTCCGATGGACTTAGTCAGCTAAGACCTCGGACAAGATCCCAGCTTTTAGCTTCTCTTTGGGTATCTACTGATCTCTCTGTTCTATCCAACAGAGATGCCTGCATGGTTTCTTCATTCATAATTTGGCTGGTTAATTCCATCAATGAATTCTTAAACAATTTTGCTTCTATGATTTTGTAAGTCTATACTGTCTGATTCAATCTTATGGAATCCTAGCTATATTCAACTACAAATAGTTATTAAACACCTACTACATGTCAAGAAATGTGCTACTCACTGTAAAAACCAAAATAAATGAGGAACCAAAAATGAATGAGATGTCAAAAACTCACAATTTAGTGAGGGAAATAAATCAAGAAACACAAGTTATGCATGGTAAGTGCTAGAAAGTACAGGTGCACAAAGTGTTATTGTGTTAAGAAGACAGGCACAAAGTATAGCAGTGATCTCAGGGAAGGGTGGTTAGGTGTTGCTTCTAAGATGAAGAAATGCTTGAGCTGTATCTTAAAAATGAGTACATGTTAGCTCAACAAAGAGAAGAAAAACAGGAGGGAACAGCTAACACAAAGGCATAGAATCATGTTGGGATTTGAGTTACTAGGCGATGGGAGACACTAAAAAATGTATCTCTGTCCAGGCATCAAGAAAATGGACAGATAGGCTGACAGTGAAACTGGAGGTGGAAAGGCTTGTTAAGAGGCTACTGCTGTAATGATTTGGGCAAGAAAGGTTCAAGGCCTGCACTGAAGCCATTGCAGTGGAAATGAAATGGGTAAGAATGAACTGTGCATACTGCACTGAAATGGGAGGCAGGATAAAGAAAATGTAGAAACTTGTTGGGTAGGAACAGGGAAATAGTGAGGGCAAAAGTAAGAAATGGCTCTCAAGTATTTGGTTAAAGCTTATTTTGAGATAATAACATCTACTTTTATTAAACAGGCTATGCATTGTTTTCTAGGTGATTTATATGCATTATCTCATTAAGTAATTTACATGCATCACCTAATTTGATCTTCACAATAATACTGGAAGATCAGTATCGATTTGACAGATAAGGCAAATGAGATGGAGGGTAGGTAATCTGTACAAGGTCACTGGGTTATTAAATAGCAAAGCAAGATTCTCGCTCCAGAACCCCTACACCATTCCCTGGGATAAAGAATCTTGAAGGAAGTTTAAAAGAAGTGAAATAAGATGGTGAGTTTAGTTTTGTGCATACTGGGTTTCTGTTTCCGGAGCTTGTGAAATATACAAGAGGAGACTTCTAGTAATACTATGAGCTAACAGGTAGGTTCTAAGCTAGAGATAATATATTTGGGGATCTTCAGGTTATTTGTTGGAGCCTGGGTATGGGAATTGCTACAGAGTTTAAGAGAGAGGGAGAGAGAGAGAGAGAAATATGCCTTTAATTTCTGCCTGGTCCTTAAAGCCTAACATCTCAGGTATCCAATCCCAGATTACCCTTTTCTTTGAGTGAACACATTGTCTAATTATATCAATGATGGGGCATGGGCAAGGGAAATATCTGAGACAGTGGTGGCATTAATGGTTTCTGGAAAGAAATCTGAGGTTATGGTGAGTCCTTGCCCTTTTGGTCCAGAAGAAAATAAAAATCCACTGCATATAATGAACCAACATAGGTATTATAACTGATAACTAAGTATTTCTTAAACATTTTTGTCTTTCCACATTTATTGCACTTCTATGGGTGTCCAAGCTGTGGCGCCAGAGAAAGACATCACACTACCCTCTAGGGGCTGGCAGTCTGGTGAGAAGGGGCACAGGTAAACTGACATTTACATCACAAAGCAGTGACTGCTGTATGTATGTAGTGGTTCTCATTCTGAGGCATTTTTGTCCCCCAGAGGACACTAGGCAATGTCTGGAAACATTTTTTTGCTACAACTTGGGGTAGAGCACTACTAGCACATAGTAGGTAGAGGTTACAGATGGAGCTAAACACCCTACAATGCATAAAAGTTATTCAGTCCAAATTATCAATAGTGTAGAGGCTGAGAAACCCTATTGTGATAAAGGTGAGCTGACAGCAGAGCAGTGAACAAAAACCCAAAGGTGCCTGGGAGATTCAAAGCAGCCTCACCAACATGGAAGCTGACTTTAGAAGGAGCAATTTGCCAAGCTAATATTTCAATACCTGATTCTAGCAGACATCTCCTCCTTGCTTTGCAGTATTTGCTTTTCATAGTCTCACTCCATTACAGTATCAAGTAAGAAATACTATTATATGCAACACATTCCCCTCCATGCTATGGAGGAGAAATAGTCATGAAAAAGACAGGATTTGTACCTTTAAGGGTTTAAAGAATACTCAGGTTTGTCAAGCTTTTTAACATACTTTATCATTTAATCCTCAGCAGTCCTATCAAGTAGGCAGTACTAGTTTCACTCTGTAAAGTCAGAAAGAGCTGACTGAGATTAAATGACATACTGTAGCCCACATAGGGCTGCTCTGATACACAATGTGTGTTACATTCAGATGATACGGTAAAAAGCCGTGGTCATTTCACCAAAACACAACACATTTGAATTTGCTCTGCAGCTACGGTTACACAACTTCAGAATGCTTCTTGGTTAAAACTATAATAGATGGCACAGAGGTATAATGAGATCTTATTTCTCCAACATTCAAACCACTGAGATTAATTAAACAAAACTGTATGACTTATAATCATATTTATCAGATCCTGAGATTCAGTAAATGAAAAAACAGTTAAATTATATTCAAAAATAATTTGGAGGTTGTTGTGCATTTCATTTTTTATACTTTTTTTTGAAAATTGATAAGCATTTACAGAAATTCATGGTTAAACAGAACATCTCAGAAACCAAAACACATTTCTGGCCATTCTTGACAAGAACTTGTAAGCAAAATAACTTTTATTAGTAACTCTTAGGTATCAATGTGAGCAATTTTTACATGGCTAATTACTCTCATAAAGTAAAACATATTAACAAAGAACTGGATGGGGATCCTAGAACTTTAACAATGGAAGCCCATGTAATAAAATGAACCCAGGGAATCTCAAACTGAGTCCCTGAATTAGCACGACTGGCCTGGAAGTTTTACTGAGTACTTATGAAATTTCTGAGAAAATCTGAAGTTCTGTGGATCTCTCTGAACCCACAGATGCTGTTAAAATCTGGCCTGTGATATTATGTATCTAAAATTAATGATTTCTCAAAATTCTAACAAACTATATTATTGCTTCCTTCTATTCAAAATATTTTGGTAGAGGGTCCTAGGATACATATTAACTTTATCACTTTCAAGCTCATAACCTCTTTTTTCTCTCAAATTGTTCCTTACATAGGATATAGAGTTGTGAGTTGAGGGAAGAAGCAACACAGTGTCAAAACAGACTGCCCATTTGAAAATCTGTACTGGACCTTCTGGTCAGTGCACTACAGGAGAGAGTGCCCAGGGTTGGAAATCAAGAGAGCCCATAACTGCTTCTGCTTCCACTCATATCTTGTTGTGTGACTGGGTAAAAGCCGTGTCATTTCACCAAAAACATTTAGTATTTTTATCAATACTAAATCTTCATTTGCTCATCTGTAAAATCAGGGGACTATATTACAAGATCTTCTAGTATATCCAAATCTAACAATCTATAGTTTGAATCTAAAACTGTATTTTACAGTTCTACTTTGTTGAGAGTCAAAGACAATGTCTTTGACTTATCTAAAGATAATGGAGCTAGACTGTAGTGCTACTTTCATATTATATTTATTTTATATTTTCTATAAAATTCATTTTATCTAATGCTTAGTCAAGAAATCATTGTTCAAAACATGATTTAGGTTTTGTAAATAATTTCTCTTAAATGTACTAATTGGTGTTAAAATTACTGCCACTTGCTTATGTGCCAAATGTCATGAGTTAGGTGATTTTATAAACACACTTATCTGCAGTGGTTGATGCAATTCCCACAAACTGGGGGAATGATACTTTCTATAAGGATATTCTAATGTTTTATTTTTTCATTCTTGTCAAGTTTAGTATTTCCATTTGAGTAATGCACTAGACTTGCTGTAAAAATAAGCTATATATTTACAAATATAAAAATGAATAGCCATCATTTCTGACGAGATTGAGAAATATGATTATCTACTTATGCCACTCAGCAAAAGAACCAATCATCTTATTAGAAATCGAAAAAAATAAGGATATATAAATTTAGATTATGAAGCAGTGTGCATGAATGAAAACATGTACAAGCAAGAATCCACATTTAACATCCACACAAACAGAACTTATCTAAGCAATGAATTGTCACACCCTGAGTTTACACCTCATGTTCCTTATTGAGGACAGATATAACACCTCTCTTGATAATTCATTCCAGGGGGTTATCAATTTGGGAAACATCCACATAGCTAATATCCTAATGTTGTAGTTTATTTCCTTTTTAACTGGTTATTCACTGGTAGATATCTGAGTCCTACAGCACCTGAAAGCCACTGTTATAAGCCTTCTCTTCTCCAGAATAATCCTAGTTCCTTTCACATTTTCCGACTTCTTAAACAAACCTTATTGCTTGCCTAGAACTTCAACTCCTTCACTTCCTTCTTTTTGGTTAACTACTAAAACCGACACAGGAATCTCCAAGGGATCTCCACTAGTGCAGAGTATAATAAACTTACTAAGCTTTAAACTGTTATTCTCCCCTTTCCTAAGCAGCATTTGCCATGCTACCTTTGACTCCCATACAACTCATCATGAAAACTTCCACCTGGGAAAGGAAAATTATTTTGAAAATCAGAGACTAACCATAAATCAATTCTCTAAGACTTAGGAATACCTACCCTTACACTTCTATATTCTTTCCTACCTTCAAAAAGGCAAACAGGATTTTAAAAGCTTTTTAAGAGAAAAGACACCAGAAATTGGATAGGGCTCTAAACCACTCTAGTAAGAAATTTTAAACCTAAATATTCTCAAGTCTATTTGCCAAAGAGCCTCATGCATAACTGTTTTGGGGAAACATAATTAAGAGTATGGAAACTAAGTCACAATTTCAATCTAGAATTCCCTTAACATATTTGAGTTCTGTTGGCTTAAGCAAATGCAAACAAGACTTAAGAAGCCGTGTGGCCAAGTCCACATGATGGCATTCAAACAGAAAAGAAAAGGGTTGTTTACCCTTTTAAGAACTCTATCCAGGCTGGGCGTGGTGACTCATGCCTGTAATCCCAGTACTTTAGGGGGCTGAGGCAGGTGGATCACCTGAGGTCAGGAGTTCGAGACCAGCCTGGCCAACATGGTGAAACTCCATCTCAACTAAAAATACAAAAATTAGCCAGGCATGATGGAGGGTGCCTGTAATCCCAGCTACTTGGGAGGCTGAGGTGGGAGAATCATTTGAACCTAAGAGGCAGAGGTTGAGGTGAGCCGAGATCGTGCCATTGCACTCCAGCCTGGATGACAGAGCGAAAGTCTGCCTAAAAAAAACGAAAACAAACAAACAAAACAACAACAAAAAAAAACCGAAAGTAACTCTATCCAAATAAAAATATCCATTCTGCTACAAAGGAATTATGGGAGATTTTGCAGTAGCCTTTAATGCTGTTATATTATTTTTACTATAAACATAGGTAAAAAACATTCTTTCCATTTAGGCATCTCAGTGTCTTGCACTACCACCTTCATATAAGAAACACATATTGCCACCAAATGATAGAATTAGAAAGAATCTTAAAGGTCAAGTCCTCTTAGCATTGATAATTAAAGGCCCTCTTCTGCCCACTCACTTCAATAGCATTAAAGGATTATTGATGAATGAACCGTGTGACCGCCTCCACCACAACTGGAAGGTTTCAGGTTTAGAAATAGGTTCTCCATGAAAGAGTGCCTGGGAGTACTGCAGGAGTGCCTTATAAAAAGATCTGGCTTCTAAATGATGCTGGCGAAGAAAAAGGAATACACCTTTGAGCACAGTTTTAAAGTAACAGTATGTTAATGCAAGGCAAATTTGTTTTATTTGAAAATGCCCCAAGTTCTTATCTGTTGAGAAGACATTCTTACTATTTCTTGGGGGTTTTTTGGTTTGTTTGCTGGAATTTTTTGGTGAAAACAGAATCTCAATGCTAATCACCCAGAGTATCTTTTAAACATCCATGGTTTCCTTTCTGCACTAGAAGTTGATGTTTGAAAGGGGTAAGGATTGGAACAATTTTGCATCCATGTGGAAGGAAAAACCAGACATCTAAGATGAAGAGGGTAGAGCTTTCCTAATCTCTTCCCTAGATTCTCTCTAGTGGTCTAAAAAGATAATCAATTTCAATTCCCACGTGCCAGTCTTTGGCTGACAATAACATAGTTTGTTTTAGTGACTCTAAGAGTAGCTTATAAAAGGTGCATCTTTAGAGCAATCACAGTTTGCTCTGACAAGCAGAATTTTGGTCCACAGCAGTTTTCAGCTCTGTTCTAAGCAAACTCAGTGGCGACCCCTTTTAGCAAAGAAGACTTTGAAACACTCAAGTGCTGCACACAGAAGATACTTCCACGTATCCCAACCCTTCCTCTGAGCATGGGTGAATGAGATTGGTCCCTGTTCAAGCTACTGGATTTACTGTATTGGAGATCATTTATCTTAGAGGTATGGGGCTGGGATTACTTAGGGAATGAAAACCAAAAAGCTCTCTCAATACAATAGATTATTTTCTCCCGAAACTGAATGTTAGTTATTTTATAAACCAAGTTACACACCTAGACACATACACACAGTAAAATAAAGAATAGAGAAAAATCCTAGATAATTCAAGTTTAAGAGTCCCCTTACAAACACACAAAACAATTTTCTTCAGGATATCAACATTATTTCAGAAACATGGGATTTTCTTCTACAACTGAAGGATAATTTTCTCAACTGTTCATTTTGCATTTCAAGGCACCTTTTGCCAAAGGGCAAAAGGTGATCCCTAAAAATTCATCTGCAAATTATTTCTGTAGTTTATGTAAAATAATGTGAGATTACATAGCATCATGAAATGGTTAATGCTCAGACTCTTAGAGAAGGTTTTCAAAAAGAAAAACAGCATGAAAGATTACAGGTTACAAGGTTATAAACCTCCTTTTATTCCAAGCAGAACAAATATAATTTTGAAATTACAGAAGAGCAAAGAAAATTATTTTTTTCTGTAGACAATGAGCTTCTAATTAAGGGCCTTTTCTCTTGGGGATTTGTGTGGAGAGAAAAGAATGAGAGGAATGAGGAGCAGTCTTGCTAAAACAGCCTACTCTATAAAATGACCTATACAATTATTTTTACAGTGAGTGTTTCACCAGAGCAGAGACCTATCTCTATCTCAATTTAAAAGTGCTTATTGCAAGGAACTTTGAAGTGTCCAAATAAGACATCTGGTTTATTTAACCAAGCTAAAGAAAGAATTGCCTGACAAAGTCCCACCAATAAACTTTGTTAGCTCACTGGAAGAATAAACCCATTACAAAAATCATCATAAAAAGTCACCATCCAGGTTATCAGTCTCCCAGCTCCCTGACGTCATTCCCTGCTGTCGCTCACCTCCAGAGCCAGGTGTCCCAGGAAACCCTGGCTCTCTTCAGTCCTTTTCAGTGGCTCTGTGTGCTAAGAAATTAAGAATTTTTATTGTGTGAGCTCCATAACTGACAATGTCGCAAATTTAAATGCATGAAGCATAATGTCAACAAGCCAAATCCTCTTTCTACTTTTTTCTGTCTGACTACTTTCTTCCACATTTATATCCAAAAAAATATATTAGAAATGACTGAATGGTCATGTGTTTCTTTCTGCCACCGGATGAGATGCTATGATAGAGATAAATCCATTTGCAAAAAGATAATAAATAAATGTACTCCAAATGTAAATTTTTGTATATTAGAAGAAAAGCAAAAACAATTCCAAACTGTCTAACATCCTCAAACTTCTAAAGAAAATGAAAAAAAAATTCTTTCAGGAAATTTTATAGGAGCGTTATCTACCCATTGACCAGTTCACTGTAATGTGATTTGACCATCACTTCAAAGGTTAAGCTTGATAGAAAATACAAAATATCTAATGACACATATCGGAAACATGCTATGCCTTTCTGAATCAAGGAAACTTCAAAGGAAAGTTTGAAGTGTCACAAGAATTAACATTTCTTTTTTTATTAATTAAAAACAATAATTTTCTGGCCAGGCAAGATGGATCATGCCTATAATTCCACAACTTTGGGAGGCCAAGGTAGGAGGACCACTTGCAGTCAGGAGTTCAGGACCAGCCTTGGCAACACAGCAAGACCCCATCTCTACAAAACATTAAAAATTCACCGGGTGTGATGGCATACACTGTAGTCTCAGTTACTCGGGAGGCTGAGACAGGAGGATTACTTGAGCACAGGTGTTTGAGGGTACAGTGAGCTATGATCATGCCACTACTTTCTGGCCTGGGTGACAGAGTAAAAACCTTTAAATAAATAAATAAAACAAAAATAAAAATACAGGTAACAGAACATTATACAGCCTTTAGAAAGGCATGTTTACAAAAATTTCAGTTACATGATAAATGCTTATAATAAACTACCAAAAAGCATTCACAAACGGCAAGCTTATTTCTTATAAAAGACTAAAACAACTTACAATGTTGAGAAAGTACTTAATAAGTGATTTCTTCTTTTCTCTTTTTCTTTTCTTTTTTTTTTTTCCTTTGAGACAGAATCTCACTTTATCACCCAGGCTGGAGTGCAATGGTGGCATCTCAGCTTACTACAACCTCCATTTCCTGGGTTCAGGCGAATTCTCATGCCTTAGCCACCCAAGTAGCTGGGACCACAGGTGTGCGCCACCACACCTGGCTAATTTTTTTGTATTTTTAGTAAAGATGGGGTTTCACCATGTTGGCCAGGCTGGTCTCAAACTTCTGACCTCAAGGGATCCCCCCGTCTCAGCCTCCCAAAGTGCTGGGATTACACGTGTGAGCCACCACTCTCAGCCTCTTCTTTTCTCATATAATTTGAATAAATTATTCCCACAAAGTTCTTTGGGTCCCATGGCCTCCAAAGTTTTAATACTTGTCAGAATTATTCAAAAATTTTTAAAAGGGAAAAAATAATCTTTTGTACTCATAATGAAGACAGTATTCACCATGTCTTGATATTCATTTTTACCTCGATGCCAACCACCTGTGATTTGTTAAAACACTAAAAATTTAAAGGAAACTAAAAATACTTACTAGCTTTTTAAATCATAACAGCTCATAATTTATTGATCAGTATTTTCAGAGACCCAGAAAGCTATATCTGGATACACAGCTGAGTGAAGATGGCTATGGTAACCAGATTATTTGCCATCTCCAGGCATTCAAGTGTCCAAACTTCAATTTTATTAAGACAGCATCACGAATGTTTCAAAACATCAAAGTGAATAAGGCCAAGAATGGGAGCAGACTATCCCCTGTCATGAATACTCCCCATGTGGCTGCTGTGGAATGCCGGCATGCTGGAACTTGCTGCTCACCTCACAGTGTCTCATTCTCTTCAGGATGGCATTGCTGACTTCCCAGCAATCAGGAAGAGAAAAATTCCAAGCCTAGGGTGGCTCTTTTTCTGAGCTAGTTATTGCCCTTAGTTTGATATGACGTGTTCCTCAGTTGAGTGTCACTGTCTTGCCCGATGCCACAGACAACTAATGAATCCCATGCAGCTGCTGTCTTAATTCAATAGAATGTGACAAATTTAATAATGTCTGAGCAAATAGATACGGGCCATAAGGAGGAGTCACAAACACAGTGTAACATCATGCCTGGCCTCAAGGAACTCACACAGTTCCTTGGGTGAGATGGTTTGCTTCCTGATCTAGAGTCACTAGGAAAGCCCAAGCAGGTGCCTCGAGGAACCTGGTCACAGACAAATGACTTCACACGTAACACAAATGTTCCTGCTTCGTGCCACTACCTTGCCCCTTCCCCAAGAAGATGGAAGGATAAGTTCTTGAAGGCCAGAGGAAGGAGGATACTTTTAGTGGGGCTGCAGTCATTACCCTGAATCCATACATTAGTTCCCAAAAATCAAGCACTCGATTCTCCATCAACAGAGCTGAAATGGGCTCTAATTTTTGGTAACAATGCCAGTGGTAAAATCATGGAAAAAAAAATCATTCATGTTCCACGCTCCACTCAACTCTTTTTGTTGTCCTGAAGACATTAGGTCCACTTCTACTACTTACGGCCCTGGGTTTAGGATAGAGACAGAAGATAGATCAGTCACTATCACTTCATACAAGCTCATCTGATGGCATGAGCAAAGCACCCTGAAAGTGCTGGAAGGTGCAACCAACTCTCCTGAGACAGGCCGGAGAAGACTCCATGAAAGAGATGCGCTAATTCAAGGTGGGTCTAGAAGAATGAAAAATGCTTCCCCAGCAAGGACTTCCCATCCAGGCAGAGCTAACAGCTGTTTCGTGCAGAGCATGCATGCATGCAAGGCAAGTGCATCCAGGTGAGAGGGAATGGAGAAAGGCAAGTGTGAGCCAAAAGGGAAGGGAACAACACTGGGCAGTGTCCACTTTGTGCCACATACTGTGCCAGATCTTCACTTACATGACCTTTCATACTGCCCCCCCCACCAACCTCCTAAAATGGTCACGCTGCCCTGCACTAAACTGGGGCTCTGCAAGGTGAAGTAATTTGCCCAAGGTTTCATAGCTCTTAGGTAGTAATGCTCTAATCCTCCTGTGATTGTCAAATTATCCTTGGCAGTGGGATTCTTTCTTCCAAACAAAGTCTCAAGTGAATCATAAGTAGCCCAGATCATAAAAGGTTCACTATATATATCTTTAAAACTATCTTTGAAGGAGAGCCACTTCAGGAAGGCAGCCAGATGGCGGTGTGTTCTGGAGTGAACGGAAGAGGAAGCCACAGATCAGAGAAACTGCAGACATGTCGGCTAACCAGACTTTCAAATGTTAACCTTCAGTCAGCAATTTCTCAAATTCTACTAGATAAACTATGGACCTAAAGGGTAAAAACCAAAGAAACCTTTCTGGTTCCTAGACTTGAATTTTAAAATGACACTGTCTTTCCATAAACTTTTAATTTGCACATCTCAACAACAACTAAAAGGTAGCCTCCCATTGTCCAGGTAGAATATCATCCTGTCTGTACAGCATAGCACAAGGCAGCTTTGAGACCGCCCTCAATGTTCTGCGGTTGTCACAGAAACATGGTGGACGTTCTCTGATCGCTGAACTGGGAGGAAAATTATTAGAGTCTCCGGCACTGTAATCCAAGCCTGATACTTGTTCTTCTACAACTTCTCAACTGATGTATGTGTCCAAGGGGAAGTCAACTTCCACAAATATAAACGTCCTCTCTCATCAGGAAAACAGCGCCACTTCCCTCACGGGCCATCTTTAGAGATGGTTCACCAAAAGGCACAGATTTGAAAAAAACAAAACTATATTTTTTTGGTTAGGGGCAGGCAAGAGGATAGATCATCAAATACAGCCAGCAATATCTAGCACTGCTTCTTATGACACATTGCTGATAAAGGTCATCCATAATTGACAGACACTTATGCCAGGACAGATAGGACCACTGATAAGTTCCCCTTCTAAGCATTCAAATAAGAAGAGAAAGGCGCCAAAGGATTGATTGGAGGCTTCTTATTAAACAGGAGACCCTGAATGGCACTGCACTAACTCCCAGATGACTCAAAGTCTAGGAGAGTTTTCACCTTATACTTCTAAGTCATAACTTAAGAGAGCACTATGGGTATATTAAGCATTGTTAGGTGCTTTGATAACTTCATTTTAAAAATTACTTCTGAAACTTAATTTTTATTTTTTTAGAGACAGGGTCTCGCTCTGTTTCCCTGGCTGGAGTGCAATGGCATGGCCACAGCTTTCCGCAGCCTCGAATTCCTGGGTTCAAACATTCCTCCTGCCCCGGCCTCCCAAAGTGCTGGGATTACAGGCATGAGCCATCATACCCAGCCTTAATTTGTGAATAGTGTAAAAATTGTAAAAAAATGAAAAGACTATGTTGGTAGATTAGAGAAACATAAAATAAATGTAGTTAATCACCTTAGGACAATGCTCACACAAGGCTGATTTTGAATTTTTTCATATTCATTTCATGTACTACCAGTGACTCTCTACTACGTATTTCACTGTAGGGAAATAAGAACAAGGATGTGATGTTCCCTTAGGGTCCACCATCACATACAGAATGGGCCAAGATAAGCTCCCAAATGGGAAGGCTAAATGAAACCTCCAATAAAAGTTGTCTTTTCTCGTCAATTTTAATAAGCTAAAATGCATTCATAATAAAAGCCAGGGTAGCCCTCAGAGTCTTCTGATAGCTATTCAATCACTTCTTTTCTAAATTTTATGCTTTCCTTATAGTGTCCTGGCAAATAGCTTAAACTTTTATTTGTGGCTTTAAAAACATCTATAACAAAAATAATATATCACCTAGTAGTAAGCCTGCAGATGCTTAAAAAAAGTATAACGGCCTACTAAACTGGAAGGCAGCAATGGAGTTGACAGTAAGAATATATTAGTCATCAGCATGATCATGAAATTGACCTTCAGATGCACTATTCTATCATTATTTTATTGTGAAGGTGTGACTATGTCTATCCTGTTCTAACAGTACCAACAACTACGACATGAAATTCAAAAAAAAAAAAAAAAAAAGCTTTTCAGTAACTTGTAATCCCATTTCACTCAAAAATTTGAAGGTTATACTACATCGGAGTTGCACTTGTAGATTAAACTGAAGAAATTGAACCCAAATATTCAAAAGGGGCTTCAGAAAGGACCATGTGCGAACAAAGCTTTATTGCGAATATCATGTAGCTTTCATCAGCAGTAGCACACCCCAGCTTTTCTCCTACTACTAAGGCTGCTACTTTTCGGCATGCTCTCTATACACCCTGAAATGCAGAAATTCCCAAAGCTTGTTCCTAAGCCTCCTTCTTTTCTCAATCTCTACTCTTTCCATAGCTTTATTTATCAACTACATACTAACGATCTTTAAATTTAAGTCTCCATTCCATATTTCTCATCTGAGCACCAGCCCCATCTGTCTGTCTGAGCTCCTGCCCCATCTGTCCCATCTGTGCTCTTTCCCCTAAGATGTCTCACAGGCATCTCAAATTTAGTGTGCCCCGGCCGGGCGCGGTGGCTCAAGCCTGTAATCCCAGCACTTTGGGAGGCCGAGACGGGTGGATCACGAGGTCAGGAGATCGAGACCATCCTGGCTAACACGGTGAAACCCCGTCTCTACTAAAAAAATTTTAAAAAAACTAGCCGGGCGTGGTGGCGGCGCCTGTAGTCCCAGCTACTCGGGAGGCTGAGGCAGGAGAATGGCGTGAACCCGGGAGGCGGAGCTTGCAGTGAGCTGAGATCCGGCCACTGCACTCCAGCCTGGGCGACAGAGCGAGACTCCGTCTCAAAAAAAAAAAAAAAAAAAAAAAAAAATTTAGTGTGCCCCATACTGAACTCATGTCCTAACTAGTCACACCGACTGGTTCTGGCCAGTCTACGCAGAATGCGTAGTAAGGGTTGTTGTATCCTCTGCTTCACTGTTTGACATTGGAGGGTGGAAAAGTCCATCCATCCACAGATCGTGTTAACCCCACCATTTTTTGTAGGTGGGACCCATGGAGAGGCATGAAGCTCAATTGCGCATGCGCACATTTCTCCCTTCGTTAATATTTATGACTCTCCTATGGCTTATTGAATATGCTCATTTGGCCACCACATTCAGCATAAATTCCTGTTCCTTTTGTTCCTCCCTCTAAGTATCTGTTTCTGGCTTCTGGCTAGAAGCTATGCTTCCCAGCCTGTCAGAATGGCCACCCCACAGGCTGTAACCCTTTATGAGAAAGAAAGTCTCCCCCTTTTCTAAATTGTAATTTTTTCCAATTTAACACAGTGTTGTCTGAAAAATTCTCCACACAGCTCTCAATCAACAACAAAATTTTGTTCACACCTCCTGTGGTTTGAATGTGTCCCCCAAACTTCATGTGTTAAAAACTTAATCTCCAATTCAAAAGTGTTGGAGGTGGAACCTCTGAGAAGTGATTAGGCCACGAGTCCTCTGCCCTCATAGATGGATTGATGCCATTATGGAAGGAGTGGGTTAGTTATTATAGGAATGGTTTCTTCATTAAAAGAATGAGTTGAACCCCCATATGCTCTCGTCCTTCTGCCATGAGATAACGCAGCAAGAAGGCCTTCACCAGTTGCCAGCACACTGATATTGCCAGCACTCTACTAACCCAGCCTTCAGAACTTGATAAATACATTTCTTTTCTTTTCTTTTCTTGTTGAATTACCCTGTCTGTGATATTCATGTTACAGAAGCATGAAATAAACTAAGATGCCATCCAAAGTAAAATATCTCTCCCTAGGCTTGGGAATTCTCTGGGCTATTCTTACTCAAGATCTTTTTTTTATTTTTTATTTTTTATTTTTTTTTGAGACAGAGCCTCACTCTGTCATCCAGGCTGGAGTGCAGTGGCGCGATCTTGGCTCACTGCAACATCCGCCTCCCAGGTTCAAGTGATTCTCTGCCTCAGCCTCCTGAGTAGCTGGGATTACAGGCATAATCCACCATGCCTGGCTAATTTCTTGTATTTTTAGCAGAGATGGGGGTTCACCATGTTAGCCAGGATGGTTTCGATCTCCTGACCTCGTGATCTGCCCGCCTCGGCCTCCCAAAGTGCTGGGATTACAGGCGTGAGTCACCGTGCCTGACCAAGATCTTTATTAATATCACTTTCACATGACCACATGATTTCTAAGAACATTGAATTTGAGTTCAGGCCCCATCAGGCAGGCCTATAACTGACACAGACACCTGGGATTTTACTCACTGAATATTTCTTCTGAGACTAGTAATCAAAGTGAGGGGTAGGCCCAACAAAACCCCCACTGATGGGCCTGAACTCTAATTAAATATTCTTAGAAATCATGTGGTCACATGAAAGTTATATTGATAAAGGTTAGCTTCCTAGCAGATACTTCCCATACAACTCAGAGTAAAGTCCAAAGTTTCCTTGTGACCCCAACAGCCTCTGTGAGCCCCTGCTTTGTTCTAATCTATGCTAATGCTACTCACACAGTCCAAGCCAACTCCCACCCTCCACACTGACTCCTCATGGCCTTTGCACTTTCTATTCCTCCCGCAGCGCACTCCTTCATCAGATATTCTAATGATCTCTTCCCTCACATCATTCAGGTCTCTGCTCAAATGTCAGACCTTATCAGAGACGCCTTCCTTGGCCATGCTACTCTAACCCCATCCTAATGGTTTTTAGTCCCTGGGCTCTGCTTTATTTTTCTTCTTACTATTTGTCACAACAAATTATACATGTACTGTCTGTCTTCCCCAGCTGGAATATAAGGCTCATAAAGACAGGAACTCTGTTTTGTTTCCGATTACATTTCCAGTGCCTAAAATAGTACATCGTAAGTACTCAGAAAATATTTATTGAATGAATAAATAAAAGAATAGATGAGTGAGGCTCTACTGGAAATGAAAGCAGCAGGATTGAGGCCTCTTCCAATCCAAAACTGCAGGAGGACTTGGAGGAACAGCTTAGGTTACTGTACTCTGAAGCCAAAGGGTCAATATGTAGCCCCACGTGCAGGAGGATAAAGAAGGGAGGGCTGGGTTGATGGGGCTCTAGGTAGGAATAAGTCCCAGAGGCCTGCAGCCAGATAGGTCTCCTGCCAAATAAACAGATGAGATTGGGCAGTTGGGGCAGGAGAACAGGGAATCCCTAGGGTGATATCTCTAGAAACGAGAATTGCGGTGCAGGTGGCCTTGTTAGTTGGAGATGGATGGCATGTACTGCCTTTTTATCTGTGACTTCTTTTTTGTAATCTGTCTTTTCAAATCACTTAACCAAATACCAGACTAAAGGAATTCCTGAATTAATTCACAATCTCACTCCTCATTACTGCCACCCCACTGTAGACTCAGGGAGTACCACATAGCATCTTACTGCAAAACTCTTTCCCTTGTGCTAAGTACTTAGAGTATTACGCAATGGCTCTCTAGCCTGTGAGTTTCTTGAGAAAAGCTTGTTATGCTCTTAGCATAGAACACAATGGCCAGCACTTACTATGCACACAATGAATGTCAGATGACTTAATAAGTATATTTGGATAGATCTCCCAGAAGACACTGAGCTAAATATTCATTAACAAGCATCATTAGTTATATGTTATTATTGTCTTATATTCAATTATGCATGAAAAGTTCTGAATGGAGGTTAGTTTGAGAATTGGGAGACTCACAAAATAAATAAGGAATTTCCACAAGTCAAGTGAAGTGTGATAAGACCAAGTGATATTAATAAAATCTTTATATAAAATGTGGACTTTCCAGAGATTTCTACTTAACCAGGGAGAAAAAAAAAGTATGTGAGGAAGATGATTATATTTGTGTATTTTTTATTTTTCAATATTTCAATTTTAGTATTTTGAATACAATTTAAAATTACTGTTAATATTTAGAGTACAAAGAACATATTATCCTTTTTTTTTTTTCAAAGAAAAGGCTTAGTGTTTTCATAAAAACACTGTTTTGTGTGATTTTCCTGAGTGCAGTGGCTCACACCTGTAATCCCAGCACTTTGTGAGGCCAAGGACAGGTGGATTGCTTGAGGTCAGGAGGTCAAGACGAGCCTGGCCAACATGGTGAAATCTCATCTTTACTAAAAATACAAAAATTAGCCAGGCATGGTGATGTGTGCCTGTAGTTCCAGCTACCTGGGAGGCTACTTGTGGAGTCCCAGCACAAGAATCGCTTGAACCCAGGAGGTAGAGGTTGCAGTGAGTCAAAATCACATCACTGCACTCCAGCCTGGGCGACAGAGTGAGACCCTGTCTCAAAAAATAATTAATTAATTAATTGAATGTGATAATTATTTAATGTGATAATAATTAAATGTGAAAATTAATTAATTAATTAATGTGATTTTTCTATCCTAGGTTGATTTTTTTCTTACAAGTAAAATATTCCATATGGTTAATTCAGTAACATTTGTCAAATGCATATAATGTGCAAGTCAATATGCTAGGCTCAGTTAAAGAACACAAGTTCCAAATAACAAAAACTCTATGGTGGACTTACTAAGCTCTATATATTCTTTTGAAATTGCTATTTATATTTAGTTACATTTATATATTTATTAAATCTATTTACATGTTATATTTATATTAAAACCCCTTTGTAGGTAGACATACTGTATATGAAATGTCTTTAACCATATAGTGATACATGATATATCTTGACCATAACTACATATAGTCTCTAATGTGAGCGTTGTTTTTGCTCCCAATACCAATATCATCATTACAGTGAAGTAATACTTCACATTCTTCATCTCAACACTCATTTTTAATAAATGACCTCAAACATCATGCTCCAAAAGAGCAACCTTCTCATGGCTTTCCAGTGCACTGAGTATAAAACCTACTCCAATGCCCCCTCCCCAAATATGTGAGGCTGGCTCCTTATTCTCTCACAGGTTCTAGTTCAAATGCCTCAAATAAGGGAGGTCTTCCTTGACCAGCTGATCTAAATGAGCCCATGCACTCTCTATGACATCAGATTCTTTACTTTCCTTACAGCACTTTTGACTGCCAGAAATTGCCTTGCTCATTTATATGTTTCCTGTTTGTCTCCTCCATTTACAATGTAAGCTCCTCCATAACTTTTTGTTTTGGTCATTACTGGATCCCCAGCTGGCAGCACAAATATTTAATGAATCCTTTATTAATTAATAAACTTTCTCCTGAGCCAAGTTTACTTTTTAATGCATGTCATAAGAGCTTTTATGTGTCTTATAAGTAAACAAATGTATAAGGCATGAATTCCTACACAGTGTTCTGTGTTATTGTTGTGTAAGAAGCTCTGTCTCACATTTGACAAAATGAGTCACAAATATAATTTAACAGCACCTACTGAATGAATCTCCCTAAATTATCATTTGTTGAACAAATGAACAAAAATAGTTTTGTTCAAAATTATTGACTGAGATCTGTAAAGGAGAATAGAGTTATTACAATATAATAATATCCTTCAACTTTTAGAAGAAAACCAAAACTTTTTTTATTTTAGTTGTAAATTATTTTTGTAGGAATATAGTAGTTGTGGAAAAATTGAAACTGGCACTCAAAAACCACCTCAAATCGACTGCTACAGTAAGTTTAATAGTTCTCTTTACTCTCTATAAGTGTTTTTAGACAATAAAATACCCCGCAGAGGTATGTGTAAGATCCAAATTCCTCTTCTGGAATAAGTCAAAGTTCATTGCCATAAAACTAGGTACTGTGATGTGGTTGAATTTTGTTTGGAAAGGAGAGTAAAACCAGAAGTTTCAAAATTCAGGAACTTTGTTTCTGGGCAATCAGTGACTAACATTACGGAAGTTTTCTAGGGGAAAAATCTCAAGCATTTTCATGGCTGGGTGAGGTGGCTCATGCCTATAATCCCAGCACTTTGGGAGGTTGAGGCAGGTGGATTACCTGAGGTCAGGAGTTCGAGACGAGCCTGGCCAACATGGTGAAACTCCATCTCTACTAAAAATAACAACAACAACAAAAAAATTAGCCTGGCGTGGTGGTGTACCCCTGTAATCCCAGCTACTCGGGAGGCTGAGGGAGGAAAATCGCTTGAACCTGGGAGGTGGAGATTGCAGTATGCTGAGATCATGCCACTGCACTCCAGCCTGACTGGTGACAGAGCGACACTCGGTCTGAAAATAAATAAATAAATAAATAAATAAAATAAACAAACTCAGGCATTTCAGATTCCACCTCCCAGCAAAACTTGGTCTAAGGTCACCTGCTGAGGATATAGCCATGGACAAAACAGATACAGGCCTACTTTCACTTGGGTTACAGCCCCAGTGAAAAACGCAGTTAGAACACTCCATGACTACTAGGACCTAATATCCAAGGCTACAGAGGTGGGGCTGTCAGGGGTTTAGCTCTGCAAAAAGGGGCTCTCAACCTACATCAATCAACTTCTCTCATGGGCTGCCCCACAGTAGAGTCTGAAGAGTCCCCAAACAGGATGTGTATAACACTGGCTTTCAAAAAATCATTCACAAGCTACTTTTTTCTGTCATGGGCCCCTATCTGCATGTTCAGAAACACTTATAAGTAAATTTTAAACAGTGAAATGAATCACAATATCTCACACAGTCTACATTCTAAAAGGGAGATTTGGGTAACAAAGGAACAAAATCAGCAGTTAGCATAAACTATTCCTTTTTTCAAAATGGTACCCTTTTAAAATTTAAAAATAAAAACAACCACCTAGTGAGAGCATGTGGAGGGTAATTCCATGCACTGTCAGTCATAACTTCAGTTATTTGCAAATCAGTTTGGCATTAAGTATCAAGAGCCTGAAATTTTCATACCCTTTGACCCAGGAATTATCGTTCCATGAATCTTTTTTAAAGAAGTAATCTGATAAACATATATAAAATGGAATATAAATGCATTTATAACCCTTATGCACTAAAAAGAGAATCTGAAATTTGAAGAAAGAGTCATCAAAGTGCCATTTATAATACCAAATATTTGGAAATGGCCTAAAAGTCCAATTTTAAGGGACTAGTTAATAAATTATGATATGTCCACATAATTCAATATTATACTGACATTAATAAAGTTTGCCTAGAAGTTGGAAAATATTTAAGACATAAGATTAAGCAAACAGAGTAGGTTGTAATACGCTATTAAGCAATATGGAAAAAATCATTAAAAATAAGGAGAAAGAAAATGCCAGAATGTTACGAGTGCCTTTGGGTCACAGGATTACAGGCAAATTTTCTCCCTGACTTTTTACACTTAATGTATTTCCCAAGGTTTTTATTGGGAGTGTGTATCGCCTTCATGATTAGAAAATATAACATCTCTTCAGAAATGCTAACTCCATTTTATGACAAATACTTGCACATGTATGTTCACTAAGTCGATCTGACTGACTTTGCCAAGGGAAACAAAATTTGTGTCTCTCCTATGCCAACCTCAGCTTAGAGACAGTACTGAGATTCTCTGGATTCATCCTGTATTTAAGCCCAAAGATGTTGACTCTCAAAAGGAAAATATTTTTTTTTCTCCCCAGCAGTTGCTAATCTATCAGCACCTCTGTGATTAGCTCACTATTTACAAGAAAGAGCCTACTCTTATTCAGCATTGCTTTCGTGTCATGAGCCTCTAATATTCCTTCCATATCTCTACCAGCTTTATTTCAAAGCATCGTAATCATTTGTTTACATATTATTCTATTGAGTTGTTCTAAAAGTTATATACATAGTTGTTTTACCTCTCCGAATAGGCTACAAGGTTCTCATAAATACTTCTATTTTTATACACTTTCTCATTCCCCTTCCTCTTGTCGTACATATATGCACAGTTGATTGCACACATATCAGTCACACACCTAAGCAGATACAAATTTGACTTTGTATTTGTTGGGGAACGATATGATGTCACTCACATTCTACTAGTAACTCATTTTATTTAGAGCATCCTCAAGTACACAGCTTTATAACTACAGTGTGTTTCATGAACCTACTACATTCAGCATGTGCTAGCGAGTGTCCTCTCTCCCTCTCTATATGTATCTACTTCTTAATTTTTCATATTTCAGGGCAGAGTATCTGTATGTATAAAGGTAAATTCAGGCCATGGCAGCTGGCAGAGGTCCCTTCTCTTGAACTGAAATCAGTGACTTAAATTAAGCCTTCCAAACATCTGACTCGCTGACGTATCTACCCTGCATAATGATAGAGATCCTGTACTGAGGGGAAAAAAACCTACTAGATTATTAAGTTTTCTGCCAAAGCTGGATATAATCCTGCTGGACAATTCGCTTCAGACAGTCTGCTCTTATCTCACAGATGTCTAAAAGTTAGCTTACTGTCTTCCTTCACAACTATATGCCCCTGCTGATTTCCCTATTTCCATCTCTCAGACTTGATATTGACCTTGTCCTGCTAGCACCAGATGACTCCCTGAAGATCCAGGAAGAGGTCTGGATTCCAACAGATCTGGGTTCCATGCCAGCTCTTTCACTTTCCAGTCTGGCTCCAGGAGCCTAGGCCAGTCACTTAACCTTCTGAGTCTCCATTTCCTGGCTCAAGAAAAGTGGTGGTGGAGGGGAGGCATAATATTTACCCTTCTGGAACTTATAATGAAGATTTAGTGAGATTACGTATCTAAGGCACATGGCCTTACAAATGTTAGCTCCTTTCCCTGACAGTGCCTGACAACTAATAAAATCCTGTCTCCCTCTGAGGAGCTGCCCATTCCATATTCCTATCGACTTACACCAGGAAGGATATTTAAAGCCATGGCAGATGGTAGAGTTCCTGTTCTCAGGTCAACAATCAAACCCCAGTTGTTCTATTGATCTGCCCATCTGTTCGACTTCCTGATAATTCTCCCATTCCCTTTCCTTGCTATACCCCAAACCCTAAACCCAGAATCGATGCATGTGATATTCTTTCCTTTCCAAGAATGTCTTAC
Organism: Papio anubis; assembly: GCF_008728515.1. NCBI lineage: Eukaryota > Metazoa > Chordata > Mammalia > Primates > Cercopithecidae > Papio > Papio anubis. Next base: position 132,434,094 of record NC_044981.1, read on the forward strand.
CTTGACATTCTTGTCCAGGTAGGCTCTGAACATGAATGCCATGTGCTTTCACCCTAATAACTTCTGTTCTGTGCCTTCTATTTGACCTGGAATTCTGGTACTCTCATTTCCTATCAGAAGGGCCAACCTTTAGCTGGTCCTTCAGTGTGGCCTGATACAGTGATTTTGACCTTGAGGCTGAGAGGTAGTTTTGCATAGTGGTTAAAGCAAGGCTTTGATGTCCAACTGCCAGGATTTGATTTCCAGCTGTACTGTCCAATGGCCTCATAACCTTCAGTAAGTTATTTACCTCCCTGACTTTGAGTTTTCTCTCATTGGAGGGCTATTGTGAGATTTCTATACCATTAATATAATAACTTTAAAGTATGTAACGTGAACCTACCATACTAAGTAGATCCTCGGTAAATGTCAGTTCTATGCATGCCCCTAGCACTCATGGTGACTATAGGCCTCCTGTCTACACAATCCATTTGCTATTAACCTATCTACCATGCACAGCCATTTCACCTACTGGCCCAGGCTGACTTCCTAGTCTACATCCTCCTGGTCTATTTCATTGCATAAATGCTTCTGTCAACACAGATTCTCCTTCACCCTGCGATATAACCTCACAAGAACTTCATAATATTGCTCACAAATTCTTGCTGACAATACTCTAATTGGAAACCTATCATCTTATGCCTCCTAAATGATAATCCTAATCTGTGCCTGTCACTCCCCTCTGCCCATTTCCAACAACCCAATGAATTTGCATAAACAATAGTCCTGTGTTAATCACTTCAGCTCCCTGTTCAAATTTTCACTGGCTCTACAATGGCCAAAGTAGGGGGTCTCCAATCTCATCATCACTAGATGGGCAGGGCTTTTGGAAACAAAATCTCTGGGCTGGAAATAAGACACAGGTGTATTTGCTAGAAGTACATAGATATAAATAAATGGTGGCTTCCCATTCAATAGTATTCTGGAAACAATCCTCCTTTTAATAAAGTTTAAATATGAGGGCATTATTTCATAACTGGGCTATACCTTGCTTGGGAGAAAGGTCCCACTTTTGGGATATGCATAGTCTTGGCATCTGAGATGCTTCCATGTGCAAACTCCAGATCATTGTGCAGAGGGCTGTCCCAAAAAACGAAGGAATTATTCCCAATAATAGACACATTGTTTTTGATTGGCAGCATTATTTTTTGGGGAGAACCACACCTCTATGTAATCTTGACAGAACTGCCTATCATAGTGCCCAACCAGCCTTCTCCTCCTCATCCCAGCACCAGAACCACATATACACAGGGTTGGGCACACGATTTAGTCCAATGCAATCAGAGTAGCACTCTCTGCTAGACGCAGAGACCAATTCAATTACCACTGATCAGGGCCAATCAGAGACCTTCAAGGAGATTTATAAAAATGGGACCTGGAAGAGAAAGGACCTCTTTTTCTCATAGATGAAAAGCCCAGGAATGTGGGTTTAGAACTACCCACAGTCATCTTTCTCCATACTCAGAAAAAGAGTGCCTCAGACTATAGCTGACCCAGAGAGAAGCAAGGACTTTCTGGTCACATGAGCCAATAAGTCCTTTCTTGCTTTACCTAGTTAAATATTCACACATGCAAGCAAATGAATCCTGAGTAACTCCCTTCTACATGAACACAGAGTGGGGTAGTGAACAGAGTGGGGTGGTAAGCGGGGACTTGTCCCCCCTTGGTGTACTTCATGCTCAGGGCAGAGTGATTAGGACTCTATAGGAAGGAATGTACAGACGCTCATCTTACAGCTTGCTAGATTTCTATGCCTTCTGTGTAATTTCACCTCTGGTGACAAAGTTTCCAAAGCACAACTTGCAGAACACACCCGATCAGTTAGTGATACAGTGGCCCCAGAATCCTCGCCTTTATATGAAATACATAGATTTCCTTTTTCCAGCATCACTAAAAGCTCTTGGAAGAGTCCTATCAATTACTCTGTGGTAGTCAAACCCCCAGAATTCCTGCTGGGGAAGAGGGGACCTTAGGGGAGGAGCGGGCACAGAACAAGAGCAGTCAGATTAAACATCAATAATCAGAATTCAAGGCATTTCAGGAAGTCTTGAGCTTATAATTGGAGACTTCTGTGTTCCAGAATGTAACCTAAATTCTTACTCAGAAATTCAACTTCACTTAAAATCTGACCCTAACCTTACGTCTCTCCCCTGTGTACTCAGGGTTTCCAAAGTGAGCTTTAGCTTCTCCTATCTCTACAAATCCTGCAGAAAGGCAGTGGCGCATCCTGGTGCAGATGTGCTTTGCAGTAGTAGTCCCGGCTTCATCACCTTTCTGCTCTAATTACTTCTGAGGGTTGTCATGAAAATCAATCGCCATCATTTGTGAAAATTCATGGAAAACCACCCAGTACTAACTGAAAGTTGGTATTTTTATTATTTTATTATGTATTTTCAATTCACATAATCAATGTTAGGCCAGATGTCCCAGGCCAGACATCTTTTACTTCTCTTTGCCATTTCCCATTCAATACAACTAGCAAGACGCTCCAGCCTGGCTTCGTTTGACCAAAACCCTACAAACCACCCTCCTACACACACACACTGATTTCTGTCTCTCTTTAATTCTGCCAGAATTCGCCTTGCAGCATTTTTAAAAGAGAACATAAAGATCGCCAGTCCAAAGCCCTCATTCTGCAGATAAGGGCACCAAGAACCAAAAAGGCAGAGGAACTCACCCACGTACCCACAGCCACCTAATCAGTGATTCAGTCAAGATGACAACTCCCCATCCAGGTCCCTTTGCAACACACTATACTGCTTCCCAGTCTGCACTGGTCCCCTGCTGCTCTCAGACCACCTCAGCTGCCAAGTGATCTGTGGTATATTTATCAGTCCCCTCTCCATCAGCCTATAAGCCCATAGAAAAGGCCTGGAGGGGTAGCTAGGATGACACCACAACAAGCACTCACTGATGTTTTCTGAGGTTTTGAGCACATATCAGATCTCAGCAGACAAAACATAGTGTAAGTCCAGGAACAAGTGGATCTGCTTGATAAAACCGTAAATCAGATATACATTCCTTAAGAACATGAGGTCCATCTCATTGCGGGTTTAGTTTTCTGTCGCTACACAAGTTATTTTTCCTCTTTTAAATTCTACCCTCTATTTGATAAGTAATGTGTATGACTACAAGGGCTTATTTTTTATCCTCTACTAATTTTGCTTAAGAAATGTAAAAGGTGACATTTGCTTTTATCTTTGTTCTTATCTATCTTTCTAAGCTAAATATGAATTTCTTTCCTTTATGCTAAGAGTCATCATGAGAAGTAGAGTATTTAACCAATCAGTTCAGATCTGCTCCCTCTATATGTCAGTAGTTATCCTTTTCTGTCCAATGAGCTATTGTCAAAATTCTGAAGCTACACAAGTCCAAATATAGCAATCTAACTCTTGGAGTATTCAAAAGCTTCACAAAAAATTCCACTAAGTTAAAATAACAAGTACAGCCATCCCTCTTTACAATAATCTTTCCTGAAGAATCCCTTCTGATTATGCGTGTCTTTAGACACTATACACATTGACCTAGACCTGCCTCAAAGGCAACAGGTGAATCCTTTCTATGCTAACTGGCTGGAAATTACATACAGGGACTTCCCACACAACTCTACTGAAGGCTTTCCCAGCCTAGAGACAAAGCTAATTATAACCAGGGTTACAAATTATAGCTAAATTATCTCATAATTATGAGCTATCTAGTAGGACTTGATTAAAAATCATTCTCAGTGTGTATGTTTTACAGTTAAAAAATCACAACGTTAAATTGTCAAAGCATTTAACTACAGTTTCCAGTTAATGGAAGCATTATTTTCTGTTTAGAAGGACTTCTATTCTTCACTTGAGGTGTTTAAAAAGAATGAAACTACAACCACATGCTTCTGTGTAGGTAAACAGTGGGAAAATAAAGTAAGGTTTTAAAAGTTTCAAAATTAAGTCTACTTTTCACAAAATGATAATGTTTTCTAGTATCAGTAGCCAAATAACAAACTGAAGGTCTTTTTGTAAGTGTTTCCACGATTCAAGAAATGACAAAGTAAATAGCTTTCACAACCTCTGGTAATATTTATGCATACAGCCCTATAGAAAGTGTGCCTCTGAACTTGGTTTGATTGCAAAACCAAGAATTCAATATTCTTTCTCACAAACAAGAATAATTATCGATTCTTGAAATGTTTTCTATGCAGTTGTCCATAACTACTTCTGAAGGTATTCAGAAGAGACAAGGCAAGAGACACTTTAGTCCAACATATTTAGTTTTTAAATACACCAGACTAAGGTGGACGGGGGCTGATTACAATTAGTCAATTACATGTATATGCTGCCTTTCTCTCTGACATTACCAATGCCAGATACTGAACAATGAATTGTTACATAAAAACACACACACACAAACACACGCACACATTTCTCTAAATCAAACAGCAGTAAATACAGAGAGCTTGCGCCTACACAACATGAAGTGTTGGCTTGAACAATTTATAGCAAAAGAATGGTTAATGAAGCAAATCTTAGAAGCCTTCAGTCCTTTCTCTTACAGACAACACTACAGGGAGAGAGTAGTGCTGAATTTTGCAAATAATTGCTTTGCCTCTCCATTTTGCCCGTATAGATTCTGCCGCATCCAAATATTGCTTTAGGAAACCCTGACCATACTTTGCTCAATCACAAATTAACGCTGTGGACATTACAGAGAATGCTGACTCTCAGGAACCGAGACAAAGGAGGGTGTTGCTTGGAGAAACCCAGCCAGGCCCTCCAGTACTCCGGGTTCTTAGAGGCTGCCCCGCACAGCTTCTCTCGCGCTCCGGGCACTGGGGAGTCCCGACCCGGTGGCGGACTTGGTTTGTTTCCCAAACTTTAGGAGAGACAGCGTTTACCTAACTCTGGAGGCTGCAGCGGAGAGGAGGGCAGGGGGCTGAAGAAGTGCCCGGTTTCAGCTGCGGTGGCCGCCCACCCACCTCCCCACTTGCGGCAGCACCCTTTCCTTCCCCTCACCTGTCCTGAGCACCGGGCCCTGGGGGTCGGGTCGCCTCTCCCGGTTCGCAGTCCTGGTCTCACTCCAGGAGCTGTCGGGACGTCGGGCGCCTCTGGAGGCGGACGAAGAAGGCGGCGGGGTCGGGGGCGTCAGCGGGAATCTCGGCCGCCGTGGGCAGCCGCGGTCTCCCTCCCCATCCCAGGGCTCAGGCGGCCACCGCGGACGGATGAGTCAGGCGAGGGGGCGGGCGGCAAGGGGTGCAAGCGGGCGGAGGGTGGGGGCGCCCCTATGCCCGCGCTGGGGGGGCACCGGCGGCCTCCGGGCATGGGACGCGCTGCTGCCAGTGCTCACAGAGGGCCTCCGCCATCCGGACGCAGAGTGCAGGCGCGCCTGCCCTCGGAGGGCACCAGGCTCAGCGAGCCGGGCAGGGGAGAGGGAGTCGCCGCTCAGGCGGCGCCGCCACCGCGTCCAAGAAAGACAAAAGGGACCGGGGATGGGAAGGGAAAAGTTTTCTGCTAGGCTCCAGATGGATCCCAGCCCCAAACCTCACACCACAAAGCCCCGAAGAGGCGGGTTGGGGGCGGGGGCCGGGGCGGGCTTCCAGGGGCGTCGCTGTGCGCCTGCGACCCCGTACGGTGCCAATCTTGCCGCCGCCCCAAAACCTGTGGGAAACCCCAGTCCTGCCACCCCCTCCTGGAGGACGCAGACAGGATCCGCTCCTCCCTCCGCAGGAGCCCGGGCCGGCCGATCCGCGCCCCGGCCACAAAGTTGCACTTCGAGAGCCCGAATCACCCGCAGACAAAACCCATCTTTGGGAACAAAGTACCCGCTTCCAGGCGCTCTTCCCGGGCTGTAAGGCCGGCGTGCGGAAACGGACACACCCACCCGCGGGGCCGCCTCTCGCTACCGCGGGACTACGGGTTCCAGAGCCGCGGACCCGGCTCCCCCAGTTCTCTGGAGCGACTGGGGAGCTCCAGCCGACTCGGGGTGTTCCCGGAGCAGGCGCCGCAGGACCCTGGCTCCACGCCCCTCGAACGCTTTCTGCTCAGATGCAGCCCGGCGGGCCGGGGTCCCCCTGGCGGGCTGCGCGGGCGCTGCGCGAGCGAAGTCAAACCTGGCCGGAACAGACGCGGCCGAGGCCCGCTCCGTCCACGCGTCCCGCCGGCCCAGAAAGGGACTCCGGAGAACGGCTTGGGGGGCGAGAACCATGGGCGGGGGGAATGGAACACAGTGGGAACTGAAGCACGGAGGGCTTCGATGAGCAGTGCAGATGTTCAACTCCAAACATCAAAGCCAGAGGAGGTTCAGGTTACTCCTCCCTGACCCCAAACATCCAGTGAGTGGAGACTGTGTCCTGTTCATAGAGTGAAATGTGTCGTCTCTAATTCGGCAGAGACAGTGTTGACTGTATATATGCAGGCCAATTCCGTAAGTAAAGTTTCATGTAAAACTAATTACCGGATATTCCAACCACCCACCAGGCCTGTGTAGAGAAGGCCAGCCGCATGGGCAGGGGATGTGCTTTGCTTGTGTCCCCTGGATGTGTTTTAAGTGACAGAAGGCAAGTATGATATTCTGGTGCAGTGTATTTGTTTATTTCAGCGTGTGATCTGTTTATCTCATTTTCAGGAAAAGTTTGCTTCTGGGGGGTATAAAATGTGTGTTTGGGGGGTGGGGGAGATCCATGCAAATATTTCCACGTTAGAAAAATATCTTTAAAATCAGATATGGCAATGAGAAGAGACTGTAGAAAAGGATTTCCCGTGGTATTACCTTCTTGCCTTGACTAGAAGAATTTAGAGATAGGGCTCTTTTAGTGGAAATGTCACAATCAAAATGTTTTATAAAAAGAAAGAAAAGAAAACTAAAGGAGTTGTGGTGGGGGAAGGATGAGTCACCTTTATAAACCATCTGTAGTTTTATTTTTACCCCACCTGCATCTTGTATTCTAGCCCACAGTCACTTGCTCAGTTCGCTTAGGTTTTCTTAAATGCGTTTGTCAAGCACCATATCAAAGGAGTGTGCTTCCATTGGGCCTTCCTCCTAGTTGCCTCTACATTTTATAAAGAAATACACTGAAGCTACATTGTCTATAAAGCTCCTGAGAGGGAACACCCTCCTGGTTCCTCTCACTAGCTAAGGAGTGAGTAATAGGAATGGGCTCATAGCCCATAGATCATTTGAGATGACATCCTCTCTAAGACCCATGGTGAAACGTTTAAAATGGTCACCTAGCCATTTTAAGCACTGAGTGACTGAGCCGTCCTCAAAAAGAGACTGATGAGAACCATGAAAAAAGGAATAAGCACATTCTTAGGACCACAGATATTGATGCCTCCTCATTTATGAACTATGAACTCAGATTTTAGTGATTTACCAAAAAAGAAGAAAGATGGACTAAGTGAGATCACCAAAAGGGAATTATTTAGATTTGTTTTTAAAATAATTACTGTTAGTCTCACAAAAGACAGGTAAAATGGCCTGTAAATAGAGGATTATTTGCAATTCAGTACTCCGAGCAACTCTCAACATATTAGTTATAAATTTTCCCTGACATTGAGTGCTCAAGGGAATCTCAGGTAAATTATTTATCTTTACTAATGGTCAATATCTTTCCATGTGAAAGTGAATATACCATGCCGGTAATGGATTTTTAATTTAGCTGCACATCTGCTTTGGAAGTAATGGATAGAAGTCAACTATTTTCTACTTCTCGCCATCAAGTAGCACTGCACTTCACACATAATATTTTTTGCTGTGTCTATATGAGATGTGTAAATTTCCACTAGAACAAGCCAACCTTATAAGAGTGCATAGTAGAAAGAGAGTAATCCATCTGTCCTGTAATCCAAGCTCAACCACCTACTAACAGGGACTTTGTACCTCATTTCTCCCATCCCTTTAGTAGGAACAAAGTATCTGTTTCAAAGTGTTGTGAAAAGTGAATGAAATGATGTGTATAATATTCTTCTTACACATCACATAGATCCTCAGTACATATGTAATTGAACATATATACACTCACATCAAACTTGTTTTAATGCAGTTAACATCATAAAAAAAGACTCTTCCTCTGGAATCAAGAATTAACTTGAAAAAAATGTCAAAATATGAAGATCAACATTTTCACTCTTGGTATACTATTATGAAAGTCTAATGGATGGCAATTAATATATAATGAATTAATTTTGGAAACATATATTGAAATGAAAAAGAATGAGTATTCTCAAGAGGTCACGTAACAAGGCTAAGGGAAGGGCTATTAGAAAATTTGCGTGGGATTATACTCATTTTCTCTTGCCGTAAATGTAGCCTATAGCATTTTTAGACCTGAGAAGGGGTCCTTAAACAGAAAATAAAAATGTCTTCAATGGGAAAAAATAGAATTGCTTGCTAGATTTTTATCTGAATGGCTTTGTTCTTGATGTGAAATAGATTGATAGTCTTAAAACCCCTGTAGTATTTATGCTGGCAGTGATAGTCGCTTTTTCAAAGTAGAGGGTAAAGTCAATAAAGAAAATGAACTTTCTGACTTTATTCTTGAAATAAGGAAATAGGGGGAGGAATATAGGATAAAGAAAAAGATAGAGGAAATATATTTAACAATAAAATTTTAAGGTCATTTTTATTTCACTGTGATTTTGAAGAGCACTTTGTCATACTTTTATTTCTGCTTTCTCGTTATGTACAATTGACAAATAGGTCAGTGTATTTCACAGCAGAAAGATGTTGTTAATTTCTCTTCTGTTCATTAAATGTGCAAGTAACAGTGCTAACCCCTCTCAAATTGATGTTTTATAGTGTTGAGGCTGGTACGACTACTTAAATATTTATAAATTCTGTATTAGATACAGAATCATCTATATTAGATAATTAGATACCTCCTTGTTAGATAATAAACCTGATTAGATTCTTTTTGCCTGAGGGGCACTGGCAGCGTACCATTTAGAAATGTGAGATGAGCCACACTCTCTCCCTTCCAAAGCCCAGTTCTTTCCTCTGAGCAGATTTGTGCCTATTGAAGGGAATAATCTCCAAGTAGCTTACAGAAATTCAAAAATCACTTTTAAAGATTTTGACTGTGTTTGTTGCAAGAGTCTACCCACAGAAGATAATAGAGATTTGACTGAAATGAGAGAAGATGGTAGTGGTGGCCCACCTGTTCCACTGTCCATGGTACTGAACCAGTCATTCTTTCATTGGTGCTTGACTACTCAAAAGCATAGTCCGAGACTCAGCAATATTTGCATCATGGGGAAACTGTTAGAATAGCAAGATCTCAGGCGCTTGCCCAAACCTATTAAATAATACTCTGCAACTCAACAACATACTCAAGTGATCCGTCTGCATGTTAATATTTGAAAAGCACTGCACAAGGGTACGGTTCACATGTCCTCTGACTTCCCTGGTGCTCTGCTTATATCAGCCTTCACTTCACTGCCTTCCAGAAGTGTAGCCCAAATGCTGCCTTTTCAGCTGTATTTCATTTGGTGATGGCGGTATGGTGTTACACAGAGAGCATAGCCTTTGACTCGAACAGCTGGGTTAAAATATTAACTTTTACTGATTATTCTGGGTTTCATTGCCCTCATCCATAAAGTGCCAATAATTTTAATATGTCCATATAACACTGATTTAAGTGTTCACTGATTATAAAATTATAATTGTAAAACATTTAGCTCGGCATGTAGCAGATGTTCAACAAATCTCTCAGGCATCGTGTGAGTGATTCAGCCCAAGAAAGGGTGCCTCTCAGCATAACATTCTCAGGCATGGTGAAAATTTATTGTAAAATAATGTAATTCTCCAATTTCTGCTCAATCAAAACAGTACAATCTCATTAAATTAGTTGACAAAATAAAAATTTAAAATTCACTAAATCATCTTTCTGTTTGGGATTTCTCCATCCATAACCATGATCTAGAGTAAAGAAAAATAAAGTTTTTCTTGACAATTACATTAGATCTGCTTTTATTAAATTAGAACAAAACTACTTGGCATCTTGAATTCTAAAATGTTTATAAATATCTACATTTCTTAATCCTACAACCAACAGAAATCTGTACACATATACAGCTGAGTTTGTAAACAGTGATCATTTAGACCTGAATTAAGCCACAATGTTAGTAAAATAGAATGCAGTTTAAATCATGCTATTTAGGGGCTCGGGGAATACCCTTTCACACATTTCTTTTGGAACATGAGAAAATGTTGGCACATTCATTTTTCAAAAGGAACTTCAAACCTGATAATCTGTTCTATTACAATAGTCATTTAATGAGTTTTGGCACTAGGGATTATTGCTCATTGTGTCAATGCTGATCTAGAAACACCTGTTTATATAAGGAAATAAGCTGTAACGAACTTGAGCATGTTAGATCTTCTCCTAGACATTACATTTATTCTTTGTCATTAGATACCATTCTTTGCCACTCCTTCAATTTTTAGTTTATGAACACAAGTGGCCAGCTCAAGATCACATAACCACAGAATGATAGGGCCGTGACTGGAACCTGGATCTTCCTATTCCTAGTTCAGTGCTTATTTAACACTCATAAAACATGACTCATGTTAAAGTGCTTTATGGGTCCCAAGAGACTGAAGGACTTAGCATATCCCTGGAAGCTATGCATTTTCCAGCCTTACCACACCTTCACACCTAAGGAAACAGCCTTGTGATAAAATATGAATAGAGCTTCAGTTTTAGATTGTTCTTTTATTAATTCAGAAAGCATTCGCATAATGTATTGGGCATTATATTTAGTTAGGGCTGTACAGAAATGAGCAAATGAGAGCCCTTTTCTGCATATTTATTGTGGTATGTCATGTTTGGCACTTTTGTAAGCAAATAGCTGCAGTATGAAAAGTGCCTAACAGGTACAAAATGGTGATATAAAGTAAGGATCATAAGAAATCCTTTGTTCAAAGGAGATTTCAAAGACATAGGTATCCAAAATCTTGGCTCTGAAAGATGCAGAGACTTCAAAAGGTGGACAAGGATGTAACAGAATTCAAAGAGAGGGAAATGTATGTGCAATTTCCAGAAAAGAACACAGTATTGTACACTCAAACAAGTGTAGGCAGAATCACTATGGCTGGAGTGTGGGAAGACATAGGAGAAATAGGCAGAGGCCAGCTTACAGAGGGCTTTGCATTCCAGATTAAGGTTTTGTTCTGTGTTCTCAAACAAATCAGACCTACTCAAAAGTTGAAATTTAGATACATATAAAATCAGTGGATTGTAGTATTGCATATAGTGATTAAAATATCATATAAAATTATTATTCAGTACTTACTATGAAATAAGCACTATTCTAAGCATTTTATAACTATTAACTCTTCATAATAATCTTCTAGAGTAAGCACTAGTTTTTTCTCCATTTTACAGCTGAAATAACTGGAGTAAGGGAGATTAAGTAGTTTAGCCAAGTAAGTAAGTGAAGGAACTGGGTTCATGAGCCCATGCAGTCTGATGCTAAGGGCTGTGCTCTCAACAACTGTGATAGCTACCTCTTGGTGAAACTGGAAATCACCTCTGTGCCCATCAAGAGGAGACTACTTAAATTATAACATGTTTATACAATGGAATACCATGCAGCATTAGACAGAAAAGACCTATATCTAGGGTTATGGGTAGGTGTCAAGGAGACACTGTTAGTGAGAAAATAACTTGTAGAATCTTGTATAGTATGATCTCATCTTTATTAAAATGTATGTGTGTGTGTGTGTGTGTGTGTGTGTGTGTGTGTGTGTGTGTGTAAGACATGGCGGGATATACACAAAAATTTTAACAGAGGCTACCAATGGGGAATGAAATTGAAGAGTAAGGGTATTACTCTAATTTTCATTTTAGACAATTTTGTTCTTTCAAAGTTTTCTTAGTGAAATTGTATTGTTTTGATAATGAACAGTTTTAAAAAATAACAACAACAACCATCAAGCCCTTTTCCTCTTCTATCAACTGTGGACACAGCAGTCAGATGGAGCTTACTGATAAATGACAGATTTTGGAAGTTCATCTTCACATTTTCAGAACTTTCCTGACATGTACACACACAATAAATTTAAAAGCTGGATTTCACCTTAGAATTTATCAGCTAAGATGCAAGATTTTTGGAATCCTTACTGAGATCTCTAATCAGAATTGCAAGCTTCCTTAACTCCCAGTGTTTCTAAAAGCAAGTTTTAAGGAATCTTCTGGCAAGTGTGATCAATGTGCAACTTCTGTTTATTTGCTTCTTTTAGATATGTGAAAGAATAATTTACTTCAAAACACAGAAAAAGGCAAGGTAATGGTTCCTTGATTTTTAAATATCCTGCTAGGGAAAATGTTATCTACTTAGATTCTTCTGCCTCTATGGCAAAGAAAATGCAGCTTTTTGCCAAAGGATATTTGATTAGCAACCCACAGTTGATAAAAAGAACAGATAGAAAATAATAAATTTTTGCTATGAGAGAAATTAACTCTACTCACTAGTCTTATACCTAATTTAGTATTTCTTTTCCTACTGACAAGGTAAATCTTCATTTCTCAAGTGCTTGCCAAATCAGCTCTTTTGTCTTCCTGTTAATGTCCTCATTACTAACTTAAAATTTTGGCATGCGCCAACAAAAAACTTGACAACTATGCTTTCACAAAGTTTACCCAAACATACTCATGAGCAATGCTGTTTTACAGTGTTTAATAAAGTGTGTCCGGTACCAGCAGATTTTTCCTTCACAAGTTGATCAATTACCTACTAGAGATTTGAATTTTTTTTTAACATTGAGAGGGAAGATACACATTAGAATGTTGGAGCTCCAAGAGTTTAACTTGCCAAGGATCTAGCAGCAAACAAATGTTAAGGCTAACACAAGAACACAGGTCTCCTGTCTTCATACTCATTATTCCCTATGCAAAAATACTCTCTTATGGGAAATGGTTATAACAGGAGTACAGGTGGTTTGCGAGGGGCTACTGCAAGTCAGGAGTTACTGTGGTACAGCCTCCTGGATCAGCAATTTTGCTGGATGATTGAAGGAAGATTTTTTAACTGAAATTAAAAGACGCCATAGCAGATAATTTTTTAAATATCATATATTTTTAAAGATAAAATACAAAATATCAAGAAATTCTGCATTCCCATCTAATGATTTGACCTATATGCCCACTTCATAGTACAGTAGATACAAAGGTAAAAGTCCACTTTCCTCAGCAAAAGGGATATTTTGATGGAAGTGTTTGTGAACCACTTGCAAAATGGGAAGCTAAGCAACATTGAGTCACTCAGATTTGAAAGCATATGAAATATGAATTAACTGTGGCTTTCTGGTTGTCCTCTTAATTTCTTCCCTGTAGTTCCAACAGGTAAGTGACTTATTCATATAAAGGGGAACTTACTAGGTCCAGTAAAGAGTAAAAGATTAAGGATTGAGCTCAATTCAATGAACTCCACCCTCAGAGAAAAAAAGGAAAACTAACAAAGCTGTTGGGCACTCTGGTACCATCTACAGGAATGTCAGAAACCATCAACTTGTGATAACAACTATTTGTTCCTTTATTCAACACACTTTTCATGAGTTCCTACTACTATATTCCAGACCATAGTCTTCACCCTTAATGACTTAGATGCTGGAGGGGCAGATAATAATTACATATGTAATATAATGTTTGGAAGTGATACATGCTATGAAGAGAAATAAGGTAGGGTAAGAGGCTAGACAGTGATCCTGGGATGATAATGTGGTTTTATATAGAATATCAGAGAAGTTTTCTTTAGGATGTAATATTTGAGCAGATATCTGCATAAAATAAGGCAGGAGCTTTGCAGATATCTGCAGCAGGGCAGACCAGACTGAGGAAAAGGCAAATGCAGAAACTCTGAGCTAGAGTGTTCTGCGTATGTGTAGGGATCAGCCAGATGGCCCTTCCAGCTGAGAAGATGAGGAAAAGGGTGAATACTGATTGATGAGAGAAGATAAGGAGTCAGAGACCTGGTCATCCAGGGCCTCGTAGGACTCAGGTTTTGATTATAGGTTTGATGGGAAACCAAAGAAGACTTTAAAACAGTGAGTGACATGATCTTATTTATATGTTGTACAATCTGATTCACATCTTCACAATCCTGAGAATTCAGCAAGATTTTCAAACAATGATGACAATTGAAAAAAAAGAACGGGCAAAGTAGGCTGCACCTCTAAAGGCCTGCAGCAAGGAAAAATGGTACTGATGGGAAAGTGTCTCAGAATGGAAAAGACAGTGCGGATTTTAATTGATGTAAATCTTTTGTGGTTTCTCCAAATATTCACTAAATCATGCTGCTCTACACCTTGTGTGAGATGTTTCTCTAATAGCCGCTGGGCTGAAGTACCCCTGCTTCTACTTGTGGTGTTTCTGGGGCTGCCCCTCTTGTCTCTGACCCCTCTTACTGGTGCTTCTCCATTTTTCCTGTATCTGTCATGTCATCTTGCCTCACTAATGATAGATCCCTGGGGACTATCCCACTGAAGCACAATTTCCTTTTATTGCCTGGTGGGTTTAGCATTTTCTTTTTGAAAATGGAATTTCTTGATAGTAACAGCATCATGTGACCACAACCTTCCTCCGTTAGAGAAGATGTTATGTCTTTTCAGTCTTTGAAACCATGTGGATAAACAAAAAGAACTGGATTTAGGGAGAGTTGTACATGTCATTCAAGTTTAAAAACGGAGGTGACACCAATGTAAGTTGCATCCTTATCTTATTTTATTTTATTATTTTTGAGACAGAGTCTCACTCTGTCACCTAGGCTGGAGTGCAGTGGCACAATATCGGCTCACTGTAACCTCCGCCTCAGAGGTTCAGATGATTTTCCTGCCTCAGCCTCCTGAGTAGCTGATATTACAGGTGTATGCTACCACGCCCGGCTAATTTTTGTATTTTTAGTAGATACGGGGTTTCACCATGTTGGCTAGGCTGGTGTCGAACTCCCAACCTCAGGTGATCCACCCGCCTTGGCCTCCCAAAGTGCTGGGATTACAGGCATGAGCCACCGTGCCCAGCCAGTTGCATCCTTATTGTAAACAAATGTACCCTACAGGTGCCACTACAGATGGCACGTAGGATGCAAAGTTCTGAAGTTCACTTTATCTGGGAAACCTACACATCACTAATTGCTGAAGAGGTCAGAGTCTTTAAATATAGACTTTTTCTGCGTTTTTAATCAGTTGATTTCCCAAGGGAAGTGTGGCTCTGGAATGCCATATCGTTTTTTAAAATTTAGCACTGGTTTAAAAGGTTAGCAGGTCTCAAACAGAGAAACATCGTCTTGACCCCATAATCAAAAGGAGGCTCTGCTATCTCTTCAAATTTGAATTAGCACCGTCAGTTGTGCCAAGGAACATCTACTTTAATTTATTTTTGTTAACTTTTATTTTAGGTTTACAGGTACATGTGCAAGTTTGTTATATAGGTAAATTCGTGTCACAGAGGTTTGTTGTACAGATTATTTTGTCACCCATGTACTAAACCCGGTGCCCAATAGTTTTTTTTTTATCCTCTCCCTTCTCCCACCCTTCAACCTCACATAAGCCCCACTGTCTGTTGTTTCCCTCTTTGTGTCCATGTGTTCTCATCATTTAGCTCCCACTTATAAGTGAGAACATGTGATATTTGGTTTTCTGTTTCTACATTAGTTTGCTAAGGATGATGGCCTCCTGCCCCATCCATGTTCCTGCAAAGGATGTGATTGTATTCTTTTTTATGGCTGCATAGTATTCCATGGTGTATATGTACCACATTTTCTTTATCCAGTCTACCAGTGGTGAGCATTTAAGTTGATTCCATGTCTTTGCTATTGTGAATAGAACTGCAATGAACATATGCATACATGTGTCTTTATGATAGAACAATTTATATTACTTTGGGTATATACCCAGTAATGGGATTGCTGGGTCAAATGGCAGGTCTGTTTTTAGGTCTTTGAGGAATCACCACACTTCTTTCAACAATGGTTGAACTAACTTATACTCCCACCAACAGTGTATAAGCATTCCTTTTTCTCTACAACCTCACCAGCATCTGTTAGTTTTTTTGACTTCTTAATAATTGCCATTCTGACTGGTGTGAGATGGTATCTCATTGTAGTTTTGATCTGCATTTCTCTAATGATCAGTGATGTTGAGCTTGTTTTTGTTTGTTTGTTTGTTTGTTTTGGGGTTTTTTTGTTTGTTTCTTTTTTCTTTTCTTTTTTTTTTTGAGACGGAGTCTCGCTTTGTCTCCCAGGCTGGAGTGCAGTGGCGCGACCTGGGCTCACTGCAACCTCCGCCTCCCGGGTTCACGCCATTCTCCTGCCTCAGCCTCCTGAGTAGCTGGGAGTATAGGCGCCCGCCACCACGCCCGGCTAATTTTTTGTATTTTTAGTAGAGACGGGGTTTCACTGTGTTAACCAGGATGGTCTCAATCTCCTGACCTCATGATCTGTTCACCTCGACCTCCCAAAGTACTGGGATTACAGACGTGAGCCACTGCGCCCGGCCAGAGCTTATTTTCATATGCTTGTTGGCTGCATGTACGTCTTCCTTTGAAAAGTTTCTGTTCATGTCCTTTGCCCACTTTTTAATGGGGTTGTTTGGTTTTTTTTCTTGCAAAGTTGTTTATGTTCCTTATAGATGCTGGATATTAGATTTTTTTTCAGAGGCATAGTTTGCAAATATTTTCTACTCTTCTGTAGATTGTCTGTTTACTGTGTCGATAGTTTATTTTGCTGTGGAATACCATACTTTTAAGGAGAACTGATGTCTGAGAGATGGCTTACAGCCTGCAGACACAGTTGTGTTCCTTGATTTTGTATCCCTCTGTAAGTCTCGGATTTTTGGGAGAGTTAGTTTCATCTTTCCTTCTAGTCTCATTTGTCTTCTACTCTTCCCTTTGTCCCTTTGCTCCCTAAAATAATGTATTTGAGATGGCTGATGTACAAGTCAAAACTTATTGGATAACCAATTTTATTTTTGTAGTAAATTTGAGGGTTACAAAATCTGGATTAAAAAGAGGGCCGGAAATCCCAGCTGACATCCTAATTTGTTGCCAGAAGGTATTGCAAATCATGTTACTTGAGGTTGTACCTTCATTTCCTATATTAAGTGCAGTGATAGAAATTAGAATTTTATTTGGAAACCCATTTCAAAATATACAATACAAAAATTAATAACCGAAATAAATAAAACAAAAACACATGTGTTAGGTGCTTTTGTCCTGGAAGGCTCTTCTTCTCCCCTCTAGGTTTGACCAACTGCTTGTACACAAAAGAACTGATGGCCAAGTAGAGGCCAAAGTATCAGCTTTATTTATGGTAATGCAAACATATTAAATAGCTCAAAAAAGCAGATCTATCAAATAAAACCTGGATTAGAGATACTATTATGGACCAAATCATTCTACTCCCTCTCTTTCCATCACTGGATCTTCTGTCTGAAACACTTAAGCTGGAACAGAAAGAAAGACTAGATGCAGAACAGAGTACTGGCCTTTCTAACTGGTAGTGAGTATAGCATTTCAAAAGGAAATAGATGTGAACAAGAGGAACCTTTCACACAAGACCCCAAAATAAGTCAAGAAAGGAATAACAAGTATTTTGCTTTTTGCCAATAGAAACGTGAAGAAATGGAAAATAAATGTGTCAACTCCTTCCAATATTTTGGTTTTAAACAATTATTAATTAGATGAAACCAAAAATTTCTACAGTATATCATAAATGATCATTTTAGCTAAGGCTCATTAATATAAGAGCTCTGAGAATCTCAGAATGTAGATGTAGACACATCTGTTACAAGTAAAGCTCCCCAGAGCAGAATATGTTTCTTTGCTGTTCATAGTAACTGTGAGTTCTATTCACAATTAAGGTCTACTCTTCAAAATGTTTAATTTCTAACTCAGTGAGCATGAAGACCTCAGACACACTGGAAGGGCAAGTTCTAGGAAAGAGAAATTTTCATATTCTTCAATGATCTTCACTCTAAGTGCAGCTACACAAGGAGCTTGAGTGGTCCTATCCTTGACTTTGCATTAGCACTCAGATGTGTGGATCAGGTGAGTATCTGGGGTCCCTTTGATTGGAGGTAATTTGCAATCATAAATAGGAGAATTGGTGGTTACTAATGGCAGGGGTGATGTTTTATTTATAGTACGAAAAGTCGTAAGGTGAAGAGGTTCCAATTCAAAACTCCTTAAGTTGCGAGTCATGCTTGAGTTTTAAAATATGGTGAGAAAAACTGCTGAAATAATTTTAATGGGCTTCTACTCATAAAGCCTTAATATCTTGATTCATTAATATAGCTCCTTGACTCGAGTTGATCCCCCTTTCTTATGTAAAACTACCATATTAATTTTTAATCAAGTTTTTTTTTTCCTGAAAACTTCCATGGCTGCATATTGCAACAAGATAAAATGCAAAACATTCAGCTTGTCATAACAACCTAGGGTGCTTTTTACCCTTCTAGCCTTATCTAAAACCCCTCTCATGGAACTAACAGAACTGCCTTCCCTGGATGTCCTGACAGTTAATTTGGAAACAGGCACAATGACACATGACCCATGACAGATACTGAGACTTTTCTGGTTCCAATTATGAGAATCTGCTCTCTGTCTTTCGCTTCTTGAGCTCCCTACATTCATATGTGAAGTCAGGCAGTCTTCTTTTGTACCACTTGAGGACAGCTGACAAATTCTCTCCTTCCTGCTGTGTGATGGGGCTTAGAAGCTCAGTGTCTGTATTTACTCATTCAATAAACAGGTGCCAAGGGCCTGCCATGTGCCAGGTACTGAGGATTCAAAGGCATTCCAAACCCTGCTGCCTCTCAGGGGTGTTTCAGGAGACTTGGACACACTCCCTCTCCCCACGTCCCCCAAGCCAATCTCGTCCATAATTTTACCTAAGCCTTGTCATAGCCTGGAGGATTCATATTTCCCAAAACAAATACAATTTCATCTAGATTAACACAGCTTCTCTTGTTTTATCCAAAACACTCCTGGATGATGAACACCCTGACAGGCAGGAGGAGCTGAGCTGTCTACACAGCTGCCTGGCAGGAAACACCTCAGTGGATACCGGCTGCTTGTTTGTGCAGAAAAGAAGTTGTGAGTTTCTGAGGCTTGTCTTTTTCATTCCTAGGCTTCTTTTTCTAATATCCTTCCCCTTCAGGGGAACCACTTGTTCTCTACCTCCACCCCCACACAGGTATCTAGTACTTTCCTGTTTATGCAGGCTTCGGCCACCTCCACCCTCATGCTCAGATCCCCACAACAGAAAATTCAACTCAACTCCACACTAATTTATTAAAGACATATTAAGTATTGAGCCACTTACTCATTGCCCCACCTTAAGAGGTTTAGAATCAATGGATGAATTTGATGGAAATTTCATCACAGCCTAGTTTTAGGTCCATAAAGCATCCCTTTTTCCTCCATTTGTGTAGTATGATAGAAACAAGTTGTGCAGACATTTTGGTAGAGGAGATGGAGGGGATGGGTTGGGCACAGGGGGGCAGGTGTCCTGAAGCAGTAAAAGGAAAAAATTTTAGGCCAAAGTAAAATGAATGCAGTCTCTTTTTGTTGTTGTTCTTTCTGCTTCCTTTCCTTTCACTTCTACCCCCTTTCCTCCTTCTTTCTTTCTTTCTTTCTAGAAAATATGCATATATTGGGGTGAGTGGCATCTGCAGCAAAGGATTGCCTGTTAGAAGCCAGGTAACAGTGGGGTTCCATGGCTCACGCTAGTAATCCCAGCACTCAGCACTTTGAGAGGCCGAGATGGGTGGGTCACTTGAGGCCAGGAGTTCAAGACCAGCCTGGCCAACATGGCAAATCCCCATCTTTCTTAAAAACACAAAAATTAGCCGGGCCCGGTGGTGCGTGCCTGTAATCCCAGCTGCTCGGGAGGCTGAGGCAGGAGAATGAATTTAACCTGGGAGGCAGAGGTTGCAGTGAGCCGAGATTACATTGCTGCACTCCAGCCTGGGTGACAGAGCGAGACTCTGTCCCCCGCAAAAAAAGAAGCCAGGGAAAGTCAGAAACAAGTATCTCCAGAAGAATGTTTAAGCATAATATATTAAGAGAATACATTCAGATTAAAAAACAGATTCCAGGATTTTGCCCCTGGGCAAACATACAGATAGCTAGAGATATACATGTAGGAAGAACACTGGGAAGACAAATAACAAAATGTTAGCCACTGTTCTTACTAGTTGGGGTTAGAGGAGAATTTTCTTTTTTATGTATTACCAAATTTTCTGCAGTTAACATTTGTTACCCTATAATAAAATAAATAAATTGGTAATAAGACAAGGAAAACAAAAGCCAGAAAAGCTTTTGTCCCTGAAGGTTACTTGCTGCCTTGCGTGCCCAGTGGGCCACTCTCTTTTGGGGGTTATTGAGGTAAAAGAGGTGTCCATGACTCTTCCTTTTTTTTTTTTCGAGACAGAGCCTCACTCTGTCACCCAGGCTGGAGTACAATGATGCAACCTCGGCTCACTGTAACCTCCACCTCCCAGGTTCAGGCAATTCTCATGCCTCAGCCTCCTGAGTAGCTGGGATTACAAGCACCCACCACCACGCCTGGCTAATTTTTGTATTTTTCATACAGACAGGGTTTCACCATGTTGTCCAGGCTGGTCTCAAACTTCTGACCTCAAGTGATCCACTCAACTCAGCCTCTCAAAGTACTGGGATTACAGGCCTGAGCCACAGCTCCCAGCCCATGACTCACTGTCAATAATTTCTTCTAGCACTGATACCTTCTCTCCTGCCATTTTCATCCACTTCTAGGCTACCTCTTAGTATGCCCAGCCCCTAACTCACCCAGCCCATGCATACCCTTTGCCCTAGGACTGAGCTGTCCCCACAGCAAATCAGCTCTCATAGTCTGACTTCCACAAGAGGAATATGTGCACAATCTTTGAATCAGGAAAATAACAGAAAATTGAGCGTATAGGACACATATAACTTTCTTATAATACTGCAGAGATATGCCTTTTATTATTTAAATATTTCTTCACCCATGCATCAGTATGTTATCTTTGTACTGGCCATGAAGTGTGTGACAAAGTCCTATGTGACTAGAAAGCATCCTTTTCATTGTCTTGGTCATGACTTTTGATATAGGTAGCTCACTTATGATCCTGATTTGTGGAGACCTGGGGTTGGCTCAGGAGACGTCAAGGAGAATGTCTGAGCTTTCAGTGAAATGAAATCTTTTCTATAGTAAGTTAAAAAGATTATTTGAAAAAGATTCTGTGTTTATTGATAATGCAGACCTGAAATTGCCCTTCATACTAGATTTAATATAAAATTAGACAAAAAACTAAAAGTACACAGAAATCGATAATTCTAGAAGTGACTAAATTTCACTTTAAACTTCCAAGAAGTTGTCTACTTTCAGAAATTTCCTAAAATGACTTACTTAACTCATTTTAGAAAAGCCAAGTTTTGTTCCTTGTATAGTTGAATCAAGGCCCCACGATGGTCAAAATGTTCTAGGTTTACCATCTACTTTGCTTACTAAGTCGTGATCAGCAGCACTTCCTTTCCTTTTACACTCTGTAGATAAAGCCTTTGAGAATTTTATCAGATTTGAATAATATTTCTTATTGCCACCTTTCAGGAAAGCTACTTAGGTCAAGAACAGTTAAAATCAATTAAATACTGAGTTACATATAAAATTTACCACACAATGAAGTGTTGGGTTAAACAATTTTCTTTTTAATTTTTTATTTTAATAATAGAGTCTCACTGTTTTAGTTATAATTAAAGAAAAAGAGGTGTTTATTGCTGGTATTATGAAAGCCTGTCTAGCTGATAAGGTATTTTATGTTTTTTAAAGAAGAGAAATTCCTTTAAAAATAAGAATACACTGTGGTTTACAGAGTCTCTAAAGTGAGTTTTAAAGAGATTAACTTTAATTAATTATAAATGTGATTGCAAGATATTAAAATTAATAACCCAATTCTTAGCTAAAATTAATTGAAAATGATGCTTAATGCACAGGTTGCTTAGCAATTACATTTTTATGTTTTCACATTAATTTTCCAAAAAGCTCCTGCTCAGTTTATGCATGATAGCCAAAAACAGCTCATTATGATTCCAAAACAATTTTTTCTGGGGTTTGTAAGCAACATCTTGTTAAAACAAAAACAAGGCTTTAAATCTCTAGTTCTTCACCGTTCTATTTTATTTGATACATATTCATTAGACAGAGGGTCTTTTAAGACTCTGGTAAAAGCTATGGCCCCTTATTCCAGAAAAACGCAGATGCAATCATACTCACAATTTTGTCCTATGCTTATAGAGGGTTTCCTGACAACCTGATATCATTCCGTGGACCATCCAACTAACCATAAACCCCAAGTTAAGAACTACTGTCCCAAAACAAGGCAAATAATTACGGTAAGGTCAGGAGACATGTCAATGTTTTTGCTTTGCAGGAACTCTTTATTTTCTTATCAAGTGAAATCCATTGGTGGCATAAAAAGAATATTTTATGGATGTTTTAAATTTATGGAGCTAAATTTACAAAGGTGTTTAGATGTGGAAAACACATGATGATACATTTTAATATTTTTGGTAGTTAGCAGGATCACGGAAATGGAGAAGACATAGTGAAATGTCCTCCTTTAGCCATTTATTTCATAAAAGGCCTCAAAAGATCATGTTTCCATGTGTTTAACAATCTGCTACAATAACAACAAACCTCCCACTCACAAGTGCTGCCACCAGCCCTGCTCTTATTATACCAATTCCAGGAAGTCATCCATATCCTTACATACTGACAGATGAAAGCCACTTCTCATCGTCAAAGTTCTCACTGCAAACACACCCCTCCATGTGCCATGAACTTTACTGACTCAGAATATTTTCAATCACCTTTATATAATTTAAATATTATTGAGGATTTAAGCTGGAGTGGGCTTCAACTAAGTAGAGTAAGCTTCATTTAATTTTGAGGCAAGTTAAGTATGATTCTATCCTACTTCTTTCTCAACAAATCAGCTCAGCAGTTTCTTAAGTGAGAGAAAACAACAACAAAAGAACTAAACTAAAACCTGAATTAAAACCAAGAACTAGGCATTCCTATGCATCTTTATTCTAAAAGTCATTAAAGTTTAACCATTTTGCATTGGACGTGGGGTAGTCACCAGTCAGGTGAAAGATTCTGATGCGATGTCATGTGTTAAAGCAAAAGAATAATAGACCACATTGGTTATTATCACTAATTTATTTCCTTCCTTCCTTCCTTCCTTCCTTCCTTCCCATCCCTCCCTCCTTCCTTCCTCCCTCCCTCCTTCCCTCCCTCCTTCTGTCTTTCTTTCACAGCAAACTCAAACAATACACAAACAATAGCACTGAGAGTTTGTGGATCCCACATCAATAAGGCTTAATTATTATTATCTTTTTTTATTATTATACTTTAAGTTCTAGGGTACATGTGCACAACGTGCAGGTTTGTTACATATGTATACTTGTGCCATGTTGGTGTGCTGCACCCATCAACTCGTCAGCACCCATCAACTCGTCATTTCCATCAGGTATAATTCCCAGTGCAATCCCTCCCCCCTCCCCCATGATAGGCCCTGGTGTGTGATGTTCCCCTTCCTGAGTCCAAGTGATTGCATTGTTCAGTTCCCACCTATGAGTGAGAACATGCGGTGTTTGGTTTTCTGTTCTTGCAATAGTTTGCTGAGAATGATGGTTTCCAGCTGCATCCATGTCCCTACAAAGGACACAAACTCATCCTTTTTTATGGCTGCATAGTATTCCATGGTGTATATGTGCCACATTTTCTTAATCCAGTCTGTCACTGATGGACATTTGGGTTGATTCCAAGTCTCTGCTATTGTGAATACTGCTGCAATAAACATACGTGTGCATGTGTCTTTATAGCAGCATGATTTATAATTGTTTGGGTATATACCCAGTAATGGGATGACTGGGTCATATGGTACTTCTAGTTCTAGATCCCTGAGGAATCGCCATACTGTTTTCAATAATGGTTGAACTAGTTTACACTCCCACCAACAGTGTAAAAGTGTTCCTATTTCTCCACATCCTCTCCAGCACCTGTTGTTTCCTGACTTTTTAATGATTGCCATTCTAACTGGTGTGAGATGGTATCTCATTGTGGTTTTGATTTGCATTTCTCTGATGGCCAGTGATGATGAGCATTTTTTCATGTGTCTGTTGGCTGTATGAATGTCTTCTTTTGAGAACTGTCTGTTCGTATCCTTCGCCCACTTTTTGATGGGGTTGTTTGTTTTTTTCTTGTAAATTTGTTTGAGTTCTTTGTAGGTTCTGGATATTAGCCCTTTGACAGATGAGTAGATTGCAAACATTTTCTCCCATTCTGTAGGTTGCCTGTTCACTCTGATGGTAGTTTCTTTTGCTGTGCAGAAGCTCTTTAGTTTAATGAGATCCCATTTGTCAATTTTGGCTTTTGTTGCCATTGCTTTTGGTGTTTTAGACATGAAGTCCTTGCCCATGCCTATGTCCTGAATGGTATTACCTAGGTTTTCTTCTAGGGTTTTTATGGTATTAGGTCTAACATTTAAGTCTCTAATCCATCTTGAATTAATTTTCGTATAAGGAGTAAGGAAAGGATCCAGTTTCAGCTTTCTACTTATGGCTAGCCAATTTTCCCAGCACCATTTATTAAATAGGGAATCCTTTCCCCATTTCTTGTTTTTCTCAGGTTTGTCAAAGATCAGATGGCTCTAGATGTGTGGTATTATTTCTGAGGACTCTGTTCTGTTCCATTGGTCTATATCTCTGTTTTGGTACCAGTACCATGCTGTTTTGGTTACTGTAGCCTTGTAGTATAGTTTGAAGTCAGGTAGCGTGATGCCTCCAGCTTTGTTCTTTTGGCTTAGGATTGTCTTGGTGATGCGGCTCTTTTTTGGTTCCATATGAACTTTAAAGCAGTTTTTTCCAATTCTCTGAAGAAACTCATTGGTAGCTTGATGGGGATGGCATTGAATCTATAAATTACCTTGGGCAGTATGGCCATTTTCACGATATTGATTCTTCCTATCCATGAGCATGGTATGTTCTTCCATTTGTTTGTGTCCTCTTTTATTTCAGTGAGCAGTGGTTTGTAGTTCTCCTTGAAGAGGTCCTTTACATCCCTTGTAAGTTGGATTCCTAGGTATTTCATTCTCTTTGAAGCAATTGTGAATGGAAGTTCATTCATGATTTGGCTCTCTGTTTGTCTGTTAGTGGTGTATAAGAATGCTTGTGATTTTTGCACATTAATTTTGTATCCTGAGACTTTGCTGAAGTTTCTTATCAGCTTAAGGAGATTTTGGGCTGAGACAATGGGGTTTTCTAAATATACAATCATGTCATCTGCAAACAGGGACAATTTGACTTCTTCTTTTCCTAACTGAATACCCTTGATTTCTTTCTCTTGCCTGATTGCCCTAGCGAGAACTTCCAACACTATGTTGAATAGGAGTGGTGAGAGAGGGCATCCCTGTCTTGTACCAGGTTTCAAAGGGAATTTTTCCAGTTTTTGCCCATTCAGTATGATATTGGCTATGAGTTTGTCATTAATAGCTCTTATTATTTTGAGATACGTTCCATCAATACCAAATTTATTGAGCGTTTTTAGCATGAAGGGCTGTTGAATTTTGTCAAAGGCCTTTTCTGCATCTATTGAGATAATCATGTGGTTTTTGTCTTTGGTTCTGTTTATATGCTGGATTACTTTTATTGATTTCCGAATGTTGAACCAGCCTTGCATCCCAGGAATGAAGCCCATTTGATCATGGTGGATAAGCTTTTTGATGTGCTGCTGGATCCGGTTTGCCAGTATTTTATTGAGGATTTTTGCATCCATGTTCAGCAGGGATATTGGTCTAAAATTCTCTTTTTTTGTTGTGTCTCTGCCAGGCTTTGGTATCAGGATAATGTTGGCCTCATAAAATGAGTTAAGGAGGATTCCCTCTTTTTCTATTGATTGGAATAGTTTCAGAAGGAATGGTACCAGCTCTTCCTTGTACCTCTGGTAGAATTCAGCTGTGAATCCATCTGGTCCTGGACTTTTTTTCGTTGGTAGGCTATTAATTATTGCCTCAATTTCAGAGCCTGCTATTGGTCTATTCAGGAATTCAGCTTCTTCCTGGTTTAGTCTTGGGAGAGTGTAAGTGTCCAGGAAATTATCCATTTCTTCTAGATTTTCTAGTTTATTTGCACAGAGGTGTTTATAGTATTCTCTGATGGTAGTTTGTATTTCTGTGGGGCCGGTGGTGATATCCCCTTTATCATTTTTTATTGCGTCTATTTGATTCTTCTCTCTTATCTTCTTTATTAGTCTTGCTAGCGGTCTATCAATTTTGTTGATCTTTTCAAAAAATCAACTCCTGGATTCACTGATTTTTTGGAGGGTTTTTTGTGTCTCTATCTCCTTCAGTTCTGCTCTGATCTTAGTTATTTCTTGCCTTCTGCTAGCTTTTGAATGTGTTTGCTCTTGCTTCTCTAGTTCTTTTAATTGTGATGTTAGAGTGTCAATTTTAGATCTCTCCAGCTATCTCTTGTGGGCATTTAGTGCTATAAATTTCCCTCTACACACTGCTTTAAATGTGTCCCAGAGATTCTGGTATGTTGTATCTTTGTTCTCATTGGTTTCAAAGAACATCTTTATTTCTGCCTTCATTTCGTTATGTACCCAGTAGTCATTCAGGAGCAGGTTATTCAGTTTCCATGTACTTGAGTGGTTTTGATTGAGTTTCTTAGTCCTGAGTTAGTTTGATTGCACTGTGGTCTGAGAGACAGTTTGTTACGATTTCTGTTCTTGTACATTTGCTGAGGAGTGCTTTACTTCCAATTATGTGATCAAGTTTTGAATAAGTGTGATGTGGTGCTGAGTAGAATGTATATTCTGTTGATTTGGGGTGGAGAGTTCTGTAGATGTCTATTAGGTCTGCTTGCTGCAGAGATGAGTTCAATTTCCTGGATATCCTTGTTAACTTTCTGTCTCGTTGATCTGTCTAATGTTGACAGTGGGGTGTTGAAGTCTCCCATTATTATTGTATGGGAGTCTAAGTCTCTTTGTAAGTCTCTAAGGACTTGCTTTATGAATCTGGGTGCTCCTGTATTGGGTGCATATATATTTAGGATAGTTAGCTCTTCCTGTTGAATTGATCCCTTTACCATTATGTAATGGCCTTCTTTGTCTCTTTCGATCTTTGATGGTTTAAAGTCTGTTTTATCAGAGACTAGGATTGCAACCCCTGCTTTTTTTTGTTCTCCATTTGCTTGATAGATCTTCCTCCATCCCTTTATTTTGAGTCTATGTATGTCTCTGCATGTGAGATGGGTCTCCTGAATACAGCAGACTGATGGGTCTTGACTCTTTATCCAGTTTGCCAGTCTGTGTCTTTTAATTGGACCACTTAGTCCATTTACATTTAAGGCTAATATTGTTATGTGTGAACTTGATCCTGCCATTATGATATTAACTGGTTATTTTGCTCATTAGTTGATGCAGTTTCTTCCTAGCCTCGATGGTCTTTACATTTTGGCATGTTTTTGCAATGGCTGGTACTGGTTGTTCCTTTCCATGTTTAGTGCTTCCTTCAGGGTCTCTTGTAAGACAGGCCTGGTGGTGACAAAATCTCTAAGCATTTGCTTATCTGTAAAGGATTTTATTTCTCCTTCACTTATGAAACTTAGTTTGGCTGGATATGAAAAAATTCTGGGTTGAAAATTCTTTTCTTTAAGAATGTTGAATATTGGCCCCCACTCTCTTCTGGCTTGTAGAGTTTCTGCCGAGAGATCTGCTGTTAGTCTGATGGGCTTCCCTTTGTGGGTAACCCGACCTTTCTTTCTGGCTGCCCTTAAGATTTTTTCCTTCATTTCAACTTTGGTGAATCTGGCAATTATGTGTCTTGGAGTTGCTCTTCTCGAGGAGTATCTTTGTGGCATTCTCTGTATTTCCTGAATTTGAATGTTGGCCTGCCCTACTAGGTTGGGGAAGTTCTCCTGGATGATATCCTGAAGAGTGTTTTCCAACTTGGTTCCATTTCCCCCCTCACTTTCAGGCACACCAATCAGACGTAGATTTGGTCTTTTTACAAAATCCTATACTTCTTGCAGGCTTTGTTCATTTCTTTTTCCTCTTTTTTCTTTAGTTTTCTCTTCTCACTTCATTTCATTCATTTGATCCTCAATCGCTGATACTTTTTCTTCCAGTTGATCGAGTCGGTTACTGAAGCTTGTGCATTTGTCACGTATTTCTCGTGTCATGGTTTTCATCTCTGTCAATTCGTTTATGGCCTTCTTGCATTAATTATTCTAGTTATCAATTCTTCCACTCTTTTTTCAAGGTTTTTAGTTTCTTTGCGCTGGGTACGTAATTCCTCCTTTAGCTCTGAGAAGTTTGATGGACTGGAGCCTTCTTCTCTCATCTCATCAAAGTCATTCTCCGTCCAGCTTCGATCCGTTGCTGGCGATGAGCTGCGTTCCTTTGCAGGGGGCGATGCACTCTTATTTTTTGAATTTCCAGCTTTTCTGCCCTGCTTTTTCCCCATCTTTGTGGTTTTATGTGCCTCTGATCTTTGATGATGGTGATGTACTGATGGGGTTTTGGTGTGGGTGTCCTTCCTGTTTGTTAGTTTTCCTTCTAACAGTCAGGACCCTCAGCTGTAGGTCTGTTGGAGATTGCTTGAAGTCCACTCCAGACCCTGTTTGCCTGGGTATCAGCAGCAGAGGCTGCAGAAGATAGAATATTGCTGAACAGCGAGTGTACCTGTCTGATTCTTGCTTTGGAAGCTTCCTCTCAGGGGTGTACTCCACCGTGTGAGGTGTGGGGTGTCGGTCTGCATGTAGTGGGGGATGTCTCCCAGTTAGGCTACTCAGGGGTCAGGGACCCACTTGAGCAGGCAGTCTGTCCGTTCTCAGATCTCAACCTCTGCGTTGGGAGATCCACTGCTCTCTTCAAAGCTGTCAGACAGAGTCGTTTGCGTCTGCAGAGGTTTCAGCTGCTTTGTTGTTGTTGTTGTTGTTGTTGTTTAGCTGTGCCCTGTCCCCAGAGGTGGAGTCTACAGAGACAGGCAGGACTCCTTGAGCTGCTGTGAGCTCCACCCAGTTCGAGCTTCCCAGCCGCTTTATCTACTTAAGCCTCAGCAATGGTGGGCACCCCTCCCCCAGCCTCGCTGCTGCCTTGCCGCCAGATGGCAGACTGCTGTGCTAGCAATGAGGGAGGCTCCGTGGGCGTGGGACCCTCCCGGCCAGGTGTGGGATATAATCTCCTGGTGTGCCCGTTTGCTAAGATCCTTGGTAGAGCGCAGTATTTGGGTGGGAGTTACCCGATTTTCCAGGTGTTGTGTGTCTCAGTTCCCCTGGCTAGGAAAAGGGATTCCCTTCCCCCTTGCGCTTCCCAGGTAAGGCGATGCCTCGCCCTGCTTCAGCACTGGCTGGTCGGGCTGCAGCAGCTGACCAGCACCGATTGTCCCACACTCCCTAGTGAGATGAACCCAGTACCTCAGTTGAAAATGCAGAAATCACCTGTCTTCTGTGTCGCTCGCACTGGGAGTTGGAGACTGGAGCCGCTCCTATTCAGCCATCTTGCTCCGCCCCCCAATAAGGCTTAATAATTAAAGGTACCTAAAACTTTATGTGTTCTAAATGTACTGAAAACCTTTTAATATTTCTGGCATCATTTTTTGCATCCAGACAAATTTCACTCAAGGATGAGATACCCTAACTGAGGCCTGACTGCATCACAGAAATCAAACATCTTCAAACAAATAAACAAAAAAGTTTAGGAAAAGACTGAAGCACAAAACCTTCATATTCATCATAAAGGATACCAGATGACTGGTTACAATAGCAGGAAATCTCACACTAAGGTGTTTGTGAAGAAAGTCTCAAAATGATATAAACATAAATATGATCAGAATATCCAATTGGATCAGACCTAGTATTTTCTTTCTTTTAGAGTTTCCAAGGAATTTTTCTAGAATTAAAAGATGAAATTGTGAGAATCTATTTTCATTTTACTTTAACCCTTCTAATTTTTACTTAATTGATTAGTATTTGTGCTAATAAGAATAATGGCTCCTCAAAGATGTCCATACCCTAATCCCCCAGAAACTGTGAATATGTTATGTTGTATAGCAATGGGGAATTACAATTATAGATAGAATTAGGTTTGCTAATCAGCTGACATTAAGAAGGGGAGATTATCCTAGATTATCCAAGTGTTCCCAGTGGAATCCTCAGGATCCTTATAAGCAAAATAGGCAGGGAGGCAAGAGAGTCAAAATCAGAGAGAAATTTGAAGATGCTATACTAGTGGCTTTGAAGACTGAGGAGGCCACAGGCCAAAGAATTCAGAAAAAGGCAAGGAAACAGATTCTCCCCTAGAGTCTCAGGAAGGAACTAGCCCTGTGGATACCTTGATTTTAGCCCAGTAAGATTCATTGTGGACTTTTGGTTACAGAATTATGAAACAAATTTGCATTGCTTAAACCACTGATTAACTGGTAATTTGTTAAAGCAGCAATAGAAAGCTAATACAATATTATTGAACACATATTGTATAACCATCTGTGCATTATAGATCAAATGTAAGTCATGGTCCCTAACCTCAGTAAGATTAGTGGAGATTATATCCTCTGCATATGATTGAGTGAGCCCTCTAAGGGAACCTATCGCAATATTAAGAGTCCCATAACTTTTGAGGGATTACATTAGAAGGATATAGATGATTACATAAATGGAGAGAAATAGACTTGGAAATGAATGGAGAATATTCAAATTGGAAAGGCTATCATCTTTCATTGAATCAGGACTTGTATCCTGATATCCACACTACTACTGATGTTATTTTTTCTACATCCAACCACCGGCTGTAGAAGGTAAGAGTGTGAATTAATTCTTGAGAGTCCTATTTTCTGAAAGAGGAGTTTAGAAAGGAGAAAGAGCATGGAATAAAGAGGAAAAAAGCATAAATGTGGATTTAGTCCATTCTCACACCGATGTAAAAAACTGCCCTAGACTGGATAACTTATAAAGAAAAGAGGCTTAATTGACTCACAGTTCTGCATGGCTGGGGAGGTCTCAGGAAACTTACAATTATGGCAGAACGGGAAGCAGGCACATCTTATATGGCGGCAGAAGAGACAAGAGTATGTGAAGGAAGAACTGTCACTTATAAAACCATCAGGTCTCATGAGAACTCACTCACTATCACAAGAACAGCATGGGGGAAACCACCCCCATGATCCAATCACCTCCTTCCAGGTCCCTCCCTTGACATGTAGGATTTATGGGAATTACAATTTAAGATGAGATTCAGGTGGGGACACAGAGCCAGATCATATCATTCTGCCCCTGGCCCCTCCCAAATCTCACATCCTTTTTACATTTCAAAACCAATCATGCCTTCCCAACAGTCCCTTCAAAGTCTTAACTCATTCTACCATTAACCCAAAAGTCCAAATCCAAAGTCTCATCTGAGACAAGGTAAGTCCCTTCCACCTAGGAGCCTATAAAATCAAAAGCAAATTAGTTACTTCCAACATATAATATGGGTACAGGCATTGGATAAATGCTCCCATTCTAAATGGGAGAAATTGGCCAAAATAAAGGGGCTGGAGGCCCCATGCAAGTATGAAATCCAGCCAGTCATTAAATCTTAAAGCTCTAAAATAATCTTCCTTGACTCCGTGTCTTACATCCGAGGCACACTGATGCAAAAGGTGAGCTCCCACAGCCTTAGGCAGCTGTGCCTCTGTGGCTTTATAGGATTCAGCCCCTGAGGCTGCTGTCATGGGCTGGCATTGAGTGTCTGTGGCTTGTCCAGGCACATGATGCAAGCTGTTGGTAGATCTTCCACTCTGGGGTCTGGATGATGGTGGCTCTCTTCTCACAGCTCCACTAGGCAGTGCCCTAGTGGGGACTTTGTGTGGGGGCTACAACCCCACATTTCCCTTTCACACTGCCCTAGCAGAGTTTCCCCATGAGGGCTCTGTCCCTTGCAGCAGACTTCTGCCTGTACATCCAGACATTTCCATAAATCTTCTGAAATTTAGGCAGAGGTTCCCAAATCTCATTTCTTGACTTATGTGCATCCAAAGGCCAAACACCACTTGGAAGCTGCCAAGTCTTAGGGCTTGCACCCTCTGAAGCAATGGCCCAAGCTGTATCTTGGCCCGTTTTAGCCCCAGCTGGAGCTGGAGCAGCTGGAACACAGGGCACCAAGTCCCCAGGCTACAAAAAGCAGCAGGGGCCCTGGGCCCAGCCCATGAAACCATTTTTCACTCCTAGACATCCAGACCTGCGATGGGAGGGACTGCTGTGAAGGTCTCTGACATACTCTGGTGATTAACATTTGATATCTTGTTACTTATGCAAATTTCTGCAGTGGACTTGAATTTCTTCCCAGAAAATGAGGTTTTCTTTTCTACCACATGGTCAAGCTGTAAATTTTCCAAACTTTCATGCTCTACTTCCCTCTTAAACATAAGTTCCAATTTCATATCATCTCTTTCAAGTTCAAAGTTCCACAGATCTCTAGGGCAGGGGCAAAATGCCATCAGTCTCTTGCTAAATCACAACAAGAGTAACCTTTGCTCCAGTTCCCAGTAAGTTCCTCATCTCTACCTGAGACCACCTCAGCCTGGACTTCATTGTCCACATTGCTATCAGCATTTTGGTCAAAACCATTTAACAAGTCTCTAAGAATTTCCAAACTTTCCCACGTATTCCTGTCTTCTTCTGGGCCCTCCAAACTGTTCCTACTTCTACCTATTACCCAGTTACAAAGTTGCTTCCACAGTTTTGGGTATCTTTATATCCAAAGGCAGGGGATACCACTCCCAGTATCAATTTACTGTAGTAGTCCATTCTCACACTGCTATAAAGAACTGCCTGAGACTAGCTAATTTATAAAGAAAAGAGGTTTATTAACTCATTTTATGGCACGTCTTGTTGACTCACGGTTCTGCATGACTGAGGAGGCCTCAGGAAACTTATAATCATGGTGGAAGGGGAAGCAGGCACGTCTTAAGTGGTGGCAGAAGAGAGAAGAGTGTGTGCAGGAGGGACTGTCAAACACTTATAAAATCATCAGATCTCATGAGAACTCACTCACTATCACAAGAACAGCATGGGGAAACCACCCTCATGATCCAGTCACCTCCCACCAGATCCCTCCCTCAACACATGGGGATTACAGGGATTATAATTTGAGATGAGATTTGGGTGGGGACACAGAGCCAGACCATATTAAGGCGCCCAGCTGTACTCAGTGCAAATGGTACTGCTGGTGGTGGTGGAAATCAACGTTGCCCAATTTGCATTTGTGTCAGGCTGGTCTTACAATCTTAGCTGGTGGCGTTAAGCATCTGATGATCTAGTTAAGGCTTGATTATATCTTATATTGAGGGCTTTATAGCTGAGGCATACATCTGCATGAGTATAAACATTGATTCATGTGTAGAAACTGATCTTCTACAAAGACCACCGCAAGATTGTCTAGCAAGGTGCAAATTCCACACCTCAAATGGAAGGGCTGAAAAAGAGTGAATTACACCTTCATATTTTGACATAAGTACAAAGAAGTGCTACCCTAACCCTCAAAGGAAAGCAATTACCTTTCCCTCCTAGCATAGGGACCAAAAAAATCACCAACCAGCATTCTGTCAGGCATTTAGCCACAATATATAAGCAGGAAGCACAATGATGGCAGGCACTCTGCCATTACTCATGTGAACAGGTGATTGTTTAGGTGTCACTCTTATGGGAAACACAAATATGAGAATGGAACAAAATATGGAACGAAAATAAATATGGAACCAGTTATCCAAAATGTTACTTCCACTCACCTAGGATATTCTCCACAACTGTAGTAAATGCTCTTCCCCTTTTTTAGAATAAAACTTTCCCAGAGATAGTCCCATGCACTTCGCTGGGGCTCTTCAAGGTAGTATTACCTAGTGTTTAGATGCACACATATCAGAATTCAAATTCTGGCTCTGCCACTGTGTGACCCTAGCAATCTGAACTTCATTTTCCTTATCTGTAAAGCAGGGATACTAGAAAATATCTCATAAGTGTTTTTTTGGTAATTAAAGAGATAATTTATGTAACATGCTTAATATATTGTATTACTAAATGTTAGCTTTTATTTTAATAGCTGAAGCGTAGTCATCTACTAACACAGTATGTGTTTGATAATGTTGGCTTACAAAACCCCAGCTTTGATCATGTTGATTGAGTGGATAAATGAATAATAATTGTGTGTCTGACTTGTTTATATCTATAGCATGTAATGAGTACATTGTCCTTCACTTAGTAGGACACAGGTGGCCCTCTATCAGGAAGATTCATTAATGGAATTGTCTCCTGAGTGGCAATTCAGTTGGGCTAAGCCATCACATTCCTTGATGTGTTTGGCTACAAGTCATATATATTGGAGAGTTAGTGTTAGTTTGGATCAGGGCTTTACTACTCAGTCTTGGCACATTGTTTTCTGGCTTTGGAATGAACCTACTCATATAGGGAAAGAACCCACAACCTTGGCCTTATCTCCATTCACCCTGGAGCATGAAAAATCTGCTAATTGACTGCCTGCTGACCACTTGGCTCATCTTTGGGAAAAGGAAAGCCAATTTTGAGAAAAATAGTGGCTGGGAGCCTGATCCCTTGCTACTGTCAGGTCTTGGCCCCATACCCTGCAGCTCAGAGACAAAGGTGATTGATATTGCCAAGTGTTTTGCAAATATTATAAATCTTTTAAATGAAAAGAGTTGATTGATAAATGACATGTTGTCCTTTTCACACTAAGCATGCATGCTGGCTGTCTGCTGGTAACAGATTTGTCTACTGTAAACATAACCTGGTTGTTCACATCTCCCTGCCTTTCTCAGATAACCACACTGATGGTGCAGCATAGAAAGAACCATACCAGAAGTTGGGAAACATGGGCTGTCATTCTGGATCTGCCACACACTGTATATATAGTTTTGAGTAAGGGGGAAGAAACCAGCATTGTTGAATGTCTTCCAAATACAAGTCTCTGGGTAAGATACTGGATATGCATGTAACCTCTTTAAATCTTCCCAACAACCTTGGAAGGCAAGTGTAGTGATCCCCGTTTTATATATGAAGAAGGTGAATCTCAGAGAGACTATATAACTTGCCCAAGATTACTGACCTTAATAAGTAGCAGAATCAAGACGTTAACTTAGTTCTGCTCATTCTAAAGCCGTTACTATTTCTACCATACCAAGTTGCCTCTGAAACTCAGTTGCCTCATCTGTAAAATGAAAGAGGTGAACTATTTGGGCATCTACCTTTTTTCAGTAAAGGACTGCATTAGAGCAAAACCCAGTGCCTTGAGGACCAGGGTCTTTTCTTTTTCTTTTTTTTCCTTCAAAGTTTTTTCTTTAATAATATGTCCATGGCTTATGTAGAAGTGTTGTAAGATCTTCCACTGAGATAGTAATTTGTTTAAATGTGTTTCCCTCCTCCTCTCTCTTCCCACCCCCAATTTCAAGCAATGAGTGGGGTTGTGCTTCTTTGCCTCAGAGGATATTTGTGGCAGGATGGACAGCAGAAGTCACTTGAAATCAGAGAATTTTCTTAGTGTTTTTTTTTTTAACCTAAGCACCTTGATGTTATTATGATAAGTGTGCCAGGGGATGAGGAAAGAGAAAGTGGTGTCTTTGAGGTCAACAGAGGCAGGAAAGATTTCTCCAGAGAAGAAAAAGAATGATGTTTTCTGTGCAGGAACCTGAGCATAGCTTCTTGGCAGAGCCTCAGAAAAGCGGCAGCTCCACGGAGGAGTCTGGCTGTCCTCTGAGTCCAGAGAAACTGGGTCCCAAGCCCAGAGTTTGCAGACTTAGAAAAGATTCCTGGGCCTCCATGTGGCATGGAAGGAGAGAGCACACAGGCTTGAAGCGTGACTACAGATGACTGTGATGAGCTAGAGATGACACTCTCTTTCTCCATCTGTCAGCACCAAGAACATTTCCTTGATTTTTATGCAGCCTTAATGACTAAAACTAAATTTCTCCCCTGTTGGACAGTATAAGAACTTGTATCAGATTTTATATTGATTTAAAATAATAAACGAATGTGATATTTCCTTCCACCAGAGTTTGCAGCCTGAATCACACCTGTTCTGCAATATTGGATATGACTCAAACTTGAGTCAGGTGCATATGGAAGCTTTATTGAAGCCTGTCTTCCTTCTGTTGATAATCTCTCATAAGGTCCCTTTTTCAAGGTTTAATTTTAAAGGAATTAAATATGAGCTACTCAAAATTCTATATTAAATTAGACTCAGCTTCCAGTAGAATTGCTAATTGATTCAAGTCTATTTAACAATATAATTGCTAGTAGTCAGTCATGAAGCAATCATTCAGAAAAGGGTTATGATGTGCTGAACCACTAGTTCATACTTAAGTTACAATATACATCTTGGAATCTTAGTTACTTCTGAGGAGAAGGTAGAGCAATGAGATCAGGGAGGAGCACAAAGGGACATGGGTGGTTGTGGGTCAAGTTCAAAAGTCTAAATCTAAATCTTGAATGGGTGGTGGGAGTATCAGTCTTTGCTTTATTATATATAATTCATAACTTACACATACACAACGAATACTCTTTTGCATGTCTCAAATATTATAGTAAAATATGTTTTCATGCTGAAAACTTCTAGCAAGAAAGACCTAGGTCACAATCCTAATACATATCCCCAGAAGATTTGCTTTTCTACTCTGCCCGAAGACTGATTTACATCTTCTCGTCACCCCTCGAACTTGTCACCCCCTTAACACACACATACACACACGCACACACATACACGCACGCGCACACACACACTCAACTGTGGCCCCATCTTGAACTTTATTGAGGAAATAAGCACAATGATTATGTTCTAATCATTAAATCTACCAAGTGGCTTGCATCTGACCTTTACTTTCTTCCTTCTCTTCTGCTACAATAGAAAAATTATAGCAGTCCCTCCACACATCTGAATCCTATCTTCTCCAGTACACAAAGATGTTTCTCCCGTACCAGCTTGCGGGTGCTATAGTATCTCTCCTTCAATAAACAACCACAAACAGCCTCTTGGGACCTAGGGTCACCTCAGCTAATTCTTTTTCCTGCACAGCAAAATTCTTTACAAAAATCTGAACATCCTTAAAGCCTACATTTTCTCATTTCTTAGTTTTCTCCTCAGCCTACTTGGCTGCATATCTACACTCAAACCACTGATGTTGCGAGCACAAAAGTTCCCCATATTGTCAAATCCAGCCGTCACTTTTCTGCTTGCTACTTTCATGAGCTGTCAGCATGTTATTTAATATAGTTGAGTGCTCCTTCTAAAACACTCCACTTCTGTGGTTTTCCACCCACCTCATCTGCTACCTTCTTCACTCACACTTCTGACACCTTCTCTGGCAAATCCTATTGGACTGACCAGGACACTTTCTCTGACCTTACCTCTAACCTGTCCCTTTTGCTCCAAATTCATGTATACTGATGCTTTCTTGACATCTCCATCTGAATATGTAATTTACCTCTCAAACTTTACATGTCTAAAACAGAACTCCTGCTTTCCCTCTAATCTTATCCAATCTTTTCCTTCTCAATGAGTAGCACCACTTTCTACAGCCTTAATCACTCGAAAAGAAAATCTAGGAACCACACTCCATTCATCGCATAACTTCCCCTTTCATGTTCAAATTCTCAAGCCCTGGCAACTCTACTCAAAAGAATGCTACAAGCTTATCACCTCTGCTCTATTTCTATCACTACCATCCTAATTCAACCATCATTGTATTTTGTTTTAGCTACTGCCATAGCCTCCTAACTAGTCCATTGCTTCCACTTTTACATTTTCACAAACTACCCTCAAAATGACAGTCAGAGATACTTTTAAGCAGAAATCAGAGCACATCTGCCTGGCATGATTAACCCCTAATCATTGCAGAGCCTATTTCACCTTGATGTCCAGGTATTGTGTGAAATGTTATCTCTTAAGAGAATACATACTTCACCATGCTATGTAAAGTCATAAACACACAGAAGCACATAAACATACATATATATATTTATTTTTTTACCATTTTTAAAACTAGTTAGCATACAATGCTGGTACATAGTAAAAGTTTATAAACTTTGTTTTTTGTTTTTTCTTTTGAGATGGAGTCTCGCTCTGTCACCCAGGCTGGAGTGCTATATCTGTTCACTGCAACCTCTGCCTCCCAGGTTCAAGCGACTCTGCTGCATCAGCCTCCTGAGTAGCTGGGATTACAG
The DNA here is from genome assembly GCF_008728515.1 of Papio anubis. Lineage (NCBI taxonomy): Eukaryota > Metazoa > Chordata > Mammalia > Primates > Cercopithecidae > Papio > Papio anubis. The sequence goes on from NC_044981.1 coordinate 132,472,378, forward strand.
GCACACACTACCACGCCTGGCTAATTTTTGTATTTTTTTTTTTTAGTAGAGACGAGGTTCCACCATGTTGGTCAGGCTTGTCTCGAACTCCTGACCTTGTGATCTGCCTGCCTCGGCCTCCCAAAGTGCTGGGATTACGGGCATGAGCCACTGCATCTGGTCAAACTTTATGTATTTATTTTTTATCCAGTCACTAATATATATGACTTTCCTCATCAACTCTAATATTTTTAAAAAATAAGTTCTCTTGAATTTTCTATTAAACAATTGTATTTTCTGGATATAATGTTAATGTTGTCTTCTCCTTTATACTTGTTTTATGTCTTATTTGCCTTGTATTATTGGATTGGACAGAATATCCAAAGCAATGTTGAATGTCAATGATCATAGTAAACAGCAGCCTTATTGTTCTGACTCTAATAGAAGTAGCTCCAATATAACATTAGCTGTGGTGACTTCTTTGTTTGGGAGCTCCATGCAAATTCTACTTTTTCTGCTCATATATTCAATACTCTAATATCCTTGATTTAGTTATAAATTCCTCTAATATTCAGTCATGGCTTAAGTTAATTTCTATTCCCTGTTGTACCAGCTTATATTCTAAGAAATATCCTATCCCTTAAAATGACTTCTGCAGATAACTAAACTCATCTGTATTCTTTTCATTTTCGTAGTATCAGTGTCAGCAAATAATCTGATTTTCATATTCTTAAGCGAGATAAATGAGTGCAGAGGAATATTTATGGTACCAAGTGACCTGGAGACTTTATAAATGGCAGAGATTATAATGTTGGCATTTCCAAAGAGTTTATTTTCCTAATTCTTCCAAGCTGGGTCAAGGGAGCAGGCAGCACCCAAACAGCCAATCCTCACTCAGCTCATCAGAAGAAAAACCCAAGCCACCTCCAATCTACCCTTTCCACCAGTGATTTTTGGTACCCCCACTTGTTGCTGCAAATTCCTGGCTTCTCAATTCTTCTAACTCAGGAGTATCAGTTACATAATTCTTCTTTAACTACACTTCCTCAGTAAGATATTAAAATGTTCCTCAAACTCAATGGTCACATAATTTAATTTCCTCCCTTTCCCTATTCTGAACTAACCATCTCCAGCAGCCATATACAGTTATATTTCTAAGTAAACCAGCTTCCAAAAACATAGCTACATGAATGAATCTCACTGTATGCGTTGAGGTCTTGATATTGGTAACTTTAGATTATTCATTTAGATTAAAACTTTGATAGCAATATAAACTCATATAGGCTATTTTAAGAAAGTCTATATCACAAAATGTAGCCATTTTAACTGCATCCCGGGTCTTCTACATCAACACCCCAACATGTCTTTGCATTTAATAGGATGCCCTCCATTACCTAAAAGTCCCCTTTGTTATCCACCTCAAATTTAGAAAATATCCTCTCATCTTCTGGGCCTGCCGACCTTTCAGGCAGCAATCCTTACTTCATCATACACGAAATGTACTGTACTGCAATTATTCATCTTTCCTGCACTTATCAGAGTCACAGAACCATTTTCTTTCTGTCTTTTTTTCTTTTTCTTTCTTTCTTTTTTTTTTTTTTTTTTTTTGTATCTTTAAGTGCTGGGATACATGTGCTGAATATGCAGGTTTGGTACATAGGTATACATGTGCCATGGTGGTTTGCTGCTCTTATCACCCCATCATCTAGGTTTTAAGCCCTGCATGCATTAGGTATTTGTCCTAATGCTATCCTTCCCCTTTCCCCCCACCCCCCGACAGGCCACTGTGTGTGATGTTCCCCTCCCTGTGTCCATGTGTTCTCATTGTTCAACTCCCACTTATAAGTTGAGAACATGCAGTGTTTGGTTTTCTGTTCCTGTGTTAGTTTGCTGAGGATGATGATTTCCAGCTTCAGCCATGTCCCTGCAAAGGACAGGAACTCATTCTTTTTATGGCTACACAGTATTCCATGACATATATGTGCCACATTTGCTTTTTCCAGTCTATCATTGATGGGCATTTGGGTTGGTTCCAAGTCTTGCTATTGTGAATAGTGCTGCAATAAGCATATGTGTGCATGTGTCTTTATAATAGAATGATGTATAATCCTTTGGGTGTATACCCAGTAATGGGATTGCTGGGTCAAATGGTATTTCTGGTTCCAGATACTTGAGGAATTACCACACTGTCTTCCACAATGGTTGTTATAAATCACACTCCCACCAACAGTGTAAAAGCAGTGAACAATTTTCATTTGGCTTTTCAAAAATTTCATTCTACCGCCATCCAGGACCTCATTTTGGGTGCTTTTTATCTGAAAATGGATTGTAAAGATGTCAGGCAGATGTCATTAGTCCCCAAAATCAATGTGGTTTTGCTAATAGAGGCAGGTCTAATTAGCAATACTAAACTTTACCAGGCTTTTTTCTTTTTTTTTTTTTTTTTTTTTTTTTGAGATTCGTTGATTCTATTTATCTCTATATTTAGCTACTATAAAAAAGGCAGTGGCAATGATGGTACCCACCATACCAAAGATAATTGGAAAAATACGGTCTGCTAAATTCAAACAGAAAGTAGAAGCAGATTAACAATGACCAAGGCATATACATGTAATATAAATAAGTAGGCAGATAATAGTTAGATAGGCGATAGACTAGATAGATAGATAGATAGATAGATAGATAGATAGATAGATAGATAGATATTGGTCTACACCTAGATCCCCTCCCTCTCCTACTTGTGGCCATCTAAAGATAATTTCTTATATTCTCTTTTCCCTCTGACACTCTCAACCTTGTCTTGGTAAATCTGCCATTTTTCCTTTATATTCATAAACCTTACACTTACTTCCTTTCCACTTAGATTTCTCTACATTACATCTATCTACTTTGGATCCCAAATGACTTTCTATATTTTATCCAGAAGATTTCTTAAAGTTGAGAATAGGTGGATAGAGAGTTCTAGCAAACTGGGTCTACATTTGGATGACTAGAACAAATGGAAGGCTTTTCTAAGGTTGAGAAATTGTTATTGGCTAAACAGCCTTGGTCTTGAGGCATAATTGATCCTAGTATCAGCATGGTGGGCTGAGGGTGGTAAGCAGACAGTGTGCAGAGTAGAGGCTGAGAGGACCAAGCTTGCTTTTGGGTTGACGTCATGTGTAGTCATATGATGATGAAGCCTCAAAGTCTAAGATAACTTGGATTCAGTTTCCTCGTAGGCTAATGTGAATATACAGAAGGCCTACTCTTTTAGGTGGAGTTATGGGATTGGTATTGCCTAGGCATTGATGGCACATAAGTGGTAGCATCTTAACCCTAAAAGAGGTGGGGGAAAAGTGAATTTCAAATTGAAACGGGACCCTAGCCAGTGCCTCTAGGTAGTAGACAGAGTTTAGCCCACTAGGAAGTGAGGGTTGGCAAGTACTGGGCTGTTGTTTGGCCAAAACCAGCCATTAGCGTCCAGGGCACATAGCTCCAGGCCCAGCAGGTCCTGTAATATGAGTCAGAATTGGGGCATGAGTCCCATCACACAACAGGCTTACCAGGAGCAACTGTAGAAAGGGTATCAGCCAATTATCCCATGGGTCCACTTCCAGGATCTCACATGAGACCTGCAACAACAATCAGCAGGTGAATTTCAAACCTCAGCTTCAATGGAAAACTCAGAAAGTAGATAGAAGACAGGCAGCTACAGATAGGGGTAGAATGAAACATATCTAGAGAGTTAGAGCCTTCTGGGCTGGTCCATAATTTTTTTTTTTTTTTTTTTTTTTGAGACAGAGTCTCGCTCTGTCGCCCAGGCTGGAGTGCAGCGGCAGGATCTCAGCTCACTGCAAGCTCCGCCTCCCGGGTTTACGCCATTCTCCTGCCTAAGCCTCCCGAGAAGCTGGGACTACAGGCGCCCACCACCGCGCCCGGCTAATTTTTTGTATTTTTTAGTGGAGACGGGGTTTCACCGTGTTAGCCAGGATGGTCTCGATCTCCTGACCTCGTGATCCGCCCGTCTCGGCCTCTCAAAGTGCTGGGATTACAGGCTTGAGCCACCGCGCCCGGCCTGGTCCATATTTTAATATTTTAACCTCATTTATGGAGATAAACAATGCCTGCCTCATTAATTCTCCTGGTTGGTTTGACAAATACTTTTTAATTAATTTTTCATTCACTTCTTCCTTATTTTCTTTGTTGATCTCTTCACATATATGTTTCGTCAGTCATAATATGGGTATTATAGTCACTTCTACCTTATAAATTCTTCTGAGTATTAAAATGACAAAATGTTAAAAAGTGTCTTACATTTAGCATAATGCTGGATGCATACTTCTCAATATGGTGATTATTATAAATATTAATATCAATATCTGTTCCACACAGATTGTAAATACCAGCTGTCAACTTAGTAAGTCTGTACCAGGCTTCATGCCAAGTTGACCATTCACTCAGTTTTAATTTTGATACCTTTTTGATGCATAGGTCTAATGGCTATTTTTATTAGATTAATTTTATTTAAAGAGTTGTCTGGTTTATCATCCATTACTTTAGAATTTGCTAGTTATTAAACATAGAATTTCATGTTTTTCAATCCTAAATCTCTAATATTTAAGAGATTTACTGATATTCTAGAGAAAAGTTAACATCTTTTTAAAAGCTATAAATTTGATATTTAATAATAAATTCAATTTAGTTTAGTTTTAGAATCTGGAGAATGGTAATATGTGTTTACTGGCAGCTTTCTTTAGAATGAACTTCTTTAGCCTCTGATTTTTTTTTTAAGTTCAAATTTTGACTGATGTGTTTCATGGAAAAAAATGCACATGCCAATGCTTATTTTTCATAGTAAAATTCATTGATTTATAGTTGTCCATTTATATAAACTTCCATGTTCTGGGGTTTCAAATTCATTTAAGGAAACAAGAATATAGTCTAGGAAAGGAAGGTAAAGTATTTCATAATTTATGAGGTACATACTGGGAAGAAACATACCAAGCTAAAACAAATGTTTTCCTACGAAAAGAAAAAGTATCAGGTGAATTATAACAGAATTGTTTGTTTATAAATCCAATTATTAAAAACCTGAAATAAATTACAATTTAAAATATAACTACCTTACAGTTAAAAATAGTATTCACTGCAGTATCTTGTCTATATCCACCAGGGTAGTGCCTGTGGTTGGATGATTGGTGCAGTTTACAATTGGAATGGTGGAGTAGACGTTCACATTATCCTCTATGGGACTAGTACCCATGCCCAGAATAGTGCAGTGCACAATGTGTACAGCTGTACTCAGTGGCCCTAGATATGGCAGATACACTCATAATTAGTGGTGATCCTAAATCCCTGTGGCATCCAAATTGTTCATTCCACAAAAAGAAAAAACAAGTACAAATATTTATGGAGTGCCTTCTGTGCACCATTAAAATTACTACAATGCCTAAGAAAGAATTCCTACCCAAAAGGAGTACAGAGGGAAAGCCGGACAGATGAACAGTAAAATAGAATGTGATACAAGAATTCAGTCAGGGAAATGCACAAGGTACAATAGGACAAAAGAAAGGGGGCATATAATACAACCTGGGACTTCAGAGAAGAGTTACTAAAAAATACGTCACATGGGCTCAGCAATGAAGATGAACAGAAGTTTGAAAAAAAAAAAAAAAAAAGACCAGGCATTTCTAGAGATGGAAACATCCTAGGTAAAGTCATAGGGGCAGGAGATATCAGGGTATATGGCAGGTGACATAACCAGCTCAATACTATTTAAGCATAGAACATAAGGGCAAGAGTAAAGAAACATGAGACCAGAATTAAGGCAGGTGGGTGAGATACAAGTAGAGTCAGAAAATCCAAATTATGAGCTACTGCAATAGTCCAGATAAGAGTCCAGAATGCTGAAGCTAGGATCAAGATGGCAAGAATGAAAAGAAGGGGATAGATTGGATAAATATTCATCATTCATTCATTCCTCTGACATTTGTTGGGTTTTAAGGACTAAGCTCAATATGCCTCTGAGTATATCAACCAAGTCCCTGACCACATGACAGATGCATCACGTAAGGGAGACGCATGGGAGGCAACTTGAGGATTAAGTGTCTGACAGAATTGGCAAATAAGCAAGTGAAAGCCAGGCAGGTCAACTTCTAGGTTTTTGATGGGCAGCTGCTAGATGTGGCCCATTCTCTAAAATCGGTATTACTGTGGAAGGAGAGGATGATGATGAAATCAGGAATGGGTACACATAACTCGAAACACTCCAACCATGACATTCAAAGAGTAATTTCAGCATTTAATTGTGCCAAAAATATAAAAAAATACATAAATCATACACACTGTGATGTTTAATTTTAGGTGTCAACTTGACTGGCTTAAGGGATATCCAGGTAGCTAGTAAAGTATTATTTCTGGGTGTGTCTGTGAGGATGTTTCCAGAAGAGATGAGCATTTGAGCATTCTATTAAATAATCTTATTTTCTGTGAGGATATTTCCAGAAGAGATGAGCATTTGAATTAGTAGACTGAGTCAAGAAGGTGGCCCTTACCAACGTGGGCGGGCATCATCCAATCTGTCCAGAGCCTGAACAATAAGGCAGAGGGCAGGTGAATTCTCTCTCTTTAGGAGCTGGGACACCCATCATCTCTTGCCCTTGGACATCAGACCTCCAGGTTCTCCAGCCTTCAGACTCTGGAGTTTGCCGCAGGAGCAGCCCACGAGGTTCACAGGTCATTTGTCCTCACACAGCTTCCTTAGTTCTCCATCTTGCAGACAACATATATTGGGACTTGTTGGCCTCCATAATCATACGAGTCAATTCCCATAATAAATCGCTTCTTACATATCTCTCTATATATAGGTTCTTTTTCTCTGGAGAACCCTATCATACTACGTATACATAAATGCATAAAACTACAATGAGATTTCTGCTAAAGGAAAAATCTGCTCGACAGAGTTCTTGTTTATGAATGGATGCAGTTCTCCAGAACTGAATTGTACGTGCAGTATTTCATTTAAGTCTCCACTGATGTTTATGGCAATAAAAAGATGTTTAATTTAAAATGACAAACTTATAATTTAAAGCAATAAAAAAATACATAAGGACTCCTGGCTCCTTGGCAAGATTGGACTGCAGCCTCACAGTGTGAGGCACCAGGAAAGAATTTGTTCTTGTGTGTAGGCTGGACCCAGACCAGTAGGCGATTGCATCTGGGCAAGATCTGTGAATGAATTGACATTTTTCTATTCCAAAAAAAAAAAAAATGTTCTCCAAAAAGTAATTTTTGTTATTTCACTTTCAGCTGTTTTCAAGGATAATATTCAGATTTTTTGAATTCAGGAATTCACTTGAGGTATTTAACAGATCATTCGGCTTCTTTCCAGTCTAATTTTCCTGATAAGCAGCATTTAACCTACTTTCTTTAAGAAAAGAGAAATAACTTCAAGGGGAAAGAAAGTACAGAGTAAGCTGATACAAACAGTCCAGAAAGTTCTTCACAATTTGAAAAGTATCTAAGAATGAAACTTTATATTTTGATGGTAAAAAAGCTAGTTCCAAAAATAATTATGCCTTAATATTACACAAATTCATACAACCATATGAAAAATATAGACTATCAAGAATATTCTTCACAAACATTTCTTAACAGCAAAATCAACCACAGTTAACATACTCATCATATGTATGGCTTTTGCCAAATTGGAGCAGCAATCTGTTTAAAAGGAGAAAAAAAGCACTGAATATAAGTCCTTGTTTCTAATCTGAAAATAAGAGAGTTGACCTAATGATCTCGAAGGTAACTGCTAATTTAAAATGCCTACTATTCTAGATCAGTATTTTGAGATTAATCTTTCTAAACTAAACTTTCTAAACTTTGTAAATTATTAACAGTAATTTGCTCTATGCAAAACGTTAAGACATTTTGAAGATTTATTTATACTTAAAATGTTCTATTTTTAATCATACAAGATTGATATGTTATAAAAAGTTCCAGGATGTTAAATGCCAGAGTGTATTTATTCATTCATCCCTTGTGCATCCCATGCACACCATCATACTGAGCCATTTATTTATTCATTCATTGGTTTAAATATTTATTGAGCATATGCTGCATATCCAGCACTTAAAAGGCACTAATGAAAGGGAACGAGAAGGCACATTTTCTGCCCTTTTCCCTTAGAACCTGGTTGGACGGGAAATTCTTGTTTTGTTTTTGTTTTTGTTTTAGACAAAGTCTCCCTCTGTGACCAAGGCTGGAGTATAGTGTCGTGATCTCAGCTCACTGCCACCTCCGCTTCCTGGGTTCAAACGATTCTCCTGCTTCAGCCTCCTGAGTAACTGGGATTACAGGCACATGCCACCATGCGCAGGTAAGTTTTGTATTTTTAGTACAGATGGGGTTTCACCATGTTGGCCAGGCTGGTCTTGAACTCCCGGCCTCAAGTGATCCGCCTGCCTTGGCCTCCCAAAGTGCTAGGATTACAGGTGTGAGCCACCATGCCCAGCCTGGATAGGAAATTCTTGAATGGTGCTTACCATGTACAGCAATAGTCTAAGCACTCATCATACAAAAAAAAAAAAAAAAGGAAATTTTACCATGCAAAATATTAGTGTGTCCATAATTTCAGGGAAATACAAGTGAAAGAGTGAATTAAGATAATTGAATGATGTGACTTGTCAGGGATTTGCTGTCAAGAGCATCTCACAGGGAAGTGGGTAGTGTGGATGGTTAAAAAGGAAGTGGGGATCTGGGAACTGAAAACCCCAACATAGAGGCTTCAGGGAGGCTGGCTTTTGCAAGGTCTGGGAAAGAGGTATCCATTGTCCTGTTCTCTCACTTGTCTCTATTTTATATCTGTCTAACATTCACCTATTAGAAGAATCACTTAAAAACATTATTATATTTATTATGAACAGCAGACATTATTTGTTTTGACTTTTTATAAAATGCACTGTGGTAACTGCCTATAAAACAGTTTTTATTTTATATGTCAATGGCCTTTGCATGATAGTCCTTGTCAGACTTTCCAGCTATTATTCCATGAACATTTTCTATTGTCAACTTTTAAATGTTAGGGGGAAAAAAAAACAAAAACAAAAAAACAAAAACAACTGGTAGCTTGAGATACAAGCCTAGTTATTCCATTTTCTGCTAACCAGCAAGTCACTCCCATACTGCCATCTAGTGGACCATGGCAGCAGCTTCCACAATTGACAGAAATTGTTAATTCAAGTAAATTCAAATTTAGGATTCTTCAAAATTTCTGCTTTTGCATTAGTTGCTTGGAATACTCAAATCATCTTAACATAAAAATAATATCACGAGTGGTTGTTAGGTTTCCAGCTTGCTCATAAAACCATTGATCCCACAATGTACTTTGTTTTGTTTTGTTTTTTTGAGACAGTCTCACTCACTCTGTCACCCGGACTGGGGTGCAGTGGTGCGATCTTGGCTCACTGCAACTTCACCTCCCGAGTTCAAGTGATTCTCCTGTCTCAGCCTCCGAATAGCTGGAATTACAGGCATGTGTCACCACACCCGGCTACCACAATGTACTTTGAATGAACACTTTCCATGTATGCTGACCCATCTGTAGTCACAGCTCCATGGAGACGTCTCTTGTCATCTCACATGTACCTTCTGCTCTTACTCGTCCTACAATCTATGAGAAAATGCCTGATTCCCAGCCTTCCACTCCAGCCTTGATGCCTCGACCTGTACTCTGGCTTGGGCAGAAAAAGAACTTCCTTAGGGTCCATCTCTCTCTCTCTCAGCCTGCTGCTGCTTCCTGAAGCTGTGGCTCAACCAATAGCCAGATTCTGCCTCTGTCCCTGTCCCAATTCTGGACCAGCCTCCACCCCACCCTTGCCTGGCCCCTTTGGATGCCTCGCTCCAGCCTTGCCTCGCTGATGGCTCAGTTAAACCCTCACTAATGAGTTCCCATAGTGATTTTCACCCTGTGGCTGGATCAGGCCCTCACAGCTCCTCTTGACCAGAGAGGTAGTTTTCTTCTCTGCTTATTCCTCCTTTCCAAATATTTTTAAATGTATGATTAATTAGTACTGTGGTTGCCTGATCCTAGGGGAAAAGGGACATGGTAGCTTAAGGAATTTCTCATTCTTCTGGTTTTCTGTGATGGCCTCTGTCCTCGATTTGAGGTCTGAATATATGTAGAATATGTCTAGCTAAAAGGAGCCTGCCTTATAGTCTAGACTTTTTTTTTCAAATTTTATATAAAGGTAATGGTTATATATGTAGTTTGGCCAGGCAGTGTTTCAGACCCTAGATATAAGATGCTGTTCTCATGGAACTGACATTCTATTGGGGAAAAGAGAGACAACAAGTTAGCACATATATCACATATAATAATACTTTAGATGATGAAAAATGTCTTGAATAAGAAAAAACAAGGTAAGAGGACAATGAGTACTGGGAATTGTATGTGTCAGTGGGGATGTTTTACACAGTTTTTTAGGGAACACCTCTGGATTAGTTGTTTATGGCTGCATAAAAAATTATCCAGAGGTTTAGCTGCTTAAAATAACAAACATTTATTACGTTGCCATTTCCATGGGTCAGCAATCCAGGTGCAGATGAACTGGGTGTCTGTGAATCAAAGAGGTCTCTCACAAGTCAGCCATCAGGGTTGGGGATGCAGTCATCTCAAAGCTTAACTGGGAGAGGATCTGCCTCCAAGCTCACTCATAGGGCCAGTGACAAGCCCCAGGTGCTCACTGGCTCTTGATCAGAGACATCAGTTCCTTGCCTTATAGGTCTCTCCGTAAGGCAATTGACAAGAGTTCCAAGAAAGATAGAATGAGAAAGACTGGGAGAGAGCATGAAAGATGGAAGCCAGATTCTTTTTGTAACCTCATCGTGGAGGTGGCATCCTATCACTTTATTGCATTCTATTTGCTACAAGTGAGTCACTAGGTCCAGCCCACACTCACCTAGTAAATACAAGGAGGCAGAGATCATTGAGAGTCATGTTAGACAAAGTGATATTGGATGAGAGGCCAGAATGAAGTAAGGAGCGAACTCTCTGGGGAAACAGTACCCATGTCAAGGGATCAGCAAATACGTAAACCTTGAGACAGGCACATTCTTGATGTGTTCAAAGAACATCAAGATTTGCTTGTCTGGAACCCAGGAAGCAAAGGAGAGAAGCACAGAAGATGAAGTCAGATATACCTGGAAGGTAGACACGGATCTGCTGTGTATCACTATAGATCACTGTGTAATTTTAAGAATTTTATATAAATGGAATTATACAGTTATATAAATAATCAGCATAGTTATTTTGAGATTTATCCATGTTCTCGAGTATATCAATAATCCATTCCTCTTTATGTCATTGATTGTAACACTGTTAATCTATTCACCTGTTGATGGACATTTAGGTTGTTTCCAGTTTGGGGCCATTACAAACAAAGTTGCTATAAACATTCATGTGCAAATCTTTGTGTAGACATACTTTTATTTATCTGGGATAGTTACATGAGCACGCAATACCTGAGTCATGCAGCAGCTATATGTATCTTTTTTTTGAGACGGAGTCTGGCTCTGTCACCCGGGCTGGAGTGCAGTGGCCAGATCTCAGCTCACTGCAAGCTCCGCCTCCCGGGTTCACGCCATTCTCCTGCCTCAGCCTCCAGAGTAGCTGGGACTACAGGCGCCCGCCGCCTCGCCCGGCTAGTTTTTTGTATTTTTTTAGTAGAGACGGGGTTTCACCGTGTTCGCCAGGATGGTCTCGATCTCCTGACCTCGTGATCCGCCCGTCTCGGCCTCCCAAAGTGCTGGGATTACAGGCTTGAGCCACCGCGCCCGGCGGTATGTATCTTTTTAAAAATTGCCCAGCTGTTTTCCAAAGTGGCAGGACCATTTTACATTCCCACTATTCAACACGTAAAAGTTCCAGTTGCTCCACATTCTCCCCCATTTCATTAGTCTTTTTAAATTTTAGTCATTCTAATAGATGCATAGTGACATTCTTTTATGGCTTTAGTTTTCCTTTCCTCAATGATTAGTGCTATTTAACATTTTTTTATCTACCTACTTGCTATTCGTTTATCTTCTTTGTTGAAGTTTCTGTTCAGATTTCCCCATTCTTTCTTTGAAGAGGGAAGAGTTGTTTGAGTTTTGAGACTTCTCTGTATATTCTGGATCTGAGTCTTTTATTGGATATGTGTTTGATATTTATTTCCCATTTTTTCCATTTGTTCTTTATTGCCTTTTTCCTTTTACTACCTTCTTTTGGGTTGATTGAATAGTTCGTATTATTCCATTTTTATATTCTCCACAATTTTTAATGTTTTGGGGGACGCGTGTGTGTGTGTGTTTACTTTTTTCTCTTTGCATTTCATTTTGGAAACTTTTGATTGATCTGCTTCAAGTTTACTGATTCTTTTCTTAGCCATGTCAGGTCTACAATTATTTCTAATTTTCCCCTTCTGGGTATTTTTTGTTTATTTGTTTTGCTATTGCTTTCATGTGTTTTACTTCTACATGTTAAACTTACATGTTAAAACCCCACAATATTTGGTTGTTAATTCTGCCTCAAGCCATTGATTTTATTTTAAAGATATTTAACAAGAAAAAAGTCTCTATATTTTTCTACTTGCCATTTCTAATTCTCTTCATTATTTTTATAGGACCAAATTTCCATCTAGCATCATCTGCCTTCTGCTTGAAAGACTTCTTTCAACATCTTTTGTAGGGCAGGGTATGCTGGTGATTAATTCCTTTAACTAACATATGCCTTCATTTTTGCAAGATGTTTTCCCTGGATAAAAAATTACAGGCCAAAAGTTTTGTTTTTGTTTTTTCGGTATTTCCTGATGTTGCTCCACTGTTGTCTAGTTTGCATTGTTTTCATCAAGAACTCTGCTCTCCTCCTTGTCTTTGTTCCTTTGTATCTAATGTGTCTTTCACTTCTGGCTTTTAAATTTTTCTTTTTTTCACTGGTTTTAAGCAATTTCATTATAACGTGTCTTTGCATACTTTTCTTCATGTTTCCTATGCTTGGGGTTCTTTAAGATTCTTAGACCTGAGTATTTATAATTTTCATCAAATTTGGAAATGTTTTAATTAATTATTTCTTCAAATGTTTTTCTGTCCCTCTCTGTCTTCTCCTGTGGGGGTTCCATATTCTCCTGTATTAGTTTGCTTGAAGTTGCCTCACAACCCACTGATGCTTTATTGATTTGTTCAGGATTTTTTCCCTCTTGGATAGTTTCATTTGGGATAATTTCTATTACCATGTCTTCAAGTTCACTAATCTTTTTTTCTGCAATGCCTAATCTGTCTTTGATCCAGTCTGTCTTTTTATCTCACACATTATAATTTTAACCTTGAGAAATTAGATTTTTGTAACTTCATATCTATAACTAACAGTTCAGTCTTTTCTGTAGCTCCATAAATATATAGAATATTTATGTTTTGTTTTAACAATAGAACAACCTTATCAGTAAGCTTAATGTCTTCAATAACTAATTATCCAAGTAATTTCTGGGCTAATTTCAGTTAATTATTTTTTAATAATTAAAACAGGCCCACTGTTTGTGGGCCCTGTTTTCCTGTGTCTTTCCATGCCTGTTAATATTTTATTAGATGGGCTGGGCATGGTGGCTCACGCCTATAATCCCAGCACTTTGGGAGGACAAGGCAGCCAGATCACTTGAGGTCAGGGGTTCGAGAACAGCCTAGCCAACATGGTGAAACTCCATCGCTACTAAAAATACAAAAATTAGCTGTGTGTGGTGGCTTGTGCCTGTAATCCCAGCTACTCAGGAGGCTGAGGCACAAGAATCGCTTGAACTCAGGAGGCAGAGGTTGCAGTGAGCCGAGATCTCGCCACTGGACTCCAGCCTGGGCGACAGAGTGAGAATCTGTCTCAAAAAAACCACATTTTTTTATTAGATGTCAAACATTGTAAAATTTACCTTCTTGGGTGCTGCATATGTATTTTATTTCTATAAATATTCTTGAGCTTTGTTATGGGAGATAGTTCATTGGAAAGCATATGATCATTTTGAGTCTTGCTTTTTTAAGCTTTGTTAGGCAGAAACAGAGCAGTGATAGTCCAGGCCCGACTTCTGCTGTACTAGTGAGGCAAAATTCTTCTGAGTACTCTACTCAAATGCCCACTGAATTATGAGGCTTTCCATTCTGGCTGGTGGGAAGAAGTTCCAGTTGTGGCTGCATGTGAGCTCCAAGAATTTCCCCTCTAATCCTTTGTATTCTTGCCCCTAGCCTTGGGTGGTTTCCTAACATGCATGTGTTGATTAGTACTCAGTTGAATACTTAAGAAAGACTCCCTACAGATCTGCATAGTTTTCTATCTACGTAGTTCTCTCTTTTCTGGCATTCTACTCTGTGGCCTCTAGCCACCTTGGCCTTCCCAGACAATCAACATTGTCTCCTTGCTCTGAGAATCTGCTATAGGCCTGCAGCCTGAATACTCTCTCCAGGCAGTAAGCTGGGACAAGTGTAGGGCTTACCTTGTTTATTTCCCATCTCTCCAGCATCACTGTCCTTTGTTGCCTGCATACAATGTCTTGAGAACTGCTGTTTTGTGTATTTTTTTTTCCAGTTTTCCAGTTGCTTCCAGTGGGGAATAAATCCTGTCCCTGTCATTCCATCTTGGTCAAGAGCAGAAATTAAAAGTGCATTTTTAGAACAGCCATTCTATATATTCTGCCTTTTTTCTATCCACAAAAACAACTCATCCTTTAAGTCCAAATATAATATCAACTTCTTTGTATAAGACTTTCCTGACATTCCCAGTATTTCCTAATGAACCCTATTACAGCATTTATCACAATGTATTTTAATTATTTGGTTATATGTATATCTCCTCTGTTAGGAGAGATATACATAGTATCATATATTGTAATAAAATACATGTACTTATATTCCCAGTGTCTAGAACAATAAATAACACATAGTAGGTCTTCAACAAATATTTTATGAATGTTCTGTGAGCTCTTTCTGATTCTTCTTTGGAAGGTGCTCATGAACTGGCCATTAGTTCATCTAAATCTGAAATGTCAGCCTTCCCATCAGGATTTTAGGAAAGCGTTGGGCTCCATCACTACCTTCTTTCTCCCACTCCCTTATCATCTAGTTGCTGACAGGTGTTCAGGAAAATAATAGCTAATAGTAACGGTAAGAACAATAAGGCAAATAGCTGGTGGTGGCTACTAAGTACATCCAGATTGTATCTCAGGATTTCTCATTGGTCCATCTGCATTAAATTCTGAAAATCCACAGACCAGGAGTCAGAAGGCCTGATGTACAGTCTGCTCAGTCATCTCCTGGCTGTGCAAACCAGAGCTGTTAACCAATGTCTTAAAGCCATTTTGTGGTTAACAAAATGGAAATGATAATAATACAAGTTTACAATCCTTTGTCTGCAATTTCAAAATCCTAAAAGCTATGAAAATCAAATGCTTTGTCATAGTTCATTCAGCATCAAAATCTGAACTATATGAAATGAACTCATGTGAAGCTCTTTAAAACTTTTATTTGATCCCATTATGATTACTCAGACTTTCCTGGGTATAGTGTATATATAATGTATGCTAAGGCCACCAACATATCTTTCTAAAAATTGAAAAATTCTAAATTCCAAAATCTGACCCCAATGTACTCACCTTAATAGAGCACACACTTGGACTAAGCATTTCCTAAAATGGACTGTGGGTCTTTCCCTATCTCATGGGGTAGTTGTGACGTGTAAGGATAACATGAATTAAAGCTGTTATTACAGTACCTGAATGCAGTAAGCCCTCATGATTTTAAGTTACTATTTTTTAATTATAAATTTTTTTAGCCCAAAATACGTTTTCTCAGTTCTTCTGGCAAAGCACAAATAGCACACTCTTCTAGCAATGTGCTCAAGTTTTCTATTTCCTTTCTCTTCTTTTTTCTTTTTCTCACATTTTCTTATCCTTCTTTCCTTCCACTCTTCCTAATATTCCATTCTTTTTTTTTGGGCGGGGGGGGGGGACAGCCTTGCTCTGTTGCCCAGGCTTGAGTGCAGCGCCAGGATCTCAGTTCACTGCAACCTCCGCCTTCCAGGCTCCAGCGATTCTCTTGCCTCAGCCTCGCGAGTAGCTGCGATTACAGGTACCTGCCATCACGCCCGGCTAATTTTTGTATTTTTAGTAAAGATGGGATTTTGCCAGGTTGGCCAGGCCGGCTAGGCTGGTCCCGAACTCCTGACCTCAGGTGATCCACACACCTCGGCCTCCCAAAGTGCTGGGATTACAGGCATGAGCCACCACGCCCGGCCCCTAATATCCCATTCTTTTAATCTCTGAGAGTGTGATGAAAGACATGAACCTTCTTTCCAGAAAATCACTCCTTAGCACACATATACACACTTTCACATGCCCTTTTATGGAAGTCACAAATTCCCCCAAGTCCATCAGGGTATCCTACTTTGGGGAGCTCATCGTTCTAGAATTAATATCGTATGTATAAGAAAAATACCATTCACATGATGTCCTACTGCTTACCAATAATTTAAATTATTTAAAAAATCATTTTATATTTAAAATACTATGCAAAAATGTTTAAATGTTTGGAAAAAATGAAAATATTTCCAAAACAAATAAAAGAAATAACATGTAAGCTACTATCCTGAATAACTTACGCAGGTGAATGAACCAAACAACCTCTTATAGATATTATCAGTTTTATTTTTCTATGATTCTATTCTTGTCAATAATTTAAATTCGTGTAGTACGTATAGCTTATAAAGTGCTTTTATATATATTAACTCCATAAATCCTCATAGACTTCTTGAGAGTTGGGAAAGAGACACATATTATCTTCATTTTACAGATTTAAAAATCAGACAGGCCAAATGACTTTATGTAAGGTCACATAACTCAATCTCCAAATGTCTAATCCAGTGATTATGCCACCACATTCACCGGTTCCTATGAAAATTATTCCCACATATAACTCTTCCATTGCAAGTTTTCATTGACACTCTAAACCATATTTGCATTTGACTTCTTTTATATATATGTATCTCTGAAATATATATATTTACATGATATTTTTCTGACATAAGATGGTGGCTGTAACTGCTTCCCTCCCATATTTTCTATTGACTTTCATCTAAGCACATAGGTTACACAACATGCTAGTATAAACCAACAAATATTGCTCTGAAAATCAAGGACAAGAACACCATATTTTTCTCAATGCTCATTAGCTTAAAAGCACAAGCACAATATAGTATATAGTTTGAGGAGGGAACTTGTAGTTTGTCCATTTATTAATGAGAGGCGACAATGTGCTAGCAGCCCTCACTCTCGGCGCCTCCTCGGCCTCCGCGTCCACTCTGGCGGTGCTTGAGGAGCCCTTCAGCTCGCCACGCACCGTGGAAGCCCCTCTCTGGGCGGGCTGAGGCCGGAGCCTCCTCCCTCTGCTGGCAGGTAGGTGTGGAGGGAGAGGCGTGGGCGGGAACGGGAGGGGGCGCTCGCGGGCCAGTGCGAGTTCTGGCGGGCGCGGGCGCAGGCTCCGCTGGCCCCGCACACGGAGCTGCCGGCTGGCGCTCCCGGCCCAGAGCAGTAAGGGGCTTAGCAACCGGGCCAGCAGCTGCGGGAGTTGCGCTGGGTCCCCCAGCGGTGCCGGCCCACCGGCGCCTCACTCAAATTCTTGCAGGGCCTTAGCTGCCTCCCCGCGGGAGGGACCTGCAGCCAGCCATGTCTGAGTTTCTCCCGCTGCCGTGAGCTACCGCTTGGCCTGAGCCTCCCCGACGGGCGGGGCCCCTTGCTCCGTGCGCCCCGTCCCATCTTGACAGCCCAAGGGCTGAGGAGTGCAAGCGCGGCTTGGGACTGGCGGGCAGCCCCGCCTGCAGCCCCGGTGCCGTGCGGGATCCACTCGGTGAAGCCAGCTGGGGACTTGGAGAACTTTTGTATCTAGCGGCAGGATTGTATGTGCACCAATCAGTACTCTGTGTCTAGCTCCGGGTTTGTGAATACACCAATTGATACTCTGTATCTAGCTAACCTAGTGGAGACTTGGAGGACTAGCACTCTGTGACTCTGTGTCTAACTCAAGGATTGTAAATGCACCAGTCAGCACTCTGTGTCTAGCTCAGGGTTTGTAAATACACCAATCAGTACTCTGTGTCTAGCTCAAGGTTTGTGAATACACCAACTGGTACTCTGTATCTAGCTAACTCTGTATCTAGCTAGCACTCTGTGATCTGTGTCTAGCGCAAGGATTGTAAATGCACCAATCAGCACTCTGTCAAAACGGACCAATCAGCTCTCTGTAAAATGGACCAATCAGCAGGATGTGAGTGGGGCCAGATAAGGGAATAAAAGCAGGCTGCCCCAGCCAGCCAGCAGCAATCCGGTTGGGTCACCTTCCACACAGTGGAAGCATTGTTCTTTCACTTTTTGCAATAAATCTTGTTGCCGTTCACTCTTTGGGGCTATGGTGCCTTTACGAGCTGTAACACTCACCACGAAGGTCTGCAGCTTCACTCCTGAAGCCAACAAGACCACGAACCCACCGGGAAAAACGAACAACTCCAGACGCCTTGCCTTTAAGAGCTGTAACACTCACCACGAAGGTCTGCAGCTTCACTCCTGACAGCGAGACCACGAACCCACCAGAAGGAAGAAGCTCCAGACACATCTGAACGTCTGAAGGAACAAACTCCGGATGCACCATCTTGAAGAACGGTAACACTCACCGCAAGGGTCCACGGCTTAATTCTTAAAGTCAGTGAGACCAAGAATCCACCAATTCCGGACACATTAAGATGCAAATAAGTCATAATACAATGGTAATATTAATTCATATTTAGTGAGTATGTGATAGCCAATAATTTTTAAAGTACTGGTATTCAGCAAGCACTGCTTATTCCTAGAAGCAGCTAGAGAGCATTTATCAAAATTGCATATAGCTATACCTGTAGAAAATTCAAAAGAAGTCCCATGCCAGGTCAAAGTTTTGTTTATATGACACTTAATTTATCTATTATGTTTTTCACAATTCCCCTATTGAGGGAATTTTACTCCTGAGAGATCCAATGACTTTCCCAGAGCCAGATACTTATCTGTGAAGAATTTCCACCTATTATTTTGTTAATTATTGAAATTAAATTCAATATGCTTTTTGGTTACTTTTTATAGCTAAATCCCACCTGATCTCTTAAAGTCGTAAGTTGAGCTCTCTCATCAGTAAGAGGAATTATACATGAGCAAGTGTGACGAATACCTAAATAACACTTTCAGATTGCATCTAAGAGTAAATTAAAGAGAAAGTCTAACTGTAAGGAAGTATGCCTTTTCTTTTGTGGGTAAAATGGCAACCTGTAATCTTTATGTTTTTGCGTAATGACTCGTAACCCAACATAGGTGTCTCTTTGAAATTTATAATGGGTTTTCATAAATACTATCTTGCTTAAAGATGTCTATTTTGGAGGTACCTTTATTTCAGAGCCTCTTAAGGGCTATATTGTTAGTTTCAAATGTTGCTTTTATTGAACAGATGATAAAAATATAACAGGGCTTTAGGCAGAACAAAAAGAAACGTGAAAAGAGTGTTTTTTGTACCTTCAAATTTCCATTTTTTTCTTTAACCAAAACCATTAATAACACCTCTCCAATGTACATATTTTACATCCTTTCCACCTTCCCTCTTATCCAAACCTAGTTTCAGATAAGCAGATGGAAATTCTGGCTACACATAGCAGATTAAACACACATGTTTACTATTGCTCGTCTGTAACACACCAAAATGAAAATAAATGCTTAAAAGCCATAAATCTACAAGAACAAAGAGAGTGGGAGAGCAGGTAACAGCAGATGAGAGATGTCAACAAAACCTTAGACTCAGGAAAGCAGATGGATAAATAGCAATTGATTTGGCAAACCAGAGAAAACAGAACTGTGAACTTGCAGGGAAGGAAGCTGCTTAGCTCTGGTGAATCTTGGAAATACTTAAATCTTGGGATAGTAGGTACCTCTGATAGCAGGACTTCAGGGCAAAGCTGCAAACTGGAGGAGAGACTGAAAGTTTATGTGAAGCTCAGTTACACCCCAAATCCCCTCCCCAGGAACCTGGCCCTCTTCTACCTCTATTGAACAGATTTACCTGTGGAGAGATTTACAGCTGAAAATGGACACTGGGGTGGCATTGGTGAAAGGCAACACAGAAAGTGAGGGAATTTAATAGATTCTGCCAACTGAATAGTGAGTCTCAAGCCCCTTTTCCCTTTGTCTTCCAGATTGCTTACAGCTGCACTTTTATTTTCCAGGCAGGAGAGAGAATTCCTAAAGGAGTCAGTGGTTATCAATGTAGGGCAATTTCGTTCACTAGAAGGACATGTGGCAATGTCTCAAAACATGTTTGTTTCACGCACCTGGTGTGTGGATAGGGGGTGTTGGGGGTAGCCATCTAGTGGATAGACGCCAGGGATGCTGCTAAACATCCTACAAATACGCAGGCCAGCACCACACAACAAATTACCCAGCACGAAATGTCAATAGTGTCAACGTTAAGAAATCCTGCACCATGACAGTGCTTTTCAAAGTGTACTCCCCAAGCCCACAGCATGCTCAGCAGCCAGGAACTTCTTAGAAATGCAAGCCTACCCAGACTTACCCAATCACAAACTGTGGCGGTGAGTCTCGACCTTCTGTGTTTTAACGGGCTCTCTGAGAGATTCTAACTCAGTTAGAGTTTGAACCACTACTGAACCACTACTCTTAGGAAGCCATTAGGAAGCCACAACCCAAAAGAAAAGCCCCACAGATGCTGAGAGCTGGTGATCCTCAGGGTGAGTGTGTAACTGCCTGGCGTTCCCATCACGTGCTATGCACCGTGAGACTGCCATCAACTTGTTAATAAATGACTCTTAGAATAACCAGCCAGATAAATCACCAAATTATTGAGAACAAGTATCTAACGTGAAAGTCAGGGACCCAAACAAACAAAAGATATGTATGTGTGTCTGCATGTATACTCACACATAAGGCCTATAATTACTATCTTCAACAAAATAAGGTAGGTTTCAACAAAACAAGGCACATGCCATTTTAGGCTGGATGATTTTAAAAGAAAAAAAGTTTACAAAGCAAAAATTATCATTAAAAGAATAAAGGAAAAGAAGAAAAGTCAGGGCCACAGAACCAACATAGGGAATTGCAAATCACAGCCCAAACTAAAACGAGAGTAACTTGATGCCAAGTTCCAGACTGAATGGGGTAAAATTACTTCACTGCCTCCTACTCAAAGACTGGATTGGCCCTGGACCCATAGATTGTTAAAATAAGAAAAGACTCCACCTCTGGCTGAGGAGGACTATAAGGATAAGGGACAGGAAGGGCCTGAGGAGGAAAGAGCACCGTGTAACAGTATGGTGAGCAAGCATGATTCATTAATCGATGCATTATTTCCTTTTGTTTTCCATTGTTGTTTTAAAATTTCTTCAGTGGAAAATGCCTTCTGCTTTTTGATAAAGACCTTTGCAGTTTCCTGACTTCTCACTCTTAAGTAATAGAGTTCAACCATCACTTAAGGTCACAAAATGAAGTCTCAACTTACACATGAAACGTGTCCAGTCCAATATATCAATCAACACTTCCATGTTTATTTAGGGTAAGAGGTCTCCTTCTCCTGTTTTAGCTACAAGCCACAGAAGCAAGAACTTGTTTAATAGGAAGAGGCATTTGTTAGCTGTGTCTTCCCTCTTTCTCATACTTCTTCTCTCCTCTTTTCTTTGCTATCTGTGGTTTCAGCCCCTCAGGCCTGGCAAGTGGGAGCAAGGGGAGAGGCAAAGGGATGCTTTCTGCGCTGGTTTCAGGCAGGCTCCTTCTCTTGCTGATACTTCTTTGGGCTCATCAGAGGCCCCCCACCTCCTGATGGGGAATGAAATCTATTCCTGTAGTTGTCACTCAGTAGTCCTTGGATCCTGGTTCTCTAGGATCTAGGTCTCCAACCAGAGACCCTGTGTGGAAGCTCCTCTAGGACAGGACTTGAAACTGCTCCAGTCCATCTCAGTTGGCTCTTTTTTCCCCCTTTCCTCAACATGACTGTCATCGGGTCCCAGAAGACTCTTATATCCTTTGCCCTGGTAATTGTGGACAGAGGAGACCATCTCAGCGCAGCCACCTCCACTCTGCTGCACAGACCTCTTAAACTTGTTCAACCACTGAGTCTAAAAGAAAGCAGTAGTCTGGCAGATGTCTTCACAAATTCTTTTCAACACTTCAGGTATTCCCTTTGCTCTTAGTCTCAGACAAATTTTTTTAAATGTAGGGTCCTCGTGCCTGTAAAATTTCCCCCTCACTTTCTTAGGAAACTTCAGAATACTGCTCTATGGGCACACAGTACCATGAGAATGGCTGCAACAGCGACCAGGGAGCCGTGGGCTGGTGGAACCCCTCCTTGCCTCTGCCTTCAGGAAGGCAATAACTTCTCCAGGCCCCTATGTCCTCGTCTCTCATAAAATGCCTCTTTCATAAAATGTCAGTATTTTCTACATAAACTTTCAGTCCTAATATGTTTTGATTCTGACCATACACTATTTTGGTAGCTGGATGGATAAAATCTTATATTCACAATAGAAAAGGCTCAATTATAATAAAAGAGTCAAGATCCTTTTTAAATGTAGCTCTTCCCCTCTGTAGGTGCACAATTTAGGGGAGGAGGTGAGGTGGTGCACAGTATGTGTGGTTCTTTGTCAGGGCCCTGGCTCAGCTTCACTCTCTATTCAGCCCTCCCCAGCGCTGGAGTCATATATCCAAGGTACACCTCGCCAGTGCCCTCGCACTGGGCTGGCACTGACACACTCTCCCCATTTAATCCCCCGAAAAAGAATATTAGCTGTGATTTCAGTTTTAATCATTGAAAAATCGAAACCTACTAAAGCCAACATACTGCTGTCATTTTGAGGGTCTCACACTGGAGGATCCATTTATGATCTGCAGTAGAAAAAATTAGTGGCTGTGTTAATAAATATACATTTACAATCAGTCTTTGGCTCGTTATTTTTGCAATATAATTCAGATCCTTAAGCCTCTGAGACACACAGTCTACAGTTGTAGGGCATAGAAATTCACAGGTGTTAAATTATCTGCAGAGAGCAGAAGTACATTATGTATTGCTTGGAAAAATTATAGCACTAAAATAGAATATAAAAACCATAACATTCAAGGAAATTGTGTTCCCTAGCTCAGAACCAAAACTATCTATGTACAATGTGTTGAATTTTGTTATAATGTGGTATGTTGTGCCTTGCTTTTTTTAAACAAAAAGAATTTAAATATTTTTATTAACCAAAAAGTATTTTTAGAAGACAGAGATAATTAACCTTAGAAAGCCAATTATTCCTTTGGTTAATTATAAAATAAAATATAGAAAGCATTTCTATCAATAAAAATTCTCCTTATGAGGGTTCTAAAACTCACCATATATGAAATGAAATCGTCTCAAAAGGCAATGCAGTATAGGATTACTAAGATTACATTCGCATTACAGATATTACAATATTCATAAAGATGTGGAAGCAATTACGGTGATGATATTTTGCATTCTTTGAAACAATTGAACGGATTCTGTTTCAAATGGATAGGCATACAAGAAAATTCTGGGAGAATATTACTCTCTAAGGCAAGAATAGAGAAACCATGAGTGTACATGATTCTTCTTTTATTTTTCTATGCATCTGCAGCCCATTTGGGGTTTGGGTTTGGAATGCAATGTTATGCTCAGACAGAAACAGGTATTATCGTAATTGAGTAACAGAATTACCTGCAATTTTGTAAATTGTGGAAAGGTTTTTTTCTCTCTTTCCCTCTCTCTCTCTCTCTTCATATGATATTCGTAAGCGATTGCTTTCTGAGCTGAAAGGAGAAAACTGGGAAGGCTGAAGTATACAATTAAAAAGGTGTTAGGTAGGGAGCTTTTACCTCCCAATGGCACAGGAGACTAGCAGGAGACAATCAAGGACATCAGTTAACAAATGCAATGGCAGTGAAAATGGATTCTAACTATCCACTCAGCAAAATAATTGGTGTCCCAAGTCCCTCAAGTTTACTTCTTTCCTCTGGCAAGGTGCCAGAAAATTCTTCTTTCTGGGTTACTGTTAGGCTTTCTGCTGTTTTCAATTCTACTGCTTGGTGGCTAGATGTGCTATGGCTTAAGCACTTCAAGAGGAACACACCTGTATTTCCTGGTCTGATTTGTTTACTCTGTAGTTGCTGATATCAATGATTTTAAAAGCACTAGCACTGACTTTGTGGACTTAAAAGCAATGACAATAATAGTGGATTCAAGAACAG
Organism: Papio anubis; assembly: GCF_008728515.1. Lineage (NCBI taxonomy): Eukaryota > Metazoa > Chordata > Mammalia > Primates > Cercopithecidae > Papio > Papio anubis. The sequence goes on from NC_044981.1 coordinate 132,496,665, forward strand.
TAGCTACAATTTACTGAGCATTTTTTATGTGCCATGGTATTAAATATAATACCATCTGATCTGCTTTCCACAAAAGCCCTGTGAAGTGAGGGTTATCATTATACCCATTTTACAGATAAGGAAAGTGAAACTTGCTGAAAGTCATACAAGCTAGAGCTGGGTTATAAACACAGAATTTGGAATCTAACACTTATGCTCTTATGCTTCATATTCTAGTTTCCCCACATTGTAAATAGTAGTATTTTCTGACTGTTTATACTATGCAAGGGATGATATTAAGTACTCTACATGCATCTTTTCATTTATGACTACAATGCTTGAAATACTCTGTCTCTAGCCCAACGAACTTGGAGAAGGCTCTCTTCTCACTAGGGTCGAAATTACATAATAAGACTGCTGAAAGTTGTAGCCAAACCTTATTATCAGAGATCAACTATGAGTGTTGATTTTACCATTCACTAACTTGGTGAAGTTATTTAAATTATCTGATTCTTTATCATTAAAATAAGGATAATAATTATACCTGTTTCATGAGTCTTAAAGAGAATTATGAATTATTTCATTAAAGAACACCATGCACTCATTCTCAGTAAATTAATATCAGCTATTCTGATATTAATGTTGATATTTTACATATGAAAGGTAGACTTATAACTCTCACTCCCAAGTAGCTTGGGCCATTTTTATGTGGAGGTAGATCAAAATGGCAATTGTGAATCAGTATCTAAGAAGTGCTTCAGCATCCTGATTTACTTCTATATTGGGGTCAATTCATTTCTCACTGAAAAAATTTTCCCCTTGATTTGAGGCAGACTTTATCCTTCCCTTGTTCCAGAGTCCTAATCTAGTTATCTAGAAACTACTTACCAGCCCAAAAATTCATTTCATCCATCTTTTACAAGGTCCAATGTGTTACCATCAAAATTGGGTATTATGCTATTTCCAGGATGGCCCAACCTTCTAGGTTGGTCTACAGATGAGTTTGTTCCCCAGGGATATTTCCTACACACACACAAAACAATAGAATAGAATTCTATGAACTTGCCAAATTGAGGAGGTTGAGATAGAATGAGGACCTCGACTCTTTCCAGAATTTATAGGCATCTAAAAACCTTCCAAGATTATTATAACTTCCTGGAGAGAGAAGCTGTCCCTCATACCCCAGGAATTTCTTAGTCATGCACACCAGGCTCTGATTTAGTCAAGACTAACAGAACTAAACCAAACAAACCAAAACAAATAAAGTAAAAGCTAAACAAAACCTTGTTTGATCAGTTTTGATCAGAGAGGCCAAATGTGCATCAGAATGTGAGAGAAATCTTCCAGTATTATATGGTATCTACATTTAACCAATGATGGGTGTTCTTTAAAAACTTAAGTTTAAAATATTTGATGGGAGGCCCTCAGACTATCTATGAGATGAAACTCTTCTGACTCATGGTTGGCCACATACATCTATGTCAAAAGATATTATGAAAGCACAGGTCTTCACTGGCAATGCAGGAACTGATTTTTTACAATCTTTGGTTCTAAAACAACTGTGTCAACTTCTATAGATGCTAAACCCTCTCAGACCAGCATCTATCTACTTATACAAAAACATTGATTATTATGATTAACTTAAATAAAGTGTAGGCCTACTATTTTGTAACCAAAGCTTTTAAAAGCTTATTCTAACTTGTGGACATAACCGTTGGCAACCAATTGACCTAAATTAATTCTGTAGTAAAATTCTATAAAAATGAACTGAGGATCATAGTTATTTGATTTTCAAAAGTAAATTCTCTATTTTCCCCATGATTTTGAAACAGTCCACCTAAATATTAAGCCCAATTTTCCGTTATTAAATTATAAACCTAAGTTTCTTAAATCAATACTCTAATTCCTCTCTTAAAGAGTATTTGAATAATACTGCTAATAGGTCTTTGAAGAATTCTTATTTTCACAGTTAATTACAAAGAAAAAAAGAAAAAGAACGCTTAACTCCCAATCTATCTCTCCCAATAGTCACAAAAGATTAGCTACATAGTTTTCAGAGACCTGTGGAAAATAAAGATGTGGGACCTCTCCTTCAAAAATTAAAAACTCCACGATCAACAGCAGAGCATTATAGGGCAAGGGACGGCCCTATGGACCTGCACAGATCTCATGCCCTTGAGATCCTTGCTCACAACTGCATTCACCCCACGTATAATCCCTCACATTTAGGGAATGTTTCCTTTTTCACTCCATGTGTAAGTTTAGATATGTGTATAAAGTTTGATCTTTGTGAATTCACAAATATTACAGAATGCTTTAGATACATGAAAGTGTGTCCACAAGCACAAAAATAATACAGGAAAAATGTATTAAAATGATTCAAAAAGGCTAGGAAACAGAGAATGAGAGAATAAGAACAATAGCTAGATCATCCACGTCCTTTGTCACATTTTAGAAATAGAACCTCAGTAGTGAATTAATAGTGAAAACTTTAATCAGTAGTTTAAAATATCATTATACAAAGAAAACATCAGGACCAGATGGTTTATCAGTTGGTTCTAGCAAATATTAATTAATAGTTTCATGTTCTCAAACTCTTCCAAAGAATAGAAAAAGAAAGAACATTCTCTGTCTCATTCTGTAAGGTAAGCATAAATCTTGACACTTGTGATGTCTAATGTTTTCTCTCTACTCCATACTTGCTCTCTATACACTTATCTTTGGGGCTGGAAGTCTGCAAACTATATTTCATAATCTCCTTGCCGTCTGGCTTCCTGTTTGTTTCTGCTAATGTGAGGCACCGACAAGAGACTGGACAGTTAGCAGAATAGAAGCAATTTGTTTCTAACTTCTGTCAGTTCAATCAGCCATGGTAAATTTAGCTGTGGTAGTGGCAGCCACCTGTGAGAGTAGGTGCTTAGTAGAAGAGTAACTGCTTAGTCAACTTCCTTCCAGCTACAGCAGCCTCAGAATCGTAGCAAACATATGCATTAGGTAACATCATTTTTCTTTTGCTTCTCTAACCCTCATTTACCTTCATCGAGTAGTTACTTTCCTTTTTTGTTCCTCTAACTCTTCTAACAACTTTGTAATAAATTTAATTCCCTGTTTTTAAATTCATCTTCTTGCAATGTCTAGAATGGTCCTATATTTTTCTCCTTAGACAGTGATTGATTTAGTGCTGAAATCATCCAAGAATAGTTAATAGAGTAAATACTTTTTTTTAAGTAAAAATGGCCTGCTATGGTCTGAATGTTTGTACCTTCCCCATCCAATTCATATGTTGAAACCTAATCCTTAGTGTGATAGTATTGGAAGGTGGAGCTTCTGGGAGGTGACTAGATCAGTGGGATTAGTGTCCTTATAAAAGAGACCCTAGAGAACTGCCTTTTCCTTCCACCATATGAGGACACATTGTAAGGCACCATCTATGAACCAGAAAGCTGGCTGTCACTGGACACTGAATCTGCTGCCATCTTGATCTTGGATTTCCAAGTATTCCGAAATAGGAGAAATAAATTTCTTTTGTTTGTAAGCTATGCAGTTTATGGTGTTTTGTTATAGAAGCCCAAACAGACTAGGACAAGTCCTAAACAAAATATTAGCATTAGCAATATTAGCACATTAGCAATTTATTTTAAAAGATGAGATTGCCAAGTTGTATTGATTCCAAGATTTCAAGGTGGTTTGAATATCAGCAGATCAATCAACACATTGCATCCCCATAATATCTGAAAGGAGAAAAACCATATGACCTTCTTTATAGACTCAGGAAAGATATTTAACAAAATTTAGTATCCATTCATAATTAAAATTCTTGTCTAACTGGTAGAATGGAATGTTCATAACATGAAAAAGGGAATCTACAAAGGCCTTATTGCTATCATTTTTCTAAAATAATATAAACATTCTCTTTAGAATCAGGAAAAATTATTCCTATCACAATTTCTGTTCAACATTGTTCTGGAGATTATAGACAGGGTAGTAAGACAAGGAAAAAATAAGTCAAAGAATTATGTATTTAAAATTGAGAACAAATACTATAATTCTTTAGACAATATTGTTGAAAGTCTACACAGAAAACCCAAAGAATGTATAGAAAAATATTAGGATATATAAGAGTTTAGCAGTGTTGCTAGAAATAAAATCAATGTAAATAAATCTACTTCATTTCTATATACCAGCAACAAATAGAAAATGTAATTTTACACTTTGGGAGGCTGAGGTGGGCAGATTACCTGAGCTCAGGAGTTCAAGACCAGCCTGCACAACATGGTGAAACCCCGTCTCTACTAAAAATACAAAGTTAGCTGGGTGTGGTGACGCACACATGTGGTCTCAGCTACTTGAAAGGCTGAGGCATGAGAATCACTTGAACCCAGGAGACAGAGGCTGCAGTGAGCCAAGATTGCACCACTGCACTCCAGCCTGAGCAGCAGAGCGAGACTCTGTCTCAAAAGGAAGAAAATGTAATTTTGTGTTTATAGTAGCAACTAAGTAAAAACCATTAAAATATGTAAACACTTTGTAGAAAAATTACAAAAGTTTATTGAAAGATATCTTAAAATATCTAAATAAGTGGAGTGATACGCCATCTTTTTAGAAAGACTCAATATAGTTTTTTAAATATCAATTTTAATCTCAACTTAAGGTTTGGATAAAATTAAAATTTCAGCGTAATTTTTTTTCATGGAACTTAACAAGGTGATTCCATGCACTGAATTCCAAGAGTCTGGAAAAGAGCCAAAATTCTCCTAAAGCAAAAGAGTAAGTGGAGAGATTTGTTTCAACTGCAGTAAAAAGTTATACAGCTCTAGCAACTAAGATGAAAGTGTAATATTAGCATAGAGATAGAGAATGTGTTCAATGGAACTAAAGACAGAAGCCCTACAACTTATGGAAACTTGATTTGTGAACAAATTTGGCACTTCACCCAGCACTTTGGGAGGCTGAGGCGGGCGGATCAACTGATGTCAGGAGTTCGAGACCAGCCTGGCCAACATGGCAAAACCCTGTCTCTACTAAAAATACAAAAATTAACCAGGTGTGGGGGCATGCGTCTGTAGTCCCAGCTACTCAGAAGTCTGAGGCAGAAGAATTGCTTGAACCCAAGAGGCAGAGGTAGCAGTGAGCCGAGATCACATCACTGCACTCCAGCCTGGGTGGCACTTCAGATCAATGGGAAAATTAGGAGTGTTCAACAATGTTGACAACACAATTGTTTAATCATGTAAGGAAAAAGTTGGATATGTACCTCATATAATACACAAAAGTCAGTCCCAGGAGATTTAAAACTTACATTTGAAAGGGAAAACATTTAAACAAATAGGAGAAAATGTAGATAAATGTTTATACACTCAGGTTAGAATTTATTAAAGAAAAAACAAAAATGACAAACTTTAAAGGAAAATACTTATACATTCAAAAGCTTTAAAATTAAAACCTTATGTTAATCAAAGCAATAATAGAAACACGAAAAAAACTGGAAGATAGACTTGCAACACACATACAAAATGAAGAATTAAAATGTAGAATATATTCAGAATGGAGGTGACATGATTTTATATATTGTTTTAAAAGATTACCAGGCCAATAAAATGTATATAGGTGCAATAGTGAAAACTGGGTCAGCAGTTAAGAGGCAAGTTAGGTGAATGGTGATGGAATTTTGGACTGGGGTCGTAGAGCAGTGGAGAAAAAGGAAGCAGATGGATTCCAGATGTGTTTGTGCATGTGTGGCCAACATAACTCACTGATAAATTGTATGTGGATTTTAAAGAAAAGGAAAAAATTTGATTTTGACTCCAAAGTTCTTGGCTTGATCAACTGGGTAAATGAGTTTCTATAAATAAATACATTTATTTCTATTCATGGGAAGGCCTGAGAGGGGAAAATGTTCAGATTGAGGAGGAATATAGAGTTAACCTTTTGGCCATGTTAAGTTTAAGTTACCTATTAGGTACCTAAATGGAGATATTGGCTCCATTACAATAGACACTAGCTGCTTTAGTTCAGACTTCCACAGAGAGATCAGACATAGAAGAATAATTTGGATGTCATTGACCATATGTGGTGTGAGAGTATCTTTTTTTTTTTTTTCCTGTACTGTGATGTGAAACAGAAATGACTGTGATTTGTGATTCTGGAGATGAAAGACTAAGTGAAAAGGACCCCTACTTAGAGGAGACGTGGTGCCCCTGAACAATAGAGGCAGGAAAGGTACTGAAGAGAGCAATGTTCAGTAGGGTCCCCCAGGGCAGGCACACAGTTGACCACCTCTAGGAACAGTAATATGTGGTACTGAGTATTATTGTATTATAGATTCAGGGGATACGTGTGCAGTTTGTTACATGGGTGTATTGCATAATGCTGAGGTTTGGGCTTGTAGGTAACTCGCCATCCAAACAGTGAACATAGTACCCAATATGTAGTTTTTCAACCCTTGCCCCCTCAAATTTTAAAGTCTCCAGCATCTATTGTTTCTATCTTCATGTTCACTTGCACCCATTGTTTAGCTCTTACTTATAAGTGGTAACTTGTGGTACTTGATTTTCTGTTTCTGCATTAATTCACTTAGGCCTCTGGCTGCATCCATGTTACTGCAAAAAAATTTTTTTTCATTCTTTTTTATGGCTGCATAGTATACTATGGTGCATATGTACCACACTTTACTTGTCGAACGCACAACTGATGGTCACTTAGGTTGATTCCATGCCTTTGCAATTGTGAATACTGCTGAGATAAACACACAAGTGCAGGTGTCTTTTTGATAAAACAATTTATTTTCCTTTGGACAGATACTCAGCAGTGGGATTGCTGGGTCAAATGGTAGTTCTATTTTTAGTTCTTTGAGAAATCTCAGTACTGTTTTCCATAAGGGTTGAACTACTTCACATTCTCACCAACAGTGTATAAGTGTTCTCTTTTCTTCATATCCTTGCCAACATCTGTTATTTTTTGACTTTTTAATAGCTATTTTGACTGGTATGAGATGGTATATCATTATGGTTTTAATTTGCATTTCTCTGATGATTAGTGAGGATGAGCATTTTTTCCTATGTTTATTGGCCTCTTGTATATCTTCTTTTTTAGAAATCTTTGTTCATGTCCTTTGCCCACTTTTTAATGGGCTATTTAAGTTCCATATATATTCAGCATGTTAGTCCTTTGTTGGATGCATACTTTGCAAATATTTTCTCATTTTGGAGGTTGTCTGTTTATTCTCTTGATTGTTTCTGGTTTGTGTGTTTGTTTATTGTTTGCTATGCAGAAGCTCTTCAGTTTAATCACGTCTCATTTGTCTATTTTTAGTTTTGTTGCCTTTGTTGTTCAGGTCTTAGTCATAAATTCTTTGTCTAGGCCAATGTCCACAAGAGTTTTTCTTAAATTTTCATATTTTGAGGTCATAAATTTAAGTATTTAATTCCTCTTGAGTTAATTTTTTTATACGGTGAGAGGTGGGGGTCCAGTTTCATTCTTCTGCGTATGGATACTCAGTTTTCTCAGACCATTTATTGAATAGGATGCCCTTTCTCTATTGTTTATTTTTGTCAAATTTGTCAAAAACCAGTTGGTTGTAGGTATGGCTTTATTTCTGGATTTTTTATTCTCTTCCACTGATCTATGTGTCTGGTTTTTGTTTGTTTGTTTGCTTTTTACTATTACAATGCTATTTTGGTTACCATAGCCATATAGTATGGTTTAAACTCAGGCAATGTGATGCCTCCAGATTTGTTCTTTTTACTTAGGATTGCTTTGGCTATTTGGGCTCTTTTGGGGTTTCAGATGAATTTTAGAATTGGTTTTTCTAATTCTGTGAAAAATAACATTGGTAATTTGATAGGAATAGCATTGAATGTGTGGATTTCTTTGGGCAGCATGGGCATTTTAATGATATTGATTCTTCTTGTTCATGGGGATGGGATATTTTTCCATTTGTTTGCATCCTCTGTGATTTCACTCATCAGTGTTATGCAGTTCTCCTTGTAAAGATCTTTCACCTCCTTGGTTTGCTGTATTCCTAAATATTTTATTTTTTGTGTGGCTATCATAAATAGAATTGAGTTCTCAATTTGGTTCTCAGCTTGAACATCCTGTGTGCATAGAAATGCTACTGATATTTAATAGCAAAGACTTGGAACCAATCCAAATGTGCATTAATGATAGACTGGATTAAGAAAATGTGGCACATATACACAATGGAATACTATGCAACCATAAAAAAGAATGAGTTCATGTCCTTTGCAGGGACATGGATGAAGCTGGAAACCATCATTCTCAGCAAACTATCACAAGGACAGAAAACCAAACACTGCACGTTCTCACTCATAGGTGGAAGTTGAACAATGAGAACACATGGACACAGGGCAGTGAACGTCACACACCAGGGCCAGTCGGAGGTCGGGGGCTGGGGGAGGGATAGCATTAGGAGAAATACCTAATGTAAATGACGGGTTGATGGGTGCAGCAAACCAACATGGCACATGTATACCTATGTAACAAACCTGCATGTTGTGCACAAGTACCCTAGAACTTAAAGTATAATAATAATAATAATAATAATAATAAAGAAATGCTACTGATATCCATATGTTGATTTTGCGTCCTGAAGTTTTACTGAAGTCATTTAACAGGTCTAGGAGTCTTTCAGAGAAATCCCTAGGGTTTTCTAGGTACAGAATCATGTCATCAGAGAACAGAGATAATTTGACTTTCCCTTTTCCTATGTGGATGCCTTTTATTTCTTTCTTTTTTCTGAATTCTGTAGCTAGAACATTCAGTACTACATTTAATAGGAGAGGTAAAAGTGGGCATCCGTGTTTTGTGCCGGTTCTTAACGGGAATGCTTCAAGCTTTTGCCCATTCAATATGATGTCAGCTGTGGGTTTGCAATAAATGGCTCTTATTATTTTGAGATATGTTCCTTCAATGTCTTGTTTGTTGAGGGTTTTTATCATGAAGAGACATTGGACTTTTTTATTGAATGCTTTTTCTGTCTGTTGAGATGATCATATAATTTTGGTTTTTAATTTTATGTGATGAATCACATTTATTGATTTGCATATGTTGAAACATCCTTGCATCCCAGGAATAAAACCCTCTTGGTTGTGATAAATTATCTTTTTGATATGCTGCTGGATTTGGTTTGCTAGTCGTTTGTTGAGGATTTTTGTGTCTGTGTTTATCGGAGATATTGGCTTGTAGATTCCTTTTTGTTTTGTCCTGCCAGATTTTGGTATCAAGATGATACCAGCTTTACAGAATGAGTTAGAGAAGAATCCATCTGACTTGATTTTTGGAATAGTTTCAGTAAGATTAGTACCAGTTCTTCTTTGAACATCTGGTAGAATTTGGCTCTGAATGCATCTGGTCCAGGGCTTTTTTTTGGTTGGTAGATTTTTTATTATTGATTCAATTTCACAATTAATTATTGGCTTGTTTGGCATTTTAATTTCTTCCTGGTTCAATCTTGGGATGTTTCATGTTTCCAGAAAATTATCCATTTTCTATAGATATTCTAGGGTGTGCACAGAGATGTTCCTAGTAGTCTCTGAGGATCTTTTGTATTTTTGTGATATCAGTTGTAATGCCACCTCTGTCACTTCTGAATGTGCTTATTTGCACAATCTTGTTTTCTTGGTTAATCTAGGACAATCTATCAATTTTGTTTATCCTTTCTAAATGCCAACTTCTTGTTTTTTTTATCCTTAGTCTGTTTTTTTGGCCTCAATTTCATCTAGTTTTACTATAATCTTTGTCATTGCTTTTCTTCTGTTAGCTCTGTGTTTGCTTTGTTTTTTGTTTATCTAGTTCCTTTAGGTGCAATGTTAGGTTGCTAATTTGAGATCTCTCTATCTTTGTGATTTTGGCATTTAGTGCTATAAACTTTCCTCTTAATACTGCTTTCATTATGTCCCAGAGATTTTGGTGTGTTGTGTCTCCATTTTCATTTGTTTCAAAATATTTTTTTATTTCTGCCTTAATTTTGTTCTTTACCCAAAAGTCATTCAGAAGCAAATTGTTTAGTTTCCATGTACATCTGTTGTTTTGAGTGTTCCTCTTGGTATTGATTTCTAATTTTACTTCACTGTGGTCTGAGAAAGTGCTTGATATGGTATGATTTCAGTTTTTAAAAATATACTGAGATTCTGTGTAATACCAAGTGTATGGTCAATTTTAGAAAATGTTGCATAGCACAGATTAGAAAAATTATATTCTGTGATTGTTGGGTGGAATATTCTGTAGATGTCTATTAGGTCCATTAGGTCAAGAGTCCAATTTAAGTCCAGAGTTTCTTTGTTAGTTTTCTGCCTCAGTGATCTGTCTAGTGTTGTCACTGGAGTGTTGAAGTCACCCACTGTTATTGGATGGCTGTCTATCTTTCTCTTTAGGTCTAGTAGAATTTGTTTTGTAAATGTGGGTGCTCTGATGTTCAGTGCATGCATAGCGTTGAATTGAACTCTTTACCGTTAAATAATGCACTTCTGTGTCTTTTCTTACTGTTGCTGCTTTAAAGTCTGTTTTATCTGATATAAAAATAGCAACCTCTGCTCTTTTTTGTTTTCCATTTGTGTGATTGATCTTTCTCCATCCCTTTATTTCGAGCCTATGAATGTTTTTACACATAAGATAGGTCTCTTGAAGGCAGTGGAAGTTTGGGTCTTGTTTTTGCCCAATTGTGCCACTCTCTGTCTTTTAAGTGAAGCATTTAAGCCATTTACATTCAAGCTTAATATCGATATGTGAGGTTTGTTCCTGTCGTACTGTTGCTAAGTGATAAATATGTCTCAATTATGTAATTGCCTTATATGATCTGTGTACTTACGTGTGCTTTTATGGTAACAAGCGTCATTCTTTTGTTTCCATGTGCAGATCTCTTCTGAGTATTTTTGTAAGACTGATCTGGTAATGACAAATTCCCTTAGCATTTGCTTCTCTGGGAATGACTTTACTTCTCCTTCATTTCTGAAGCTTGTTAGGATATGAAATTCTGGTGGCATTTTCTTTTCTTTAAGAAGGCTAAAAGTAGGCCCCTAATCTCTTTTGGTTTGTAATGTTTCTGCTGAGAAGTCTACTGTTAGTCTGATGGGATTTTCTTTACAGGTAATTTTGTCCCTTTTCTCTAGTTGCCTTTAAGATTTTTCCCCTTCACATTGACCTTGGATTGTCTGATGATTGTACCTCAGGAATGGTTATATTGTGAAGTGTCTTGCAGGTATTCTCTGAATTTCTTGTGTCTGGATGTTGACTTCTCTAGCAAGATTAGGGAAGTTTTCCTGATTTTTTTCCTCAGGTATGTTTTCCAAGTTGCTTGCCTTTTCTTTTTTTCTCAGGAATGCCAATGGTAGTAGATTTGGTCACTTTACATAAACCTATATTTCTCTGAGGCTTTGATCATTTTTTAAAATTCTTTTTCCTTGATTTTTGTCTGACTGGGTTAATTCAAAAGACCAGCGTTCAAGCTCTGAAATTCTTTCTTCTGTTTTGCCTAGCCTGTTGTTAAAGATTCCAACTGTTTTTTCAAATCCTTTAGTGAATGTTTCTATTCCAGAAGTTCTATTAGGTTTTTTCTTAATATAGTTATCTTGTCTTCTATATCTTGAATCATTTCTCTGGCTTTTTCTTATTGGATTTCAACTTTCTCTTGGATCTCATTGAGTTTCCTTGCAATTTGTATTTTGAATTCTTTTTCTGTCATTTCAAACTTTTCAGTTTGATTAGGATCCATTGCTAGAAAGAGAATGCAATCCTTTGGAGGTGTCAAGGACTCTGACTTTTAGTACTTCCAGAGTTCTTGTGCTGATTCCTTCTCATCTGAGGGAACTGATGCTTCTTATTTTTGAATTTTCTGTTATTTGGATGGGACATTTTTATTTTTAAATTCTTTTTTCTCTTGAGGGCCTGACTAAGGTGTACACTGCATATGGTCATTTGGCTTCATTCCTGGGTGTTTTCAGTGGGCCAAGACTCTATATGGGTTCATTGTTTGTGGATAGTTTCTGTGCAGTGGTTTTCTTAGATGTTGCTTGTTGTAGTGATGCATTGGATGTATGAGCCAAAAAGCTATCTCCTGCAGGACTGACTGAGTTCTGATGTCTCAGAAAGCTTGTCCCATGCACCTAACACTTAGCCTGTCTGGCAGCAGGCTTTTTATTTGGTGGTGTCGTTCAGGCTGCAATCCAATAGATGGTGCTTAAGTGTAAAAGCTGGCTTGTCCTCAGGTGGGCTGATGATGAGTGGAAGCACCTGCCCTGAAGGGATGGGTGGTAGGAAGAGATCGTGTTGGGGCGCACTGAAGTGTCAGGGGAAGGGGCTGGGGTGTGTACCAACTCCTCATCCTGAGTTGGCAGGAATGTGATCCTATCACACCCCTGTCATAGGGCTCATGACCCTTATTTCATAAAGACTTTGACCTTTGTTTCCCCACCACAGTGTGGCTGCAGGCCCTGGATACACCCCTCTGAGAGCTATCCCAATATGGGCTCAGGGCAGACCCTCTTCCCCTAGTCCAGAGCAGGCAACTCTATGGTCTGTCTCTCCTCCATTGCTGGATGCTACTGCTCTATATAGGGAATAGGGATGGGGAGTTGGGCTTTGTACAAGCTCAAACAGCATGGATTCACTTTCAGCAAGGGTGAAGCCATCACAAAAAGTATGAAAAACATTTTCTCCTAGTGCATGTGCTCTGGCTCCCCATGGGAAGTTGCATCCCCAACATGTTATGGCAGAAGGCAGGAGATGATACTCCTCCACATCTGTTCCTTCAGTGCTGCCCCCTTCAGTGACTGGTGCTGTGCCTTTATTTCCTTTGTCTTGAGGGGGCTTTTGTAGGGCTCCTCCCACCAAGGGCACTCCCACCTACCCTTTCTGTGGACTCTGAGTTTCCTGGTTGACCTTTAACAGACTCTTGCTGCCTTCCTTTTTCATACCCCAGCTCCTTCCCATAGGCACTCCAACAGATTCTAGTTCTCTTCTCTCAGCGTTCCATTCAGAACTTGTCCATTCACCAGTAACTTTGATCTTTCTGAGGAGAACTGACATCTGATGTCTCTAGTCAGCCATCTGCTCTTATCACCAGATTCTCCCATTTACCTTCTTGGCATTCTCTTTTCACCCACCAACATAGTCTTTAATCCCCATGGGCCATCTGGATACTGGTTTGCATCAGGAATTGAGGAGGCCTCAGGAAATGAAGAAGAAGGGAAGAAGAGGGTGACAGGAAGCAGGAAAAGGCAAGGCAGGAGAAAGAGACAAGGGAAGACCTCAGTACTCAGTATTATGTTTTTATTTCCCATATTGCAGTCTTCAAGTGTCTTTACTGATGTGTCTACGTTTGGGAAAACTAAACTTGCCATTTTTGCTATTATGTCTATGCCTAGGGTCAAGAAGGGCAGGGAAGTGGCGGCAGCCTAGAAGGCAGGTATAATACAGTAAGGGGCAACAAATAGAAAAGCCCAGAACATCAGTCCATCGCAGCATGATATGGAATGACTGACTACCCAATATCCATTTTCTACCCCATCTGGGTCTGGGAGAGAGGGGGCAAGGGTCACTGATTATTATGGGCCAATTATGATAATCCCATTCCCCTTGCTGGAGGTTGTCAGTGGAAAGGCCTAAGCTCTTTTAAACCAATGAGAGATGAGGAGAGTTTTGCTGTGGTCTCCTGGGAAAGAAATGTCTTAACTCTTAAGAGTAAGTTACAAAAAGTCAAGTTCTTTCTTCTTAGACTTGAAAATGGAAGCCTGTCACATGTATACATATGTAACAAACCTGCATGTTGTGCACATGTACCCTAGAACTTAAAGTATAATTGAAAAAAAAAAAGAAAGAAAGAAAATGGAAGCCTGTATTCCCAAATGCTACTGACTACAATCTTATGACCACAAGAGAAATTTAGGATGAAATTTATCTAGTGGATGTAGTTGTAGATAGACAAAAAGAACCAAGGTCCATCTCATTAAACCACCACCTCTAAGGCATGCCTTACCTCTGCAGTGCCTTGATGTGAGTTAATACCTTCTTTAATAGTTAAGCCCAATTGAGTAAGGCTTATGCTAGTTGAAGCTGAAAACATTGTAACCGATACGGACTGATAAAAAATAATCAGAGAAGCTGGGCGTGCTGGCTCACGCCTGTAATCCCAGCGCTTTGGGAGGCCAAAGTGGGCGGATCACCCGAGGTTGGGAGTTTGAGACCAGCCTGACCAACATGGAGAAACCTCGTCTCTACTAAAAATACAAAATCGGCTGGGTGTGGTGGTTCATGCCTGTAATCCCAGCTATTTGGGAGGCTGAGGCAGGAGAATTGCTTGAACGCGGGAGGCGGAGGTTGCAGAGAGCCGAGATCACGCCATTGCACTCCAGCCTGGGCAACAAGAGTGAAACTCTGTCAAAAAAAAAAAAAAAAAAATCACGGAAAGTTATGGGAAAATTAGACATTCCTGGAGTTCAAAAATATTATAGGAAGGAAATACAATGACAATAAATGAATTGCCTGCAGATATTCAAGGTGTGCAAGATCGGACTATAATTGTTGGATACTGAAGGGCAAACTGACCCTGAGGTGAAGGACTTGGAGGCATTTGAGACATTCAGAATACTCAATCATGTACAAATTTTTACACAACCAGAAAGCAGGGAGTTACATAATTTTGAGGTCATTCTAACAGCCATATTGCAAAAAAAAAAAAAAAAAGAAAGTAATCTTTACAAAAATGAAAATTAATCCTTTAAATTAGAAACATCAATAAATATGTCAGGCTAATGATTAAGATCTTTTTCAGTTGAATGAAATATAAGAATAAAAAAGAAACAATGGTTTACCTTGGTTCCTAATCATTAACCCTCCTTTCTGAAGAGTCTAAAGAACTTCACAAATAAGATAAACATTAATAACTAGGGGCTGAATAGAATTCCTTTAAAAAAATACACACAGTGTTCAAGCAAAGATTTTCTTAGATTAGTCGAAATACCCTGAAGAAAAGTTTATTCACGATTCTCTGAAGTGATTTTCAGAGTTATGTAGATTTTAGGCTTGTTTTGCTTTAAGCAAAGCCTTTTGAAGTCGAGTATAATATATATGGCATAACATCCTTGAGCTCATCCAAATTGAAATTAAAGAAGGCCGGGAGCGGCGGCTCACGCCTGTAATCTCAGCACTTTGGGAGGCCCAGGCGGGTGGATCAGGAGGTCAGGAGATCGAGACCACCCTGGCTAACACGGTGAAACCCCGTCTCTACTAAAAATAGAAAACATTAGCCGGGCGAGGTGGCGGGCGCCTGTAGTCCCAGCTACTCGGGAGGCTGAGGCAGGAGAATGACGTGAACCCGGAAGGCGGAGCTTGCAGTGAGCCGAGATCGCGCCACTGCACTCCAGCCTGGGCGACAGAGTGAGACTTCGTCTCAAAAAAAAAAAAAAACAAAAAAAAACAACAAGAAATTAAAGAAAAAAAAATAGTTATCCTATTAAGAAGCAGTCTCCTTTTAAAAATATGAAGCTATGATTTAAAAATTCGTAATGTTTTCTTGCTTACTAGCTCTTCAAATCTGTATCTCTCAGTCCCTACTGTCACACCCAAAGAAATGCGTTGGGGGTGAAATTTCTGTCCTTTACAGAGGAGAGACAATCACTTAAATCAAGGTAATCCAAGAGGTTGTCTGCCCTCTTCTGGTCAGTCTTGAAGCCTGAGCAGGCTGTGCTCCCACTGCTAAGATGCTGTGTGCATAAGGCCCCTGTTGTGAGTGTCTTTCCTTACCCATATAGCATAAGACTTCTGCAACATCAAAAGCCAATCTCTATCAAGAAAAGTTTAGAGACTCATGAGACAAACTAAGAAGTCTTTGGTAGTGTGGAGCACTAAAAACAAGTTTTCAGCATAAAGTGGTGTGGAGTGCCCCTAAACCTGGTGACAAAAGCAACTCACTTGTGGTAATAAAATAGAGTCAGTCCTCATTGAATTAATCATATGTCAACATCAAATATTATCCTATATCCTTCAGGACTGGCTTTTAAAAATATTTATGGAAACTGTGGAAGCATCCCTAGGGCTATTCTTAGGACTATAATATAACTAAAGAAAGCAATTTACTACTTAAGGATACTGTCACCTACCACAAAAAAACATGATCGCAGAAAGGTGGTAATCTGTGTAAGATAGTAACATTTTAGATAATAATATTATTTCAATCTTTGTCTAAAGGAAAGGGGCAACGTAGCCAGAAGACACCTGTTTTCTAATTACTAGAGTGAGGGGACCAGAATGTTGTTATATATTGTGAGTCAAGGATACTTGTGAGCTTTTTGTCAATAGCTTCAGTCAAAGATGGCAAATACACAGCAAGCTCAGCTCACACTAGCACTCTTGGACAGGTGTAAGACACTGTCATTCAATCATAGCATTCCTCTTCACTGGCCTCAAATGTCATTTTAAAATACTTTCCAACCCAGCACCCCAAGCAAATGGAGTTGGTCCGTAATATAAAACCAAAACACTTCTCTAGTGTAGATGCAATTGTCAAGTTCCCTTTAACCAGCTGTGAACTCTTGAAACATAATTTTAAATATTAATTGAGGATTAGGGACTTTGATGCAAGGAGAAACAGTACCCTAGATTAATCTTTGGATAGAAACAGCTTCCATTGTAACTGAATAAACTGACATTGTGAATTACATACGCAACAATCCTTTCTGAGTTTGACACGTAAGAGTTGTTCCTGGCCAGACACGGTGGCACACACCTGGAATCCCAGCACTTTGAGAGGCCAAGGCAGGTGGATCACCTGAGATCGGGAGTTTGAGACCAGCTTGGCCAACAGGGTGAAACCCTGTCTCTACTAAAAATACAAAAATTAGCCAGACACAGTGGCACATGCCTGGAATCCCAGCTACTTGGGAGGCTGAGGCAGGAGAACCGCTTGAGCCCAGAAGTTGGAGGTTGCAGTGAGCCGAGATTGCACTATTGAACTCCAGCACTCCAGCACTCCAGCCTGGGTGAGAAGAGCGAGACTCTGTCTCAAAAAAAAAAAAAAGTTATTCCTGAGAACTGAATCACCTAAGTTCTAAGTTCCTGATGAAACTAAAGTTCAAAATGTGAAAATCTAGGATCCGCATCCTGGGTCAGTGGCTCTGCCAACTTACTGCCAACCTGTGAGAGCCTTCCTTGGTGGCCAGCTCTTCATCTCGTCTCTGTAAGTGCAGCAAAAATAGACTTCTTATTCATTCATAATTTAGTAAATCCACAGTTCCAAAAACAGATTAAGTATTAGATTAGCTTAATAATAAAGGTCACATAACTGACCTGTTAAATTTTTAATTCCTTTTTAATTTTTATTTTCTTTTTCTAAGCTAAATTATTTTATCTGAACACTTAGACATAATACATAAAGACACATTAAGAACGCACAGTTTTGCCCACATACAGTGACTCTAATAAAATTGGGGAATTACTAAATGTACACTTGCATCACTGAAGGAGAACCCATATTTAATCAAGTAATTCTGAAATTGGGAAATTATTAAATATACACTTGTCACTAAAGGAAAACCCACAGTTAATCAAGTAATTCTGAGAAATTAGTTTGAAATTACAAAATCACATGACTATTAGCAAATAATATTACATATCAACAAATTGCCTTAGATGATGGTGGTATGTTCAGATGCAGAGAAATAAATATGCTATGACCCTCTGAGATGACGGCAAAGAATTAATGAATAACTTCGCATGATATTAATAATGCAGCACCAAGATACAACCCACAAAGCAGCACAGCTTTTTAGCTGACACATGGCTAATTTGCTATTCTCTATCAAACTACAGAGTCAACCGTGAGCCTGAGTTATAAGTCTCAGCTGCCTGGGCACGGTGGCTCACACCTGTAGTCCCAGCACTTTGGGAGGCCAAGGCGGGTGGATCACCTGAGGTCAGGAGTTTGAGACCAGCCTAGCCAACATGGTTAAACTCCGTCTTTACTAAAAATACGAAAAAAAAAAAAAAAATAGCCGGGTGTGGTGGCAGATGCCTGTAATCCCTGCTACTTGGGAGGCTGAGGTAGGAGAATCACTTAAACTCGGGAGGCAGAGGTTCCAGTGAGCCGAGATCACACCACTGCACTCCAGCCTGGGTGACAGAGCGAGACTCCTTCTCAAAAAAAAAAAAAAAGTCAATGTCATCACCATTTATGGCATGCATATTTTGTGAACCCAACATCAGAATGAAAGGTCTGACAAATAGAGTATGTGAATGGGAATAATAAGGCAGAATACTGAAATTGTGACTGTTCCAGTAAATCCAGGATGATTGACTGCTATCCTTATACTCAAACCCAAAGGCAAGGGAAAACAGCAGGACTAGCAAACAGAAAAATTTCTTTTTCATTTAAAATTTTTATATTGTTATATTTTCAGATTTAATAACAGTAGTAATAATGACTTATGTTTAATAGTAGCCGTAATTTACTGCACATTTACTCCATACTATCCTATTCTGAACACACTGCATGTGTGTTCTATGTTTAATCTCACAACTCTGTAAGATGGTTTAACAGATGAGAAAACTGAATCACCAAAACAATGCAATATTTGCTGAAGGACTCTTAGCTCCCAAAGGTAGAGCTAGAATTAAATTCAGGCAACCTAAATCAAGAACCCAAATATTCATCATAATGCTGTATTGTGCTGCTTAATTTTACATGTCAACTAGGCTAGGCAATTGTACCCGTTATTTAGTCAAAACGCTAACCTACATGTTTCTGTGAAGGTGCTTTTTATATACAATTAACATTTAAAAGGTAGACCTCGAGTAAAGCAGGTTACTGTCATAATATGGGTGAGCCTCATCTAATTAATCAAAGGCATTAAGAGCAAAGACTGAGGTTTCCTGAAGAAGAAGCAGTTCTAACTCAAGAGTGTAACATAGAAATCCTGACTAAATTTTCAGCCAGCAACTATGAGACTCTATAATATAACACCAGCTCTTCCTTGAATTTTCAACCTGCTCGCCTGTTTATGGATTTCAGACTTGCCAGGCCCCATAATCATATGAACCAATTCCTTAAAATAAACTCTCTCTTAAATACACACACACACACACACACACACACATACACATCATATTGGTTTTGCTTCTATGGAGAACTCTGACTAATACATGTATATTTATATATCTGAAGTTTCTATTATGTAACATTATATTATATAACCTTTACCATAATCCTATGCCCCAGGTAAAACAAGCATTATTAACATTTTACAGATAAATGAAATGAAGCCAACAGAAGGCAGATTATCCAAATCAAAGCTCTAGTACATGATAAAGCCTGAACTAAAACATAGATCCAAGATTACAAGATCTGCCAACACATGTGTTAGTTTGGCTACAGCAAATATGTTTTATATTTCTTTAAGGATATGAGTTTGCCATCACTTATCTAGGTCTTCTGACTACATTGTTTAAAAATCTTTTCCTGGGCCGGGCACAGTGGTTCACACCTATAATCTCAGCACTTTGGGGGGCCAAGGGAGGTGGATTGCTTGAGGTCAGGAGTTCAAGACCAGCCTGGTCAACATGGTGAAACCCCATCTCTAATAAAAATACAAAAATCAGCCAGGCATGGTGACAGGCACCTCTAATCCCAGCTACTCAGGAGGCTGAGGCAGGGGAATCGCTTGAACTCGGGAGGTGGAGGTTGCAGTGAGCCGAGATCGTGCCACTGCATTCTAGCCTGGGCGACAGAGCGAGACTCTGTCTCAGAATATATATATATATTTTTTTCTTTCCTTGTTACTACCTCTCAAACAAATAAGTGCCAGTTACCGGATAATTCAAACAAACACAGGAAGAGGAGAACACTGAATTGACAGTTGTGGGAAAATTCTGCCTCCTAGCCATTTTCTGGAGCTAACATAATATGCAAATAGGCAAAGATGTAGAAAATAGAATCAAGTAAAGCAACATCTTCATTTGTTTTTTCAAATACTTATGGAGTCCCTATTGCACAGTGTGTACACTTGTCCTTTGAATAATGGCAAAAGAAGTGTGTTAAGTCACAGAGCAGTGAGTCTATGCTAAAAGCCTATAAAGTACTTCATGCGTTTAAAGTAGCCTCAACAACAACATCCTTCTCCTTAAGCTGATTCACCATGTCTCCTGTGCACCACCCTTAATTGTGTTATTTATTAGATGTGCAGTTTTACAAGGCAAACAATAATAGACAAGTGTTACCACAGTAGGTCTAATCCATGGAATAAGAGATTATGGAAGGGTGCATAGAAGTTAACAGAAGAGTGGTGTTTGCCTGCAGAAAGTAAAGAGCAATACTGTGTAAATAATTAAAAAGATACCATCTTAAATAGAGTGAAGTAACGGTGTAGTGAGCATTTATTAGCGATTACACCCCTCATAAGACTAATCACCAACCATTAGCTCTTCTCAGCAATCTCAATCTATTTCACTTGGCAACTACTCTCCCACTCACCTAAGTAAATTTTGCAAACCTATCACTATCTTTAAACCATTGATTTCCTCCTCTCATCCCAGCTTCACAGAGGAAATAGAAGCCATAGATTTGGAGTTACCTAAACATCTACATCAGTTCCCATCCTCATTTCTCCTTTTACACTGGAGGAGGTGATCCTCCTCCTACCCAAAGCCAAACTTTCACCTGTCTCTTTGTCTTCTGTCTTGTGATGATTAATTTGATGTGTCACCTTGGCTAGGCTATGGTACCCAGTTGTTTGGTCCAACACCAGTCTAGCTGTTGCTGTGAAGCTATTTTTTTTTTCAGATGTGATTAACATTTAAATGAGTAGATTTTGAGTAAACAAATTACTCTCCATAATGTAGATGGACCTCATTCAATAAGTTGAAGGCCGTAAGGGAAAAAACTGAGGTACCGAGAAGAGGAAGGAATTCTGCCTTCAAACTGAAGACTGCAACATTGACTCCTGCCAAAATTTCCAGCCTGCCGGCATCCTGCCCTACAAATTTCAGACTTGCCAGCCCCCACAATATGGTGAGCCAACTCCTTAAAATCAATCTCTTTTTTCTCTGTCTTTCTCTATATAGATGTATAGATATATCTGGTTCTATTTATCTAGAGTACTCTGACACACACATCCTCATCTACTTTCTTGGGAACCTCACAAAAGGGCTTCCTAATATTTGTCACAAAATGGGCTACTTGAAAACAAATTTGCGTAACACACTGGCTGCTCATAGCTGGAAGCTCATGCCACCTGGAGTGGAAGACATCAAGACTTCAGCACACCTGTAACTTTTTCTTTTTTGTTTTTTGAGATGGAGTCTTGCTCTGTCACCAGGCTGGAGTGCAGTGGCACGATCTCAGCTCACTGCAACCTCCGCCTGCCAGGTTCAAGCGATTCTCCGGCCTCAACCTCCTGAGGAGCTGGGACTTCAGGTGCGTGCTACCACGCCCGGCTAATTTTTGTATTTTTAGTAGACACAAGGTTTCACTGTGTTGGCCAAGATGGTCTCGATCGCTTGACCTCGTGATCTGCCCGCCTCAGCCTCCCAAAGTGCTGGGATTACAGGTGTGAGCCGTTACGCCCAGCCACACCTGTAACTCTTAGCTGCAGCATCCTTCTAGAGGATCTCTTCATAACCCTTTGCTTACTCCTCTCCCTTGTGTGTTCTACCTTTCATTGGATTTTAAAGTCCAAGGCTATCAGGTTAAAAAAATAAAATAAAATAGAATATAGGTTTTCAAGTCTTCCTCAAATCAACACCTTATTTCTTTTTTCTGTTTCACACTTTTTATAGTTATGTATTCTGCTTTTCCCCTTTTTGTGCATCCCATTCAAGTATTTGTTGAATGAATAAAGAAATGAATGAATAATTGTCTACTAAATGCAAGAATGCTAGGCACTATGGGGACTATCAAGATGCATGAAAATTACTCCTTAAACAAATAAGGCATATATTGGTACAAATAAGCATATGTATAAAATGTTATGTGATTGTTATAAGCAACAAGGCCGAAAGTAGAAGAATGGCACGTCAAAGGGTGAGAATTGTTCGGAAGATTTCTAGGAGTTGACTAAACTTAGGTAAAGATCATTACAGCAAAGTACATACCATATATGCTCATTTAGAAGACAGAAGAAAAAAATTGGAGCCAAGCAAAATGATAGGTAAGAAACGTGGCAACCAAAGTAATTCTGGAGGTAGGCAAAGGGTTAGGGAAAAGAGAGGTTTTGAAAGAGAGAACAAGGCCAGGCGCAGTGGCTCATGCCTGTAATGCCAGCACTTTGGGAAGCTGAGGCAGGCAGATTATTTCAGGTCAGGAGTTCGAGACCAGTCTGGGCAGCATGGCGAAACCCTGTCTGTACAAAAAATACAAAAATTAGCCGGGCATGGTTGTGTGCACCCTGTAATTACCTCGGGAGGCTGAGGCAGGAGAATCAGTTGAACCTGAGTGGTGGAGGTTGCAATGAGCAGACATCTTGCCATTGCACTCCAGGCTGGGTGACAGAGCAAGACTCCATCTCAAAATAAACAAACAGGGAATGAGCTTCTCTAGGGATAAACCTAATTTTGGAGAAGCCAATGAAGGAGGAAATTTACAGAAAATGCAGAAGCATCAGGGAGAATAGAAAAAATATATGGGTATCTATATCTATGTAATTTTCAATGAGTAGGCCAAGGGTACATACATAGAGAACAGTTTCCACAAAAAAAGAGAAAATTTGAAGCAAAAACTAGATGATCATATGTTAAGAGCACATGAGGGAATGGAGGCAATAAACACCAAATGTTCTTTCAAAAGAAGGGAACTGTGCAGTAACCTTGACATCCCTTTGAAGCTTCAGCATTCTCCATCCTGTGTCTCCAGTCTGTCATTAAGGCTCACTCTTCCCTCAGAAATGCCTGCCATCTTGATCCTTTCTTTCCCCTTGCTACACTGCCTCTCTCCTACCTTAATTGGTTTCCTTGATGCTCACTTCTCCTCCCTTCTGGCCATCCTGTGTTGGGTCAATGAAGTGTGTGAGATAAAAGCAGATGGTGCCACAGGAGGGACAGCACAGCATGGAAGAAAGCAGGTAAGAGCCTGGCTTCTGGTGCTAAACAAATTTAGTTTCAATCTTATTACTATCTGATCCTAAGCAAATTATTTGAGTTCATAAACCTATTTCTTCATTTATAAAATATGGGCAATATCTTCCTTATTGATTTGTTATAAGGTTCAAATAAAATAAAATATGCTAAATAGATATATGTACCCAAGGTACATAATCATTTTTATTATGACAACAAACTAGTGTTTCTAAAGCACTGCCTTTATTATCTCATATCCGTGATCAAAAGTCTTCAAGGCCCTACCATCTCTTACAGCTTTAAATGTAAATTTCTCTCTCCTAAACTGTGAACTCTTGGACTTGTCTTAGTTATCTTTGCAACCCTAATGAAACACTTAGTACCATTTATTCAACACACATTTCCTTTAACTGGGAATAAGATGGACTTCTAAAATTGTCACTGGGCATAATAAGATGCTATTGGCTTCCAGTAACAGAAAATACAACTAGCAATGACGTTACAAAATAAATGCTAATTGCATATAACAGAATTACAGATATAGTGAGTTTCTGGATTAGTTGACTCTGCAATGTCATGTTCTTTCTCTCTGAATCCTCCACCCTTAGCATATTTGCTTTTATCCTCAAACGTGCTCCCTCATGCTTCCAACTGGCTGACAGAGCTTTGGGCATCATGACCTCTCATGAACACATTTAAAGTAGGAATCAGTGAAGACAAGCAACATGAGAGCTCTCCTCACTTCCCTCTCTCTCTCTTTACTAGTGAGGCTGCTTTTCGGGATTTCATTTGCCTGATTCGCTTTCTCTCACTTTGATCTGTAACTGTTGGAAGCCCCAGGGTTCTAAATTGGGTTTTCTTCACTACTAACTCTCCTTAATGAATGAGACTACTCATGCTTTCAAAAAATGTAGTCAGATAACTGCCAAATGTATCTTTCAGCCCACATCTCTTCAAGCTCCATGTTTATATATCCAATTCATATCTCCACTTGGTGTCTACTATATATAACATTTTGTAACTCTTTTGTCATTCAGTATTATGGAATGATCAGATGGAATTATCCATCTTATCCATGAGATCTAGTCCATTTTTAACCATTGAATACTAACTGAATGTATAAATCAGTCTGTTTAGCTACCTGTTTCCTTGACTTGGGACGGTTGTGCTACTTTTTGCTATTACAAACAGAGCTGCAAATAAAGAATTTTACATGTCTGCTTACTCTACTATTATGGAACAAGCATTTATCTCCCCGTATAGTTGTGGGTTCACCTATTTCTCCTTCTTATTGTGTAAAATGTTCTTTATATATGTTGTTGGACGCATATATATTTTGAAATATTATTACTTCCTTGTGACTTGAATCTTTTATCAATGTGTAGTAACCGTCTTCATCCCTAATAATGCTATCCCTCTCTGAGTGCATTCTTAATGTTAATATAGATACACTAGCCTAATTTTGATTATTTACCTGGTCTACTTTTTCTCATCCTTTTACTTTGAGTCATTTTATGACATGATATTTATATTTATGTTCCCTTATAAAGAGAATTTTATTGGATACTTACAACCCAATTTATGGCCTTGCTCCTTTAACTGGAGAATTTTGCTCATATGACATTCTTGTGATTACTGAAATATTTGGATTTATATCTATCTTCTCTTTCTCTCTCATTCTCTCTCTCTTTTTCAGCTTTCTCTTTAAAATGATTTTTTATCTTTTCCGGCCTTCTATAAGATTATCTAAGTTGTCTTTAATCCTTGTTATTCTCTAGTTTTAGATATATAATTTAGATATTATATAATCAATTTCTGTTTTTAAGTGATTATGTTGAAATTGCTAACATATATACTTGATTAAACAGGAGCTAATATTAAGAAATAATTCTAACCTTCTTCTAACAAAAATTACTCATCTTTCTTATTAAGTGTTAGGGATGTTTGGAATTTTATTATATCTTTATATTATTACCCAAATTAATAACCCTTATCATTACTGTTCTATGTAAGAAATGCTTCTTAGGCTGGGCATGGTGGCTCACGCCTATAATCCCAACGCTTTGGGAGACTGAGGTGGGCGAATCACTTGAAGTCAGCAGTTCAAGACCAGCCTGGCCAACATGATGAAACCCGGTCTCTACTAAAAAGACAAGAATTAGCCTGACATGATGGTACACACCTCTTACCACAGCTACTTGGGAGGCTGAGGCAGGAGAATCACTTGAACCTGGGAGGCAGAGGTTGTAGTGAGCCAGGATAGTGCCACTGTACTCCAGGCTGGGTGACAGAGCAAGACCCTGTCTCAAAAAATAATAATAATAACAATGCTTCTTTATATTGACCCACATGTTTACTAATTTCTTTGCTTACCATCATTACTTGAAGCCTATTCTTCTTTCTGGCTTTTTCCTTACTTATATCTTTTAAAGGTCTTTATTTATCATAGATCTGAAAGTAGGAAATACTCTTAATTTTGTCAAAAAATTATTTTTAACTCTCCTTCCCAAATGACAGTTTGGGTAATTTATTCTTTATTAACAATTATTTTCTCTTAGTATTTTGAAGGAATGCAATAAAATATACCGTTTTTCTTTAGCCTTTATTCTTGCTATTAAACGCATGTGACAGCATAATTCTTGTTTCTTTTTAGGTAATCTGTTTTTTCTCGCTGATTGCCTTCTAGATCCTCTTTTTGTCTTTGATATTTGATGGTTTTACTATAAGGCTGTATGCGTGATTTATTTTTATTTAGCCTGCTCATGACTCATAATGTTGCCTTAATCTAAGGATTCATATATTTCATACATTCTGGAAAACTCTCAGCCATTACCTCAACATATTACTTCTCCTTCTTCTCTCAAACACCACCTCCTACAGCTCCTACCAGACTGGCGCTCTCATTCTGATCTTCATATCTATTAATTTCTCCTACCTTTTTTCTAATTCTTTATCTCTCAGTGCTATGTTCTGAGTAATAGTCTTCATTCCAACGCTGTTTGCAAATCCTTTAGCTGTATCTTACTTTCAATTTAGTCTGTTGACTTTATTTCTAGAAATTATATTTCATTCTCTTTCAAATGCGCCATTTTTGTAGTGTCTTTTTTTCCCATAGGATTTAAATTCCACATTTTATTTTTTTTTATTCTTTTAAGACAAACCAATTTTATAGTCTCCACCAGTGCTCTAGGAGCTGAAATTCTTGGGGTTCCAATTATCCCCATTGCTGTGCCTCTTGACTTATAAATTGTTGCTGAATATAATCTGTTGAGGGCGTGCCTCCCTGAAGGTTTTATATTTGCTTCTTTTACATGCCCCAAGAGAATCACCCTGCTGGGTCCAATTTTTATACCGATCTGTTTCTTTCAAAGTTTCCAGACTTTGTGAGAAGTTATTATTTTGAATCTTGAGCCTGCATGAAACACAAGTTTGGAATTTCAGTTCTCAGAAAATTCTCTTTTGTTTCAGCTGTTACTTTTTAGCATCCTTGTCTTCTCTGAACCAGTGAGTAGATTTTCTCTTTTTTTAGAACACTCTTTCTCTGAGGGTTTTCCTGAAGCTCAGTACTTTTGAAAGTCCCATATTTATTCAGTGGTCTCCATTTCTATCTCCCTCTTGTTTTGAATACAAACCTTCAGTTTCTGTTCCCATGATGATTTTAAACTCTAAGCCTCTGTACTATTGAGACCAAGACTACTTCAGGGCAGTCACAGCAGCTCATGGTCTCACACACTTCAGTTTGCCACCAGGGGAGGCACTATTCTTCCTTGTATGATCAACTCTGCATTTATAGTTGCCTATGTATATAATATATATAACATGTATTTCATAGGTGTTGGTAGTAGAATTTTCTGCTTCTTTTTGTCCTCTGTTATCTCCTTAAGACTACCATCTCGGCCGGGCGCGGTGGCTCAAGCCTGTAATCCCAGCACTTTGGGAGGCCGAGACGGGCGGATCACAAGGTCAGGAGATCGAGACCATCCTGGCTAACACAGTGAAACCCCGTCTCTACTAAAAATACAAAAACTTAGCCGGGCGAGGTGGCAGGCGCCTGTAGTCCCAGCTACTCGGGAGGCTGAGGCAGGAGAATGGCGTGAACCCGGGAGGCGGAGCTTGCAGTGAGCTGAGATCCGGCCACTGCACTCCAGCCTGGGTGACAGAGCGAGACTCGTCCTAAAAAAAAAAAAAAAAAAAGACTACCATCTCTTTAGGACTAGAACACAAGGCCATTTCCATAGTTATGGAAGCCAATTTAATGCAAAGAGTAAGGCCAAATCTTTCTCCCTCTCTCTCTCTCCCCCTCTCTCCCCCACCCTCCTGCACGTGCACGTGTGTGCTTGTGTGTATGTGTGTGTGTGGCTTGTGTGAAAATGTTAAGTAAGTAAAGCAAGGCCTCAGTCAGGGAAGACTTTCCTGAGTAGCTCTGTCATGTCTTGAAGGAGGAAGAATTTACTACAGAGGCAGAGGATGTCTGTTCTAGGCAGAGTATGGCATGTGCAAATACTGAAAGGTTTAAGATAACATGGATTATTTGAAGATCTGTGAGTAGGTCCATTCCACCGGCGCATTAACATGGTGAAATGGTCAAAGTCAAGGACTGAATCATGGAAATCCAGTTTATTTATTTCTGTTTATTTATTTATGTATTTATTTATTTGAGATGGAGTCTTGCTCTATTGCCCAGGCTGGAGTGCAGTGATGCAGTCTTGGCTCACTGCAACCTCTGCCTCCTGGCTTCAAGTGATTCTCCTGCCTCAGCCTCCTAAGTAGCTGGAACTACAGGCAAGTGGCACCAGCTAACTTTTGTATTTCTAGTAGAGACATGGTTTCTCCATGTTGCCCAGGCTGGTCTCAGACTCCTGACCTCAGGTGATCCTCCCACCTCGGCCTTCTAAAGTGCTGGGATTACAGGTGTGAGCCACCAGGCCTGGCTGAAATACATTTTAATTCCATTCTGAGAAGCAAGACCACTGAAAGCTCTTGAAGGATTTCAAGCAGAAGAGTGACAAGATTAGATTTCCTCCATAGAAAGAGTACAAAAATGAAGAACAGATGCAGGGAGATAAGAGACCATTGCATTAGTTCACATATTTGATTCTCTATGCTGTAAAAGTCATTTCGGGGCAGATAATGTCGAGGTGGGTTGCAGATACAGAGAAAAATGGACACCTGAAACCAAGGGCATATGAACCAAAGGAAGAATCAGATAGGATACTGATCAGAGAGTCTGAAGTTCTCATGGCCAAAACTGGGTCAGAGGCCAGTATCCAAGTCTGGTTATGGAGTCAAGATATCTAGATCAGAAGATGCAGATCAACCTAAATAAATGGGGAGAACAGGGATAAAAGTTTGGTGCTATCAATTATAGTTCACTGTGGCCAGTAATTGTTAAGCTTTTAGATATGTCTGTTTTCACTCATTCACATAACAGATAGGCATGCCTATTGTTTATTTTTACTGCCTTTCTGATTGGGTCTATTTGATCCACTAGCATTACTAAAAATTTACTTTTAAATGCAATTGACAACAAAAAAGATGAGCAAACAATGGTATGTAAATGATATAACACACTGTTTTGACTGGAGAAAAATAATTCTTTAATGTAGCTATAGCTGCATCTTTAGGGATACAGACATAGATCTATCATACGGGGCAAAGAGGGTATGTTCTTGCCAAAAGAAACAATGTGGGCTGCCTTGATTCCCCATTTTCTTTGTAAGAGAAATCAAGCAAACCTCTAGATACTTGGCAGGTATTGATCACTATTTCTACACCAAAGGGAGAGAAACAGCATGACAATGTGGTGTTCCAAATTTAAAACAAAACCCACTTAATCCCAGATGACAAGGTGTAACTGGTGATGCTCTAGCAAAGCGACTGCTATTGTCAAGCTGTCAAGTTCTTTTGGAAAATGTAGGCTCTGTCTTCCCTATCTTGGCAATGGTCCATCTCTAACCCTAATTTAATATCCCCAGTGGTGCACATCTGATGGTCCTGAAATGTAAATAAAGGGGAAATAACTTTATACTATAAAATCAATAAGAAAGAGACTTTTCTTTTTCTTTTTTTTTTTTTTTTTTTGAGACGGAGTCTTGCGCTGTGTCACCCAGGCTGGAGTGCAGTGGCGCGAGCTCGGCTCACTGCAAGCTCCGCCTCCCAGGTTCACGCCATTCTCCTGCCTCAGCCTCCGAGTAGCTGGGACTACAGGCGCCCGCCACCACGCCCGGCTAGTTTTTTGTATTTTTAGTAGAGACGGGGTTTCACCATGTTAGCCAGGATGGTCTCGATCTCCTGACCTCGTGATCCACCCGCCTCGGCCTCCCAAAGTGCTGGGATTACAGGCTTGAGCCACCGCGCCCGGCCAGAAAGAGACTTTTCATTTCCCTATCAGTTTGAAGTCTGGTGATTCCTACTCTGCTAAATCACACTAACCAGTAGTTTTCCCTTATACACAGTATTGCTTTCCACAATTTCAGTTACCTGTCATTAGCCACAATCCAAAATAGGGGTGGACAGTATAATAGGATATTTTGAAAGAGAGAGATAGAGGGAGACCACATTCACATAACTTGCATTACAGTATGCTGTTGTAATTGTTCTAGTTTATTATTAGCTATTGTTGTTAATCTCTTAGTGTGCCTAATTTATAAATTAGACTTCATTATAGGCGTGTATGTGTAGGAAAAAAACATAGTATATAAAAAGTTCAATACTATCCATGGTTTCAGGCATCCACTGGAGGTCTTGGAATGTATCCCCTGAGGATATCAGAGAACGACTGTGTCACATTTTTAATGTGAACATTTATTTTGAAGTATATATTACACATATCATAATCAGCATATTATAATTATCCTGATGGTGTTATAGATGAATGATTACTAAATTTTAATATGAAAATAAAGAGGGGAAGCAAGAAGATAAAGACTATCTTTAGATAACTCCTGTCCCAAGGTGTTTACGACCTGCAATGCAATGTTCCAAATAACTATAATATGGGATGTTATGTGTGCATGCTGAAAACAAACCATGAACAATGGCCAAATGGGTACAGAATCCAATTGGGACACAGTTAATTTGAGTGCAGGAACAAAAATCATGTGACATTTCGATTAGGCAGTTGGGAAGCTAGAAGAGAGGTCAGAGGAGAGGCTAGACATGGAAGATGCCTGTCTAGAGGTGATATTTTTAAGCTTTGGGAGGGAATGTGAGTGCCAAGGGGAGGCATGTTAGAGAAGAGAAGAGGGCCAAAAAATGAACCTTCTTGGAACCCCTCCTGGAGGGGACAGAAAAATAAATTGAGTCAGGAAGAAGGTTTGGGAATGGTGAGAAGGGTAAGAGGTATGTCATTATATGCCATTATCAAGGGCAAAAAAAAATTAAATGTCAAACCACAAGAAAGACCTGCAAGGTGAAATGCTTGTGAAGTTTAATAACTTTGTGATGAGGAGGCTGGTTATAAGCTGCAAAAGAATAGCTTCAGTAAATAGGAAAATGAAGATTATGATGAGCCAAGCAGTGAATAGGGACTTTTAAAAGTAGAAGTACCTAGTGAAAAACAGCACAACAGAAAGCAAATATTTGAGTTTGGTGATAAGAAAGAGTGAAATGGAAAAATAGCCTAAAGCAAGGTTTTAGTTCATTTTGAGTGGTTCAGTTTTATTTTTAACTTAGGAAAGATAATTATTATTTGCAACTGAAGATAAGAGTCAAAGGGAAGAAAGAACATTTGAAAGGCAAAGATAATGTCCCTGAGAGGTGCAGCTCAAAGACTAGGTAATAATAAAGACTGCCTTTTATTTAGCACCTACTGTGTGTCACATGGTGTATTAGTTCGTTTCTCATGATGTTATGAAGACATACCCAAGACTGGGTAATTTATAAAGAAAAGAGGTTTAGGCCAGGCACAGTGGCTCACACCTGTAATCCCATCACTTTGGGAGGCTGAGGCCGGTGGATCACCTGAGGTCAGCAGTTTGCGACCAGCCTGGCCAACATGATGAAACCCTGTCTGTACTAAACGTACAAAAATTAGCCGGGTCTGCTGGTGGACACCTGTAATCCCAGCTTCCTGGGAGGCTGAGGCAGGAGAATCGCTTGAACCTGGGAGGTAGAGGTTGCAGCGAGACTGCACCATTGCACTCCAGCCTGGGCAACAAGAGTGAAACTCCATCTCAAAAAAAAAAAAGAGGTTTAATTGATTCACAGTTCCATATGGCTGGGGAGGTCTCAGGAAACTTACAATCATGGTGGAAGGCACCTCTTCACAGGGTGGCAGGGGAGAGAATGAGTGCTAGCAGGGGAAATGCCAGATGCTTATAAAACAATCAGACCTCATGAGAACTCACTGTCATGAGAACTGCATGGGGAAAGCCCCCATGATTCACATACCTCCCACTGGGTCCCTCTCATGACACATGGGGATTATAAGGATGACAATTTAAGATGATATTTAGGTGGAGACACAGCCAAACCATATCTAGTGGAGTGTCAGGAACTTTATATCTATTAAATTATGTAATCTTATAATAATACTATTAGATAGATATTATTAAGCTCATTTTATGATTTAGGAAACTGAGACTCACAATGGTGAAATAACTTGCCAAGGTCATACAGTAAGGTAAGTGGTGCAGCTGAGAATTAAATTAAGATCCAACTTGATTCTAAGGTTCATTCTCTAACCCTTGTACTAGATTGACCCTAGCATGGGAGAATATTTGATAGAGTTGCAAAAAGTCTAACCACATCGTGTTTCACCACCGTCTGTGTAACTACAGTAGGCTGCAGTAAGTGATACACTCATGCTAAGGTCAGAGTGTGCAGTAGGCATTATTGTGCTTTACCATTATCCACTTCTCCTTCCTTTCCAGGCACATGGAAGAATGAACCTCTCAACCCCTTATTGTGCAGGAAAATATGAATAGTTAAAGCCAGTGAAATGTGAGCAAAAGTAAGATGCCACTTGTGGACTGAGGCAATGAAAAGCCTTATTTTCCAGTTTCACCCTTCCTGCACTGTGCCAGTTGTAGGGAGGCCTTGAATTGAGCCATCTCAATTCAATTTTGACAGCACTAAAAGACTGAAGCTAACTAGATTGCTGAGTCATAATTTGTAGGAAAACAATTCTGAAGAGTAGAAAACAACTCTGCAATGGAAATTGTATGAATAAGAAATACTCTTTTATTGTGTTAATTTGTAACTGCCCAATGGGTTCACCTTACCCACTGCCTAGACAGAGGTGATTTATCAAGACAGGGGAATTGCAATAAAGAAACAGTAATTCACACAGAGCTGGCTATGCAGGAGACTGGAGTTTTATTATTACTCGAATCAAACTCCCCAAGAATCAGAGTTTTTAAGGTTAATTTGGTAGGTGGTGGGGCCAGTGAGTTGGGAGTACTGATTGGTCAGGTCAGAGATGAAATCATAGGGAGTCAAAGCTGTCTTCTTGTGCTGCATCAGTTCCTGGATGGGGCCCACAAGATTGGATGAGTCAGTTTATCAATCCGAGTGGTGCCAAGTGATCCATCAAGTGCAGGGGCTGCAAAATATCTCAAGAACTGCTCTTAGGTTTTACAACAGTGATGTTATCCCCAGCAGCAATTTGGGGAGGGCTGGAATTTTGTAGCTTCCAGCTGCATGGCTCCTAAAGCATAATTTCTAATCTTGTGGCTACTTTGTTAGTCCCACAAAGGCAATCTAGTCACCAGACAAGAAGGGGTTTTGTTTCAGGAAAGGGCTGTTATCTTCTTTGTTTCAAATTATAAACTATAAGCTAAGTTCCTCCCAAAGTTAATTCACCCTACACCCAGGAATGAACAGAGACAGCTTGGAGGTTAGAAGCAAGAAGGAGTCGGTTAGGTCAGATGTCTGTCATTGTCTCAGTTACAATTTTACAACGGTGATTTCAAAATATTTAATATTAGAAGATTGCTTGTTACCACATTATAAACCAAGCCTGTGCCTCAGAGAACCAAGGAAGAACATCTAATCTGTACCTAGGGCATTCATAAAAAGATCCTTGAAAGAAGTGACACCTAAGTTATTCCTAAGGATGAACAGGAGTTATATAAGCAACAAGTAGGAGAAAAAAATAGATAAAGGAGAACCAGTAGACTGTACACCTTTTATGAATGTTTAATAGAACAAGATGGTATGTTCAAAGAAGAGCATGGCAGGTCAATTAGTGTCAATGAGCACTGCCTTTGAAATTGCCCTTGCAAAGATTATAACAGCAAAAGAAGTCTGGCATGGCTGACTCCATCTTGCTTCTAGTCTTATAGCCTGGCTGTCCTTTTTCATTCCTGAGTATAAGCCAAGGTAATCATGGGAGGAATGTAGTTTATAGTTTAACTTTGAAACAAGAATGGTAATAGTCCCTCCCTAAAACTGACCCACTCTTTGTTTGGGGACTGAAACTGTCTGTGTAAAACTAATGAAAGGCCATAAGATAAGGATTATGGTAGAGGCCTAAATTATACCTAAGATGTAGGCAGAGTTAAATGATAACAAGCCGTTGTTTCATAGCTTACTTTTCTATAATCCCTTACTGCTCAGGAATCATGTGGCCATAAGTCACAAGACTTGTGGCTTTCTCTATTGCTTTTATAGATAACATTACTATTTTAGAACCTACAATTGGTCTTTTGAGATGTTTTTCTGACTTTTGCATTCTGGTGACCAATTGGCTCTACTTGGACCTGTGCTTCATGATTTAACCAGTCCTGTGGCCCCCACCCTGAGGTTGACTCAGCACACGAGAACCATTTTCCACACCCCGATTTTCATCTCCAACAAATCAACAGCACCCATTCCCTAGCCTTCTACCCATGATATTATCCATAAAAACCCTAGCCTTGGAGTTCTCAGGGAAGCTGAAATGAGTAATGAATTCCTGTCTTTCACTTGGCTAACCCTGCATTAATTAAACTTTTTCTCTACTGCTATACTGCTGTCTCAGTGAATTGGTTTTATTTGGGCCGTGTGCAAGAAGAACCCATTGGGGAATTATACCTTTATTATAATTTAAATGTATATACATACATAGATTCTTACTCTGTGTTACTTATTCTGCTTTCATGATAAATGTGTCCATACTTGTTTAAATAACACACTTCTTTAATTATTATAGCTTTATAATATTTTTAATATGCTTAATATCTGTTATGAGAGACTCATATTATTCCACCCACTCTTTATTTACCTATACATTCTTGTTTATTCTTGCAGAAAAGCATTAGAACCTAAAATTAGCAAACTGATAAAAGCTTTATACTTGTACTAGTTTCCTAGTCCTGCTATAATTTATTACCACAATGATAATGCCTTAAAATGATTATTTAGCCAATTTACTATGTTACTGTTCAGAAAGTCAGAACTCTGGAATCAGAGTTTTTTCTGAGCTAAAATCAAGGCATCATTAGGCCTGAGTTCCTTCTGTAGACTCAAGGGGAGACTCTGTTTCCTTACTTTCTCTCTCTTCTGAAAGTCACATACTGTCTTTGGTTTATGGCCCCCTCCCTCTATTTTCAAAGTACATAATTCCAACTTCTGCTTCTGTCTTCTCTCTGACCCTCCTGTTTCCCTGTAATAAGGACCCTGTAATTACATTAAACCCATCTAGATCATCCAGGAAAATTTTCCCCTTCTCAAATCCTTAATTGTATCTTCAAAGTTCCTTCCATCATGTAAGGCAACATATTCGTAGATTGTGAGTGTTAAAATGTGAACATCCTTGCAGGGCCATTATCCAGCCTACCACAAAACTTAAAAGATGTCTGAGCAACGTCATTATCTGAGAGTTAGAGGGGGAGAAAAAGTTTTAAAATAAGAACATAACCATACTGATATGGATTGTAAAAGTAAATAATAAAAAGAATATGATACACAAAGAAGAAAAGAATATAATGTTCAGGGAAGAGGAGGGCAAGACTTGAAGATCAGGAAAATAAAAATTTGAATCAAGACCAAATAGGTGATTTAATAATTATAATATACTAATAACTGATTTTTCTCCCATATCATTAGTTGAGGGAGGTATTGGTAAATCAATAAGTAAATTCAAATTTATATCATAGATTTCTATATACAATTGTGCTTTAACTGTGTACTCTAGTTAAATTATATAGTGGTTATTATAAACTAAATATATACTTATTATTCCTCCAAAGTTCAGTGCAATTCAGCCCTACCGGAAGTTGAGACAGATAGATTTCTGAACTGTTTGGGGTTTATTTGAGTATTTTTGTCAAGATTTAAAACTCAGAGTTGAAAAGGTAAGAAGGTAAACTCTCTTTTGACTATTTTTTAGTATGACTTATCATTATATCAATAAAATATAAAATGCTGATAATGGGACCCAGGCTGATTCAAGAAGCAAAAGAAATCAGCAAATAAGTTTTCACAGTCAAAGCTGAGAGCTACTGGTATCAACATAATTTCTGTCTACAGGAAATACAGGAGAAAAAATAAATAAATAAATAAATAAATAAATGGCACCACAAGGAATCAAAGAGAAAAATACATAATTAAGGGCATTTATGAGCAGTGTTTCTCACATTTAATGGGCATACAACTCACCTAAGAATCTTATCAAAATGTATATTCTGATACAGTAGATCTAGGGACCTGAAATTCTACGTTTCATATAAGATCCCAGGTAATGCCAGTACTGCTGGTCAGCAGACTATATTTTGAGTGCCAAGGGTCCAAAAAAAGGACTAACCTGATAGTTCCAAAAAGTCCATAGTATGAAGAAAAAAAAATAGCAAGGTAGGAATTGGACTGAGTTTAAGAGTCTTAAGAGACATTGCAATCAAATGTAAAGGGAGAGTAACTTCAGTAATATAGTGGAATAGGAAATCATAGCCCTTGTCCCCTCTTCAACAGAAACATCAAAAAAAAAAAAAAAAAAAGGATATTTGGGCCAAACTGCCTTTATAAGAACTCCAGATTCCAATTAAGAAGTTGCAGTGCTCTGATGAACATATCACAGAGAAAAATCCCTTCAAAATGGGAAAGAGAAACAGTTTCGCTTTACCTGTGTCATCCCCGCCTCCAAGCCAGCAGAGCTCAATATAACATCTCTTTGGCCCAAAATATGTCCTAGGGATGGATGGAGTCCTATTTACATGTGTCCCACTTGCAGCTGAGGAACCCTGAAAAACAGCAGCCCACTCTAAGCTTTATACCCCAGAGTCACATGTCACTAGACTAAAGCATGGAAGGACATCCTATTCTGGGAAGACTAGAACAGAGCCAGGACTTTTTCAGACAGTCCCTCTCTATCTGAGAATGTTGCATTCCAAGTACATTCTATAGTTACACTTGAAAATTATAAGCAAGAAAAGGAGAGAACTGGGTTGGTCCAAGGCCACTCAGATAACTGTTCTGCACAAGGGAGTCTCCATAAGACTATCAGTGGATTTCTTATCAGAAACCTTACCAGCCAAGAGACAGTGGTAGGATATAATAAAGGTACTGAAAAACAAATGTCTACCAAGAATATGATACCCAGCAAAATTGTTCTTCAGAAATGGAGAGGTAAAGATTGTTCTAGATAAATGAAAACTGCGGGAATACCTTATTATCAGACCTGCTTTATAAAAATTCTAAAGGTAATTACTCAACTTGAAATAAAAGGATGCTAAAGTGCAACACAGAAGCATATAAAAGTGTAAAATTCACTTGTAGAGTTAAATATATAAACAAACAGAACAATACTGTAATGGTGGTGTGTAAATCAATTTTAATTTTAGTACACAAGCTAAAAGTCAAAATATTAAGCATAACTTTACAAAAATTTGTCAATGAAGTCACAGTATAAAAAGATATAAATTGTGACATCAGTAATGTAAATTGTGTAGCGGGGAGTAAAAGATATTTGCGTGCAATTAAAGCATACTTAATACTTCTAAGTTGTTAACAGCTTAAAATGGACGGTTGTAGTAATAAAATATTTTACGTATGCCTTATGGTAACCACACACAAAAATACATACAGAAGATATGAAAAAGAAAAAGAGAAAGAGAACAAAGACTACACCTACAAAAAAAAAGCAATAAAATGCCAAGAAAAACATCAAGAGAAAAAAAAGAACAAAAGAACTACAAAACAAGAAACAATTAACAAAATGGCAATTAATCCTCCTGGTATTTTAAGGGAATGTATTCCTGGCTCTCTAGTTATTTCCTCATTGCTTATATAAATCAGAAGTATTGGACCTATTTTGGGGGAGGTGGCTGTTTAGAACACTGTAAAGCTATAACTCAGATGTGAAATAATTTAAAATAATAAATAGATAAATAAACTGGATGCTGACTGTCCCAATCTGATCCCAGGTCCTAAGACAACCTTGAAAAAGTAATTGATTTTAGCCATCCTTGAATTCAATTCATTTAATAAAGACTGACAAATCTTTATACATGAATATATGTCAGTAAAGATGGCATTTCAAAACAGAGAAAAAATGGATTAAAGAGATGGGATAATGGTCAGCCATTTGAAAAAATAAATATAACTGGATGTTTCCTTTATTCTTTTCCCGAAAATAACTTACAAGGGAATCAAAACTTTAAACATAACAACTTAAGAGTATTATTTATAATCTTGGAAAAGATAAGACCATTCAAGGCCAAACCTAAAACTCAATAAACCTCAAATTAAAAGATGGATGATGCTGATGGTTTGGCTGTGTCCCCACTCAAATCTCATCTTGAATTGTAATAATCCCCACATGTCATGGGAGGGACCCAGTGGGAGGTAATTGAATCGTGGGGATGGGTCTTTCCTGTGCTGTTCTCATGATAGTGAATAAGTCTCACAAGATCTGATGGTTTTATAAATGAGAGTTCCCCTTTCACATGCTCTTCCCCACCACCATGTAAGATGTTTGTTAGCTCTTCCTTCATATTCTGCCACGAATGTGAGGCCTCCTCAGCCATGTAGAACTGTGAGTCCATTAAACCTCTTTCCTTCATTAATTACCCATTCTCGATATGTCTTTATTAGCAGCGTGAAAACAGACTAATACAATGGATGTATTTGCCTATGTAAAATCTGCTGAGGGAGAAAGAAAACAAAGAAAGTCAAACACAAATAACAAAAACTGTGAAACCATATTTGCAACACATACGACCAACAAAATATTATTTTCTAAACATATAAAGAGTATTTACAAATCAACAATTAAAAAAATACTGGATAGATTATGGACAAAGGAAATAAACATAAGAAAGTCTTAAAAATGTAAGAAAAGATGCTCATTCACAATCTTAAAAATGCTAATAAAAATCACAATGAGAAAACATTTTAACCCAATCAAATTTGTAAGCATCAGATAGCTTGATAGTACACAAGGATAGGGAAGTTGAGGGGAAACAGGAATTCTTATAGATTGTTGACAAGAGGTTTGTGCAGCAGATCATGCTTGTAATCCCAGCGCTTCGGGAGGCTGAGGCAGGTGGATTGCTTGAGCTTAGGAGTTCCAGACCAACCTGGGCAACATGGCGAAACCCCATCTCTATAAAAAAATCCAAAAATTAGCCAAGTATGGTGTGGTGCCCCTGTAGTCCCAGCTGCTTGGGAGGCCAACGCAGGAGAATCGCTTGAGTCCAGGAGGTGGAGGTTGCAGTGAACCGAGATGGCACCACAGTGCGCTTCAGCCTGAGCAATAGAGTGAGACCCTAAGGAAAAAAAAAAAACAAGATCGGGTACAAGAAGGCAATTTGGCAGTATCTGCCAATATCTAAAATGTGCACATCCTTTGAACTAGGAATTTCACTTCTAAGAATTTTCCACAGATATATTCATACAGATACTCTAAGAAATATGTACATAAATGCTTCCTACAGTATTATTTATAACAACAAAAAACACCCTAATATTATCTTAAAATCCATGAGTAAAAGACTGACTAAACAAATTGTTTATTCATACAATGGGATATTTTAGAGCTATTAAAATGAATAAAATAGGTCTATGTGTTCATGTATCTGTAAGAACGTATGAGGGTCACATGAAAATATTCTAGGGAGGTTCATTTCTGAAAAAGTGATGTTTAGACCATCCATGGTTTATATTTGTAATTGAGAACATTTTAGTTTAGGTTTAACTACTTAGGCAAATTCTTGCTTGTTTAACCCTTTTACCTAAAATTCCAGGAAGGGGTGCTAAAGCTGAAACAGAAAGATCATTGCTTCAGGCCAATAACGTCCTAGAAAACATCACACGATATGGAGCTAACCTACAAGTTTGAGTCATCATTTCATGTAGACTATTAAGACATCCTGGCCTGGTGCAGGGGCTCAAGCCTGTAATCCCAGCACTTTGGGAGGCTGAGGTGGGCGGATCACTTGAGGCCAGGAGTTTTAGACCAGCCTGGCCAACATGGTGAAACCCCATCTCTACTAAAAACACAAAAGTTAGCCGGGGCCTGGTGGCACACACCTGTAGTCCCAGCTACTCTAGAGGCTGAGGCACAAAAATCACTTGAACCTGGGAGGCAGAGGTTTCAGTGAGCTGAGATCATGTCACTGCACTCCAACCTGGGCAACAGGGTAACACTCTGTCACACTGTGTCTCAAAAAAGAATTTCCACAGCCTTAAAAATTCTGTAATTATGATTGTAGAGGGTTGAAATCATGCAGAGTTTTCATTCTGACCACAATGAAATTAAAATGAAAACCAATAACAGAAAGAACTAGAAAATGTTCTGATGTTTGATAATTAAGCAGCACATGGACTTTAATTCCAAATAGTCCATAGATCAAAGAAGAATGACAATAGAAATTAGAAAATATGTGACATACTGCTAAAACCACCCTGGTAAGGAAGCCTGTAACACTAAGTTCTTAGACTAAGGAAAGACCTCAAATAAACAGTAGGTGTTGCTACCTGAATAAAGTAGAAAAAGAGGAGTAAAATAAACCCAATGCAAGCAGAAGGAAGGATATAATAGTGTTAAGAACAGAAATCATTTAAAATGAAAAGGACACAATAGAGAAAGTCAGTGAAACAAAGTGCTGGTTCTTTGAAAAAAAAAATCAGTAAAATTGATAAACCTCTAGCAAGACTGACAAAAAGAAAAAGAGAGAAGATACAAATTACCAATATCAGAATGGAAACCAGGGATATCACTACCAATCCTTTAGCCATTAAAGGGATAGTAAGAAAATACTACAAACAACTTTATGTTCATAAATTCAACAACTTAGGAGAAATTGACTAAATTCTCAAAAATCACAAACTACTGAAATAAAACCAAGATGAAACAGATAATCTGAGTAGTCCCATAACCATGAAAGAAATTGAAGTCATATTTTTAAAACCTTCTAAAAAAGAATATACAGCCCCCAATGGTTTCACTTGACTATTCTACCAAACATTTCAAAAAGAATAGAGAACCTAGAAATATACCCACAAATATACCCAATGATTTTTGACAAAGACCAAAACATTATTCAATGGAGAAAGGAAAGCCTTTGCAACAAATGGTGTTGGAGCAATTGAACGTATATGAGCAAAAAAAATAAAAAATAAAAATAAAAGAACCTCAACCTAAACTTCACACCTTATACAAAAATTAACTCAAAAATGGATCATAGACTTACAAGTAAGAGTATAAGAATTTAAGAATAAGAAAAGGAGTAAAACTTTGGGACCTAGGGCTAGGTAAATAATCCTCAGACCTGACACCAAAAGCATAATCCATAAAAGGGGAAAAAATGATAAATGGAACCTCATGTAAATTTAAAACTTTTGCTGTGCAAAATACCTTATTAAGAGGATGAAAAGACAAGCTACAGTGTAGTAGAAATATTGGGAAAATCACATATCTGACAAAGGAATAGTACAGCCATGCATCATTCAATGGCAGAGATACATTCTGAGAAATGTGCCTTTAGGTGGTTTTGCCATCGTGTGAACATCGTAGAGTGCAGTTACACAAGCCTAGGTGGTATAGCCTACTACACACCTAGGCTGTATGGGATAGCCTATTGCTCTTAGGTTATAAACCTTTACAAGACGTTACTATACTGAATATTATCAGCAATTGTAGCACAAGGGTAAGTATGTATCTAAACATATCTAAACATAGAAAAAGTACAGTAAAAATATGGTATAAACAACAAAAAGTGGTGCATCTATATAGGACACTTACCATAACTGGTGCTTGCAAGGCTAGAAGTTGCGCCGTATGAGAGGGTGAGTGAGTGGTGAGTGAATATGAAGGCCTAGGACATTATTGTACGCTACTGTAAATGTCATAAACACTGTACACTTAGGCTACACTAAAATTATTTTTAAAAGCATTTCTTTATTCAACAATATATTAACCTTAGCTTTACTATAACTTTTTTCCTTTATAGGTTCTCTCATGTTTCAAAATTTTTGTACTCCTTTGTAGTAACAGATTAAAATATAAACACATTGTATAGCTGTACAAAAATGCTTTCCTTCTTGTATCCTTAGTCTGTAAACTTTTTTCAATTTTTAAATTGTTTTTATTTTTATATTTTACTTTTTGCTAAAAACTAAGACACAAACATGCACATTAGCCTAGGCTTACACAGGGCTGGGATCATCAATGTCTTTACAGGACTGGAAGCATAATAGGTTTGTTTCCATCAGCATCAACGCAAAGGTGAGATATGCATTGTGCTATGACATTATGATGGCTACAATGTCACTACATGATAGGAATTTTTCTGCTTCATTATAATTTAATGGGACCGCCATGCTATATGTAGTCCATTGTTGAACAAAACATTATTATGCAGTATGTGACTATATCTATGATATAGAAAGGACTCTAAGAACTGAATAGTTAAAAAGATTAATTAGAAAATGGACCAAAAAAAATGAAGAATCCTTGTGATGATGTAACTGTTCTTATCTTGACTGTGATAGATACCTGAAACACATGTGATAAAATTGCAGAGCACTAAATACAGCACACAAATGGGCACAAGTAAAACAAACAAAAAAAATCTTGAACAATTTCAGTGGATTAAGTTAATGTCAATATCTTGTTTTTAACATTGTACTAAAGTTTTGTGAGATGTTATCACTAGAGGAATCTAGGTAAAGGATAGGCAGGCTCTCTCTGTGTTACTTCCTATAACTACACATGAGTGCATAATTATCTCAAAATAAAAAGTTTAATTAAAAAATATACATTGAGTCCAGATTTTGTGCTCCTCTGACCTGGCAGGCCTTTTACTCTAAGTCAGGTTCTGAGACAATGGTAAAGGCCCTGTTTCTGTTCACTGTATCTTTTGATCATTCATATGTTTCTATGGTTTGGATGTTTGTCCCTTCCAAACCTCATACTGAAATTTTATTCCCAATGTTGAAGGTGTAGCAGGACAAGCCGTGGACAAAACCCCACAGACACCGAGATAACGAAGGAAGTGGCTTTAATCCGCTGGAAGCATCAGTCGACTAACGTCTTAAAATTCGAGCTTGTCAGGTGCCCAACTTCTGTCCCTTTTAAGGGCTCACAACTCTAAAGGGGTCCACGTGAGAGGGTCGTGATCGATTAAGCAAGCCAGGGGGTACATGACAGGGGCTGCAAGCACTGTGGTGAGAGTGAAACAGAACAGAACAGGAGGTTTCACGATGTCCTTCCATACAATGTCTGGAATCTAGAGATAGCATCAGTTTCTAGGTCAGGGTGGAATTTTAACTACCAGGCTTAGGTCAGGCAGGCCCAGACCTGGTTTCGGATCTGGTTCCTTGGTTTTAGGTCTGGTTCCTAGGCGCCAGGCTACCTGCCTTTTGTTTCACTTTTCTTTCCGTTTCTGAGTATTAAACAATATAAAACAATATGAGAGAGTCTGTCTGTCTTCTCTCATTTCCCCGCTTTGAGACTCTCACTTTTTATTAGTGGGAGTTCTCACTCTTATTTTTGCTACTTATGTCTTCCTGTGTAATAGATTGATAGTGATTCATATAGTACATTTGTGCTGAAGCATTTTGGTGAACTAAGGTAATGATGAAGCTTTTTATCATTCGAAGAAGTACAGGTAGCAAACAAAGGAGCAGTAAGCAGCTTCCTATTACTGTTATAACTCTTATTATAAGAGTTTTAAATCCTCCTAGTACTGGGAACCAATTTCCAAACATGGCCCCAGGATCAAATCTATGCCACACTTGCACAGACACATGTACCAGTTTTGTTATATCTTTATGTCTTCGACTACTTGCCCCTGATCATCTATGTGTAGACAGCAATTAGTAAGGTTAAATTTTCCACAAACGCCTCCCTCAGCTGCTAGCAAGTAGTCAAGAGCTAATCTATTTTGATAGATAGCATTCCTCACC
This sequence comes from Papio anubis, assembly GCF_008728515.1. Taxonomy (NCBI): domain Eukaryota; kingdom Metazoa; phylum Chordata; class Mammalia; order Primates; family Cercopithecidae; genus Papio; species Papio anubis. The sequence goes on from NC_044981.1 coordinate 132,540,027, forward strand.
TGAGTTTCTTGCTGGGCTAGAACTCAGTCAAGGCTTGACCGGTTTTATTAGTGATGATTCCTAAAACAGCTTGCAACCGTATGATTCGGTTGAGCACGTAAATGGGGGTCTGGTATCCCCAAGAGCTGTCTTGTGCCCAAGTGGCAGGCCCATAGTATTGTATAATTTTTCTCAGCAGGTCGTTTATCATCTTTTTAATTATCTATGGCTACGCCTCACTTTTCGCAGGAAGCATAGACAGGGAAGCCCAGGAGCTCGCCTGTTTTTATGGGCAGTAGGAAGAAAGATGGTTTAATAGTACCAATAACACAACTACCTGTCCACTGGTCAGGCAGCTTAGTGTAGGCTCTATGTCCACATATCCAGTATAGCCCAGTGGGTGCCGTCCAGTCCCAGTGGGATTCTGGATGGGCCTAAACGGTCTGCTACTTTGGAAATTTACTGAATGGATTTTTCTCTGTGTGATTTGAACTCCACCATGTAACTGTTTTTGTAGTACTATTATACAGTTTTTGCCCAAGGCAGCTGAGTCTTCCTACAGGAAGGGTGAAGTCCTTCCCTACTCTTGTTATACAGTATTGTCTAATGATTGAGGCTTTTAGAACCTAGAAGTGATCAGGGTGATTCTTTTGGGCCAGGAATTCATCAGGAACTGGGTCTGTCGGCACTAACTCTCAGGCTTCCCATGGCCATTGATCTCCTGTTACAGTTCCTCCACATACATAACATGAAGTGACATTGAGAGACTGGGCTACATGCTCGGCTAATTGCAAAAACAAATTTCTTCTTTTTCTTGGAATTTCTGGTACTGGCACATTTAGTTTATCACAGAAGGTCTGAAATACTGGCTCAGGAGAGCGTTTATAAACTTTTTTTCAAACCACGATGTTTACTTGAAGATCCAGTCCAGCTCCATCAATTTCTAGGGTTACACGTTCCCCCTATTTTTCTAGCGAGGATTCAGGGGGTTGGTTATTACTAGTTCTAAGGGGTTACACTGACCACTGGTACAGGAAGGGCCACTTTTTCCTTGCTGAAGGTAGACAGGAATTTTTTCATTTTTTATTTGAGTAACCTAAATGACACAAGACCAGTATCTATATTTTCGCACAGTCCTAATTCATGATAAATGTATTTATTTTCTGCCATATAGCTTCTTTCCTAATTAAGAGAACCACATCTTATTTTTAACTTATTATTATTAATGAGAGCACAGGCATCAAATTTTAAGGTGACTTGTTTGGGCACCTCTTTTTTTTTCTGTTTTGGCTAACACTTTACTTATATCATTTATGAACCCCCACCAGTCTTCAGTTTTTAATCTTATTTTAAAAGCTGTGGTCATGGGAGGCTCAGGTGGGTCATAACACACATCAGGTTGGTCATTTCCTAGGCTATATACCTTGTATAGAATAACATTATACAAACAAGTTCTTTTTAGAGTTCTAGTACATGTATAATAACTGTAAAATAATAGGACCGTAGCAACCTTTTGTCCTACCTCAGTGACTTGATGTATACACTGAGAACAGCCCTCAGTCTGAGGAAGGTCAGTTGAAGTCCTTACTATACAAGTCCAAATTTTAAGGAACATGAGTCCCGTAATGAGTTTTCTCATGCTTCAGCCGTGTGTGGACCAGGCAGCTTCTGGGTGTGACTGGAGCAGGGCTTGCTGTGTTCTTCAGAGTCACTTTGCAGGGGTTGGTGAAGCTGCTCCCATCCACATACTGCTCCCATCCACATACAGCTCCCAGTCTACTGAAGTTTAAGGATGGTCTCGGAGGTTGGGCCCACTAGAATAAACTAAGTCCAATACCTCTCTACACGGTTATGTTCACTGAACTCTCTGATACTGGGAGCAAGGTGGCAGGGTTTAGGGTGTTGTAAACTTCAATGGTTATGCGAGGATTTTCACAGAGCAAGCTATGGCATCTAGTTAGTGTAACATTTGTTAGCTAATGATGTCCTTTGGTATTTATTAAAGTCACCACAGCATGGGGGAACTTTATGTTTAGGTTTTGCCCAAGAGTTAGCTTATCTGCTTCTTGTGCTAACAGGGCCATTGCTGCTAGGGCCCTTAGACATGGGGGCCAGCCTTTGGAAACCCCATCTGGTTGTTTTGAGAGATAGGCCACTGGCCTTGGCCAGGGTCCTACAGTCTGGGTTAAAACTCCAACTGCCATTTTTTCTCTTTTTGACACATATAGCGTAAAACATTTTGTCAGGTCAGGCAGGTAGCCTGACCTGAGTTTTTCTTTTAATTCATGAAAAGCTTGTTGCTGTTGGTGGTAATAGATGTAGTTTATCTAATCTACATTTTTATTAACTGTCACCCACTAAAATACTGACTAAATCCTGTAGCTATTTGATTTCAAGCTTTAAATTGATCTAGTATTCCTTGTGGGGCTCCAATTGCATCTAAACAGATGTGAGAGTCAAAAGACCCATAAGGGGCTTCTATCACTTTATGATGTTTTATTTTTTTCCCTCTGGTTAATGAAATGCCAGGATGAAAGGCATAGCCAAATGGACTAAAGCACAAGTGCCACTCCAGTTATTCGGCAGAGCGCCCAGTAAAGGTCCACCACAGTACCACCACACATTCGCTCGGGGATGAACAAGGGCTGACTGATAAGTGCTTGAAATTCTTAAGCTCATCACATCTCTTCAGGTCTCTAAGGAATGCTGTTTCCTCCTTGTCATAAGAGACATGACTTGAACTTAGTGTTGGGAGATGGAAGCTGGATGGCCCTCGGGGGCTGACCCACAGGGTGCCAGACTACGGGATATAGCAGAGAGAGCTTGGCAAGACTTACTACTCCAGGCTATAGAATCCTGGAAAAGAGCTACCATGCAGTCTATGCCTGGCTGACTGGAGGACCACCTTAGGGGAAGGGGGACAATCTGTGCCTCTGGCCTGCCATGTGCTCTAGCATAACAATTGCTTTTGTTTAATGTGCAGATGGAATATTTGATCCATTTTAACCAGGCATTTGCATCTTGGTATCCTGTCTTTATTGCTAAAGTTTGTTTTAAGTCTTTAACTTCTATGATCCTCTAGTAAAATGAATGTATGATTTTAGGAAATTACAAAATTTGGTTGGGGCAGTCCATCCTAGCTCTTTAGTGGTCCACAGAATGTTGGACCAACTACGGTATAAAAGCTCTACATTGGGGGGAAAGACTCCTTGTTGGCACTGGGGTCTTTATCGAAATTTCCCCAGATTAAATGGTCCTAGTTTACTTATGTCCAGTCTGAGGAGAGTCAGGAGGGACAGAAGTACTTTTCTGAAGTAGAAAGCTGTCTTTGACTTGGCAAGTCTCCACAGGGTATAACAAGGCAAGCATTAAATGCAATAGTTTGAGGTGAAATTGACTTGGTTATATTAATAACTAGATGGTTAGCAATAGAACAAGGAAAAAAGGAAGAGTAATAGAATAGATGAAAAGAGTTAAATTTTTCTTAGCTTTAGTTTGGTAGGATTTTCCCCTGTGACTATGGCCCATGACTCTAGAGGGAGTGGTGCTTTCTTGACTCGGGTGTGATGAGTCCATCCTTTTTTGCTGTACGAACAGCATTCTTAATGGTTAGCAGCACAATGTAGGGTCCTTCCCAGGCTGGCTCGAGTTTTTCTTCTTTCCACACTTTGATGAGAATGTGATCTTCAGGCTGGTCCTAGTTTACCAGAAATTCTAGGGGTGGTACATGTGCTGAAAGTCTTTTAGTTTTTGAGGGAAAGGAAAGTGGAAGATAAACCAAGTATATAATTTTTAAGAAATTGACTTTTGTTTTAAATGTGGGGACCTTGGCAGTGGACTTTATAGTCCTTAGTGCATTTTTACTGAGAAATTTCCTTTAGGTACTTTTATTAGTTTTGAAACCAAAGAAAGCCAAATACCATTTTACATTTAACAATGCTTTTTGTATGATTTTTATACCAGATAAGCTAAATTTTACCCTTATATTAGTTATTAATGTTAAACCTAATTTTAATAAAACCTTGTAGACATATTTATCCAATTTTTAATGTTTGACCATAAGGTAAGATTTTATAGACTCTTTTTAACCTTTTATAATTTTTGCTAAAGAGCAGGTTGATGCTTTAAGAAAAACCTGCTATGCTTTTATTTTAATGTCCAGTTTACAGAAAAACTGGATGATACCTCTTTAACTTTAGCCAATGTTTACACACAGAATTTTCTTTCCAATTAGCGTTTTAAAACTTGATTAATCCTTTAAAACAAAATATACATATTTTTAACCTTTTTAGGTAGGTAAAAACTTATATTCTTATGCCTCCTTATAATTCTTTTACCAAAGATATATCAAAGGTATATTTTACTTTCCTTACACACCTTGCACACAAACTTTTTTTTTTTTTTAAGTTTTATATTCAGGAGGCCTATTTACTTTTAAATTATACAACATTTCTTGCATAATTTTTTGTATAACATTTTTCTCTTTCACAACTTTCACAGGCAATTCTTTGACATGCTTCAACTTTCTGACTTATTACAAATATTTATGTCTTTAAATAACCAGTTAATTTATTTCAGGACAAGAATGTACCATATAATACTTCTTTTACATAAATTCTGCTCCCCCCTTTTTCCCCTTTTTCTCTTCTTTTTTTTTTTTTTTGAAGATGATAATCATTCTTTTTCAAAGCAAACTTCTTTTATGTCTGTGGACTAGACTGTCTCAGGCCACAAGATTAGAAGTTACTATAATACATGTTACACTATTAACTTTTAGCAAACTTTACTTTTGTTGAAAACCTTGTATATCTGGGATTTTAATTATCTTTTGCTATTAATAAAACCTTATTTTGTCCAAATTAACTTAGAATTGGTATAGATGGCTTTTTTTTTCTGACAGAATAGCCCCATACTTTAAGATTTTTGAGTTAGTAAGCTACTTTTTTGCTTTTTTTTTTTAAGGATAGTTCTGAATTGAACTAGTGAGATGTGCCCACAATGAGGTTTCCTCTAAAAGTTATCTTTTTTACTTTTTTTTTTTCTGTTGGCAAAGCAGTTGCCCCTACAGATTGAATGCATTTGGGCCATCCGTGGGTTACTGGGTTAAGGATTTTTGATAGGAAGGCCTCAGTGCTTTCAGGATATGCCCTTGTTTACACTGACAACAAAGTGGTATTGGAGTGACATAGGGTTATGGAAAATACCTTCAATTGTCAATCACAGGTTTTAAATTTACCTTGACTTTTAAAGGAATATGGTACACAGTTTTTTTTTTTTTCTAAACTACTTGTATATATCTCTCTTTGACTTTGTCTCTCTCTGACTTTCCTTTTGCCTCTGTCTCTTCTTCTGTTTCTCTGCTCTCTCTTTCACCTCTCTGCCTCTCTTATGCTGCAGTTTTCTCAACCACTGTGGAGAGATCTAAAACCAGCTATAACCAAGCATCTATGTACAGGAACTGGTCTGGGTGCCCTGGATTTACAGGTTGCCTTGTGCCATACCTTTGAAACAAGGGACCTGTCCAGGCTTCCTTCTGATGGCCAACCCATCTCTAATGCTGGCCAGTCTATTTTACACAAAGTTTTAAGGTTTCCTGGTGTCATAGTACTCCATAGTCTCCCTTAAATCCTTTTTTGAAATTTTTCAACATAGTTCCTATTAGGGTGGGCTTTTTTGTGCCTGACCCATGCTTCTTCGAGACAAAACACCATGCTCACACCACACGCACACCACAAAACAAAGAACGAGTAAAAAGGGCACACACACACTTTTGCAGTTTATACCAAACCAAAATCGAAACCAGAATCAGAGTATCAAGAAATTCAAGCCAAGTCAAAACCAAAACCAAGGTATCAAGCAATTCAAGTCAAGTCAAAACCAGAACAAAAGTGCCGTGGGTGATCAGGCCATGCTTCCACTCAAATGGAGTGAGCAAGTTTCAAAGACTAGTCTTACCAAGTTTCAGATGTCCAGACTTCAAGTGCCAGTTCCTTCCCAGTGCTCAGCCACTGTGTTAATCCTCCACGGGGGCCTTCTATGCGCTGCTCTGGCGAGGTGTTCCACCAGGCCAGTTGCTTACCCAGCAGCGCTCTTTGGATTGCATTGCTCAGGCTGGCCAGAGTCCCCTGCAGGAATGCTCCACAGGGTAGGCCTAAGCTGCCTAAGGGGCTGCCTTGGCTGTCCATCAGTCACCTCGCTTCCCAGTCAGGGAACCAAGACATGTAGCAGGACGAGCCATGGACAACACCCCTCAGACACCGAGATAATGAAGAAAGTGGCATTAATCAGCTGGAAGCATCGGTCGACTAACGTCTTAAAATCCGAGCTTGTCAGGTGCCCAACTTCTGTCCCTTTTAAGGGCTCACAACTCTAAGGGGGTCCGCGTGAGAGGGTCATGGTCGATTGAGCAAGCCAGGGGGTGTGTGACAGGGGCTGCAAGCGCTGTGGTCAGAGTGAAACAGAACAGAACGGGAGGTTTCACAATGTCCTTCCATACAATGTCTGGAATCTGTAGATAACATCAGTTTCTAGGTCAGGGGTGGAATTTTAACTGCCAGGCTTAGGTCACGCAGGCCAAGGCCTAGTTTCGGGTCTGGTTCCTTGATTTCGGGTCTGGTTCCTAGATGCCAGGCTACCTGCCTTTTGTTTCGCTTTTCTTTCCTTTTCTGAGTATAAAACAATATAAAACAATATGAGAGGGTCTGTCTCTCTTCTCTCAACGGTGCGGCCTAATGGGAGATGTTTGGGTCATGGAGGCTGATCACTCATGAAAAGTTAATGTCCTCACTCAGGTGAGTGAGTTCTCACTGCGTTCATTCCCAAGAGAGCTGATGTTAAAAATAGCCCCATGCTTTTGCTTTCTCTCTCACCACATGATCACTGCACACATCAGCTCCTCTTTGCCCTCTATAGTAAGTGGAAGGAGCCTCAGGCCCTCTTACCTGATGCAGATGCCCAATTTTGAACTTTCTAACCCTCAGAATCATGAGCCAAATAAACCTTTTTAAAAAAATAAATTACTCAGCCTCAGTATTCCTGTATAGCAACATAAAACAGGCTAAAACTTAAGGATTTCTTTGCTCTGCTATTACTGGCTAAATAGAAAACCTTTGAGAAAGTAATCTAAGACTGAGATTTCTCCTTAATCCTCTCTCATCATAAACCTGTAACCAACCTGTATGGGCTGGGCCAGCTCACCTCTCTATTTCTCCTCTAAAGTACTTCTCCATATCTTTCCTTTGTTTCCACCATGAAAGTCATAAAAAGGTAAATCTCACTAATTGTTCCCACTTCCTCAGTTCCTGTTTACTCTTATTCAATAGTATTAATAATCTACTTGCTAAAATCACTAAAACCTCCCAAATTGCCCCGAATTTTAAAGAAATTTGAACTAAATGATAATCAAAAGGTAACATCAAATCTATGTGAGATAACCACAACAATCTCTAATTTAAAAGACCTTCCCAAAATAAAATTCTAAAAGTATATTTATATAGAAATTCTAAAAAATGAAAGCCAATCTACAGTGAAAGAAAGTAGATGAGTGGTTGCTGGGTGATAAGGAGCTGAGAAGGGTCCAAATAGAAGGATTATGAAGGAGCATAAAGACTCTTTTGTGTGTGATAGTAATGTTCATTATCTTGATTGTGGTGATAATTTCACAGGACTATTCATATGTCAAAACTTATCAAATTGTGCACTTTAAATATGTGTGGCCAATTTTACCTCAATAATGTTAATGTTAACTAGTTGATAAACCCAAAATAAGACTGAAAATACACAAAAAACAGAAGGGGCAAGTGGACAACAATTAGCAAATGGCAGATTTAAATCATCCATATCAATAATTACATAAATGTAAATAGACTAGACACTTCAATTAAAAGGTAGAGATTCTCAGACTGGATAAAAAAGCAGAGCTACCATGTGCTCTCTACAAGAGACCAACTTTAAATATTCAGGGAGAGATAGGTGGAATGTAAAAAGAGAGAAAACAATATATCATTAAAACAGTAAGAATAAGGAAGCTGGCATGACTATATTTATATCAAACATAATACACCAAATGATACATACAAGAATGTTCAAAACAGCTTCTTGATAATAAACAAAACATGTCCATCTATAGTAGAATGAAAAAATAAATAGTTATATATTTATTCCATGGAACACTCACAATAATTAAAAAAGAAAAAACTACTCCAATATGATGTACAGTAACATGTATTGTATGAACATGAACAAACAGAAACATATATTGCTACAAGCAATAACAGATGAATGTCATAAGAGCATGGATCGTATAATTCCATTTTTGCCTTACGAAGAGACAAAACTAATCTATGGAAATATAATACAAAATAGTGTTTACCTCCAGAGTACCAGCAGGAAGGGGCAGAAAGGAATTTCCTAGATACTTAGAAATGTTCTATAACCTCATCTTATTGTTTATTTCCTGGGAGTATATATTTGTATTAAATTCATCAAGTTGTACACTTAAAATGTGTACATTTTGCTGTGTGTCCATTATAATTTCAACTAAAAACTTTTTAAGTCAGTAAGATTTTTTAAAAATTAAAACTTAATATTTCTATTATACTTTGAGTAAATTAGATATGAATAAGTACCCGAAAGTTTGATCTAGAGAGAAGAATTGGCATTGAGAGGTATTCAGAATAGCAATTGAGGGATAGGGAATTAATGGTCTCTGACTTATGGGTTTTCTTAATCTGTCAGCAGTGAAATTGTTCTTCTGATTTTAAAAATAAATGAAATGAATAACAACTACTATATGAAACCAAGTTCTCTGTTATTACTAAAATGCCTTAAATCAGGTCAATGCAGTCATGAGACTGAAAGACTTGTACACCAGGACTGTCTTAGTCTTTTTGGTATACCATAACAAAATATAAGGCTGGGTAACTTAAAAACAGAATTTTATTTTCTCACAACTCTGAAGGCTGTGAAGTCCGAGATCAAGGTGATGGCCAATTCAGTTTCTGATGAGGGCTCTCTTTCTGTCTTACAGATGGCTGCCTTCTTGCTCTGTCCTTATAAGGAGAGAGAGTGAGAGACAGAGAGAGATCTTCCCTTATTATAAGGCAACAGTCTTATCAGATTAGGGCCCCAACCTTTGACTTTACCAAGGCTTAATTGCCTCTTAAAGATCTCATCTCCAAATATAGTCACATTGGGGATTAAGGCCTCTACATATTAATTTGGAGTCGGGGACACAATTCAGTTAGCAAGGACGCAGAAAATATTTTTAGAGTTACTTACAGAGCAACTATTTCCAAAAGAATCTGAGATAGCTAACTGGTGATTTGGGCTTACTTGTAAAATAACCCTTATTTCATGCCATTTCAGAAAGCTGAATAAAATATCTCATAAAGTGATAGAAAATTAAACTCATCCATTTAATGATATCTGGTTAAGCTGGAACATCTGGGTTTTATGTTTAAAATAAGTTTGCAACCAGAAAATGTTTTATTTTTTATGTCAATTCTATTTCATTTCTTTTATTGGGGAAATTGCTTAGGCAACAACATCTGTTTCCATGAGCACTGGGAGAGGACTGCATATTGACAAAGCATGCAGTCATAAACAGACAAGTAAGAGGACAAAGACTCTCCTAGCTAAAAAATGGAATGACATGCAGCAATACAAATTAGAGAGACCTTTGAGCAAAAGAAAAAAAATTGTTTCCAAGAAGAATCATAGCAGTCAAGGAAATATTCTACAAAGAATGATAATGGTTATGAATTTTTTAAAGTATTTTATTTTTACATGACAGAAAATAGTCAAGATTTAGTGCATAGTGGTCACTGGTCTTGAAAGCTCCTTGGAGTACAATTACATGTGGTTGTCTTAGATTCCAATAGAAAGGGCATATAACTAGGTCAAGTAGCAAATTATTCTATGTTATAAAAGTCCTAGTTACAGAAGAGAATCTGATATGAGGATCTCATATCTAACTTGTGCTAAAATACAAGAAGCCTGGAGTTCCACAATTAATTAAGCAGCTCATCAATGAAATAAAGAGTCCAAACCCTTTCTATCTTTCCAGGGTGCATCTTCATCTATTTGGTGCTTTTGCTTGTTCTCATGATTTCAAAATGGCAAAAATCTATACTAGATAAAGCAAAAATAGAAAAATGTCAAAGTATACCACTACCAAAAAACCATCAAACACAAAGGAAGACAGCAACCCAGAAAGAAAGAAGCAAAATACTGACAAAACAACCAGAAAACAATTAATGAAATGGTGTTAGTAAGTTTTTGCTTATCAATAATCACTTTGAATGTAAATGGATTAAGTTATCCAATAAAGAGACATAGAATGACTGAATGGTTTAAAAAAAAAAAAAAAAAAAAAAAGGCAAGATCCAATGATATGTTGCTGACGTGAGACTAACTTAACTTTTAATAACACGGACTAGGGTCAGGTGTGGTGGCTCACACCTATAATCTCAGCACTTTGGGAGGCTGAGGTGGGAGGATCACTTGAATTCAGGAGTTCAAGACAAGCCTGTACCATGTAGTGAGACTTTGTCTTTATCTATCAAAGAGAATATTTTTAAAAATAGACTATATACTAAAAGCAAAAGTAGGGAAAAAGATATTTCACACAAAGGAACCAAAGGAGAACAAGGATAGCTATTCTTAGATAAAATATACTTTAAATTTAAAATGGTAGAAAAGGGATCAATTAATCAAGAGGATATAACAACTGTAAATATCTATGCACCTGATATTTGAGCACCTAAATATATAAAGCAAATGTTAAAGTATCTGAAAACAGAGATAGATTGCATACAATAATAGTAGGGTCTTCGATACCCTATTATCAACAATGGGCAGATCATCCAGACAGAAAATTAATAAGGAAACACTGGACTCAAACAATGCTTTAGATCAAATGGACGTAACTGATGTTACAGAACATTACATCCAACAGCAACAGAATATGTATTCTTTTTAAGCACACACAGAACATTCTTCACAATGGATCATATGTTAGAACACAAGACAACTCTTAGCAAAGTTAAGAAAACTGAAATCATATCAAGTACCATTTTCTGATCACAATGGTATGAAACTAGAAGTCAATAACAAGAGGAATTGTGGAAAGTTTACAAATCCATGGAAAGTAAACAACATTCTCCTGAACAACAAATGGGTCAACGAAGAAATTAAAAGAGAAATTGAAACAATATCTTGAAACAAACATGGAAACACAGGATACCAAAACTTATGAAATGTCACAAACCCAGTTCTAAGAGGAAAGTTTTAAGCAATGATTATCTACATCAGAAAAGAAGAAAGACATCAAATAAACAACTGTACACCTCCAGAAAATGTAAAAGCTAATTCTACCAAACATTTAAAGAACTAATACTAATTCTTCAAAAGTTTTCCAAAAAGTCAAAGAGGAGGGAATACTTTGAAACTCTTTTTATGAGGCCACAATTACCTTGATTCCAAAGCCAGACAAAGATATCACAAGAAAAGAAAACTACAGGCCAATATCCTTGACCACCTTAAATGCAAAAACCCTCAACAAAACAATGGTAAACTGAACTCAACACACTAAAAGAATCATTTACCATAACCAAGTGAGATTTATCCCTGGGAGGCAAAGATGATGCAACGTACACAAGTTAAATAAATGTGATTCACCACATAACAAAATAAAGAACTAAAAACACATAATCATCTTATTAGATGCAGAAAAAGCGTTTGACAAACTTCAACATCCTTTAATGAGAACAGCATGGAACAAATTAGATATAGAAGAAATATATCTTGAGCTGGGCACAATGATTCACACCTGTAATCTAGCACTTTGGGAGGCCGAGGTGGGTGGATCATCTGAGGTCAGGAGTTTGAGACAAGGCTGGCCAATATGGTGAAACCCCCTCTCTACTAAAAATACAAAAATTAGCTGGGTATGGTGATGCACACCTGTAGTCCCAGCTATTCGGGAGGCTGAGGTACAAGTATCGCTTGAACATCGTCTGATTGTTGGAAATATAAACAGCTAATCAAGATTGGCGTTTTTTAAAAAATAAAATTAAAATTTAAAAAAAAGAAATAAATTTAGTCATTTATGACAAAATGGATGAAATTGAAGAACATTATGCTAAGTGAAATAAACCAGGTGCAAAGAGACAAACGCCATGTGTTCTCACTTACATGTGGAATCTGAAACAATCAAATTTTAAAAAGCAGAGAGAGTAGAATGGTAGTTACCAGAGACTGGAGGGTATGAGGAATGGGAAGGTGATGGTCTAAGGGTACAAAGCCTCAATTAAACAGAAGGAATAAGTTAATTTTTGTTGTTGTTTTTACTTTGTGACATATTGCACAACCTGGGTACTATAATAAATAATAATGTAGTGTAATTTAATTTTAAAAATAGTTTTAAAAGCTATAATGCAAGAACACTTTCTAAACAAAAATATAATAATATCGAAAGTGCCCATTTTACACCAGGAAAAATTCACCCAAAATAATAGAAACCAAAATATAGTATATTAAAGCATCAGAGTTGAATAATAAAGAATCATCTGGGAAACAAAGCAAACTATCCAGTTATTTATAAGGAGGAAAAATCAGGCTGGCTTCAAATTCTTCACAGCAGTATTCAGTGACAGAGAAGCAAGATCTACAAAGCCTTCAAAAAAAAAAAAAAAAAAAAGAAAGAGTGATTCATTGATTTTATACTCATGTACTCGAATTCAAATACATACACATCAAAAAGCAAGTTTTGAGCATGCAAGAAATCCAGAAATATTATTTCTATGAATTATTTTTAAGAAATCTCACATTTCTTGTTTGGCTTTAAATATTAGGGCTTTTTTCCTATTGTTTTTGTTTTATTTTGGGGGGATGCTGATTATCTATCTATCTATCTATCTATCTGTCTATCTATCTGTCATCTATCTATTTATCTCTATTAAGAAATGATGGCCAGGTGCTGTGGCTCACACCTATAATCCCAGCACTTGGGGAGGCCAAGGCAGGCAGATTGCTTGAGTCCAGGAGTTTGAGACCAGCCTGGACAACATGGCAAAACCTTATCTGTACTAAAAATGCAAAAAGGCAGGGTGCAGTGGCTCATGCCTGTAATCCCAGGACTTTGGGAGGCTGAAGGGGGTGGATCACCTGAGGTCTGGAGTTCGAGAGCAGCCTGCCCAACATGACGAAAGGCTGTCTGTGCCAAACATACAAAAAATTAGCCAACTGTGGTGGCAGGCACCTGTAATCCCAGCTACTCGGGAGGCTCAGGGAGGAGAATCCCTTGAACCTGGGAGGCAGAGCTTGCAGTGAGCCAAGATCGTGCCACTGCACTCCAGCCTGGGCAAAAAAAGCAAAACTCTGTCTTGGAAAATAATAATAATAAAATAAAAATAAAACAAATAAATAAAAATACAAAAAGTTAGCTGGGTGTAGTGGCACACACTTATAGTCCCAGATACTTGGAAGCTGAGGTATCAAATGAGCCCAGGAAGTCAAGGCTGCAGTGAGCCATGATCTTGCTCCTATACTCCAGCCTGGATGACAGAAGTGAGACTTTGTCTCAAAAAAAAAAAAAAAAAAAAAAATAGGTGATCACAGCAAAATGCTTGCTGGTACATTTTGAATGTATCTAAATACAGACCTAAGACCAAGACAAACATGAGCAATATAGTAACAGGAGAGAACTTAAATGTTATATACCCTAACAATGAAGATACACTAATAACAGGAGGAGCGTTAAGGGGTAAATAACATTATTTAATGATGAAAAATCAGATAAAAGAGGTATAAGCACATTTACTAGTACAAAGATATACCCCCCTCCACCAAAAAAAGAAAAATAATTTAAATTTGGTGGCAAGGAAGAAGTAGAAGAAAATGTTATACTAATTTATTTCTTAACATAGAAAGCATTGGTATTTACTTTAAAAGGTGAGAATATAAAATTATACATCTAATATATATTTAAAATTTTATACTCTATAAATATAGAATTGTTGATTTATGTTTATAAAATTGTAGAACACACGTTCTCTTAACTGACAGAAGACTTCTGCAAATGAGACAAGACAATGGATCACATTGTTAATGATTTTTAAGCCCTAAACTATCCAAAATAACACACAAGGTAAACACCTAAAATCAAAGATATTATCATATCAATAAATGTAAGCTCATCTATTGAAAAAGAATTTTAGGTAGTAGCTCAAGATGGTTGCAGCCCACTGGTTCCAACTGAACAAAGACTGCACCCAGACTCACAAGAACTTGAAGTTTTCCTCTGTTCTTTCTGCCTCCAAGAGAAGCCAGAGCTGGACTCTCACAAGGATAAGAAAAAGAGCTCACTTATTTTTGTCTTATTTCAAATTACTTCCACCACAGGAAACTTGTCACTAATAAAGAGTTCCCAGAAAAAGCTGTGCTGGAAGTAGTGAAGTTTGATAACACTGCATCTCTTGTGCAATTGCTAAGGAAAGGATACAGCACAATATGAACTGAACTTCACTAGGCTGTGTGAAGTATGTACACAGAATCCTGTAGAGTCAAGGAAAAAACCTGACCCAGATGGCCTTCACTTGTCTGATTATTGGAAAAGTAAACAACTAATCAAGATTGGCGTTTCCTAAAAGGAGGGAAATTATGGCTAAAATAATTTTACCAATGTCATTGTCTTAAAACCTACCAAAAAGCAAAGATTCTTCAGGTGGGCAGATATCCAATATAGACTGAGAATATAACGCCAAAATTCCAGGGATTGAGAGAACCCTTCCACAGAGTGCATCTTGGAAGCTTGCTCCTGTGCCACAGCTGAATTAATACCAGTTGAAGCTAAGCCTACCAGTGGAGAGCTGTTTTGGTTGCCACAAAAGAATTCCAACCCAAATCCAGGAAACCAAAAACAAATGACACTTCAGGCAGCAGAAACCCTTTCAAGTTTCTGCTTTTATTGTCTTAGTTAGTGTTGTAACAAAGCTTTACACCACCAGCTGGTTTAGTTTGTCAGTTGAAGTCTTTATGGAAATTTAAATCAGAGGAGGACAAGATATGGCCAAGTGATTTGCCTTGTTTTCACCCCCAAGTGAGCTATTTGCAGCTACTTGCTTTACTCTATCTTTCCTTTTCTCTCTCTGTAATTAAACTAAAGTTTTGAATAAAAGTACTGTACCCTTATTTCTTATGAACAAATACCTATTTCAGGAAGAAAAAAATGAGATGCAAAGGAAAGCAAAGACTGTTAAAATAGAGAAAAAAACATACTCTAATTATATATGCTGTCTACACAAGACTCACTTTAGATCCAAAATGCAAATAAGTTGAAAGTGAAAGGATAGAAAAAGATATATATACCCTTCAAAATCAGTAATCAAAGAGACCTGGGGTGACTATGTTAATATCAGAAAAATAGGCTTTAAAACACAAGTTGTTACTAGAATTAGGCAAGGACATTTTATAATAAAAGGGTCAAAATGTCAAGAAGATATAACAATTATAAACATATATGCACGAAACAACAGAGCCCAAAATACATGAAGTAAAAACAGATAGAACTGAGCAGAGAAGCAGACAACAATAATAGAGGCTTCAATAGCCCACTTTCAACAAGGAATAGAACATCTAAACAGAAGATCAATTAAAAAAAATGGAGAACTTAAACAATACTATAAACTCATTAGACCTAACACATCTGTAGACCTCTTAGGATCAGATTATTCTGTATTATTTCCTTAACAATTGCACAAGAGACCCAGAACAGCCAAAACAACCTTGAAAAATAAGAACAAAGTTGGAGGACTCACACCTTCCTGTTTCAAAACTTACTACAAACCTACAGAAATCTAGATTGCATGGTACTGGCACAAGTATAGATCAATTAAACTTGAAAGCCTAGAAAGAAATCTTCACCTCTAGGATTAAGTGAGTTTGGGCAAGTATGCTAAGCCCATTCAATCAGGGAAATAATAATCTTTCAAAAAATTGTGCTGGACCAACATCCACATGCTAAAGAATGAAATTCCATTTTTTCCTCACCTCATATACAAAAATTATCTCAAATAGATTAAAGACCTAAATATAAGGGTTATCATAAAAGTTTTAGAAAAAAATAGATGCAATATTTGTGTCCTTGCATTATTCAATGGTTTCTTCAATATGACACCAAAAACATACTCAACCAAAGAAAAAAACTGGATAAATTAGACTTCATCAAAATGTAAAACATCTGTGCTTCAAAGAACACTATCAAGAAAGTTGAAAGGATGTAGAATCAAGAATACATAAATAACTCTTACAACTCAACAGTGTAAGACAAATAACCAAAATTTTAAAGGGGCAAAGAGTTTTAACAGACATTTCTCCAAAGAAGATATGCAAATGACCCATAGATGCATACAGAGATGTGTCACTATCCATAATGGAAATGCAAATCAAAACCACAATAAGATACCACTTTATGCCCACTTGGAGGGCTATAATCAAAAAGACAGATAATAGCAAGTATTGGCAAGAATGTGGAGAAATGTAAACCTGCATTTACTGATGTTGGGAATATAAAATGTTTCTGCTGTTTTAGAAAACTGGCATTTCCTCAAAAGATGAAACAGAGTTATCATATTACCCAGCAATACCACTGCTAAGTATATACCCAAGAGAAATGAAAGCATATGTCTACATAAAAATTTGTACATGAATGTTTGTAGCAGCATTATTCATAACAGCCCAAAAGTAGAAACAACCCAAATCCATCGACAGATAAATGGATATAAACAAAATGTGGTATGTTAATACAATGGAATATTATGTGATCATAGAAAAGAATTAGGTACTCATCCATGCTATAATATGAATGAACCTTAAAACCATTATGTTAGGAGAAAGATGGCAGACAAAAAGGACCACATATTGTACAATGCCATTCATATGAAATGTCCAGAATATGCACATCCAAAGAGACAAAGGGCAGGTTAGTGGTTGCTTGGGGAGGTTATACAACAATGGGTGAGGGTGGAATGGAGAATGACTGCTAATGTGTATGCAGTTTCTTTTTGGGGTAATATAAGTCTTAAATTGTGGTGATAGTTGCACATCTCTGGAAATATACTAAAAATCAATATACTGTAAACGTCAATGGGTAAATTTCATGTTATGTGAAATCTATTTCAATAAACATATAAAATGGGAGAGACTACTATTTAGTAAGCATAACTGCTTCTACTGCTTTTCTTCACCTCATCTCTTCATAGTCCTTTAGCACTAGGGCAAAAGAGTAAGGGCACTTGGTAGACCCTGTTTTGATAGTGTAGAATAGGAGGGGGAAAGCTTTGGAAGATGTCAGATGCAGTGTCCAAAAATAATGGTACTTTTGTGACTATCTTTAGAAATACCTTTATTCAATGTGCTGGGCTTATGCCTCTTTTTGGTTTCTAATCTTAGCCAAACCTGTCTCACTGTAATGTTGATGATTCCAGTCTGCACCCATAGTTGTATGTAACTGTTGCAGAGCTATTTGGGGGTGCCTGTGCCTCTCCATCCCCACATATTTCCTATTACTTCATTCTTGGGAGCACCATATTGTTTAGCCTCAAACCCTGTGATTGATCAGGGTTGGATGATGTAAATGGGAAGTCCTCCTCTAGGTTGTTACCATAAGGCTTATATCTGGACTTCCTCAGAGCGTGTGGTCTCAGTGAGACTATTTTGGAACTCTTAATGGCTAGAGTCTTGCTTTTTTGTTTTTCTTTTTCCCTGGATAACCTTCAGTATTATGTCACGTTCTACTCAGAAATATACCTTCTCTGGAAATGCTCTTTTGATAAAAAACTTACCTAAGAGTGATCATCCTAGGTGCCTTCAAATCTATCATTCTTTTATGACCCATAGCTCATTGGCTGCTCGGTGGGTCTGGAGTGTAATTTTTAGATAGTACAGACTGTAAATATCTTTTGAGCTTATCATATTGCTATGCCCCAGTTAGTGTGACTCTTCTATTGGCTTCTTACTTTCATTCCTTGTTTTCCTAATTCTGTATAATAGAATAAAAGCATACACCATGGGATGCGGGTGTTGATAAATACATGTATACAAGCCACCGTAAGTACAGATGCTGGAGTCTTAAAACTCTAGCCAGCACTCAGAATGTTCATAGCTGCAAAATGTAAGATAATTACAGTGAAAGCACCCATCACTTCTCCCTTCTAAGCTCCCAGACACCATTTCTTTTCAGAAATGAGGCTTTGGATGTATTCAAGAAAAACAATAAAAACAAAATTAACAGAAATCCATTTTTACTAGCTTAAGACAATAGGTGTGAAAGAGGTACTCTTTGGCCAATTAGGGTAAGTCATATTAGGCTCATGAAGACAAAGAGGAGCTAAAATCAGGACATTGTGTCCAGTTCATGCTAATTGTTTAGGTTCCAGCCCTTTTATTTCCTTTCCTGGGAACTTCTGATAACCAACATGGCCCAAGTTCATATCTATGGGCCTTGCCCCTGGTCCTACCTAAGCTGTGTTACCAAGTTTTCTAGGAAAGAGAGAGGTGTTCTGGAAGGGCGGATTTCTGAATGATTATCTCATGGATAAATTTTATTCTTAAAAACTGATATTGAGCCCTATACAGACACAGATGATATTCATGCCCTTGAGGCCTGGTTTTAATCAAGTTTTACATCTGATCACCACCTAATATCAATTTAAAATTTCCCAAACCTCCAGGAATAAGAAAGAGCAGGATTCATTGTTAAGGTCTCTAGGCAGCATCTTAGCCAAACTGCTTATAAATGGAGCATAGATCCTTTCTTGAAAACCTTCTCTCCATTCTTCCTTCCTTCTACCCTCAAGGAGAGGCTGGCTTATTACTGCAGAGTTCTGCCCATAGTTTGGGTCAGCACTCACTCACCCAGTGCCAGATACGGCCATGCTTGGAGCGTCTTCCTTGCCTTTTTCTTTCGACTGAGGCCTTGCAAGGACCTTGGGGATGGACAGGCTGTGGATTGAACAGACAAGTATAGTGAGTGGACTGGCATCCCTGGGGTGACAACAAGCAGTCCACTTCCTATTTGTTTCTCAGGCATCAAATACTTTTGCTTGCTAACAAGGTAGGGTGACTCCTCTAGGGTGATTTCGTTTCTGCACATTTTGTAACTCTCAGGGATGTTAGTGAGGTACAAGAAAAGAAGAAATTGAGATGCTCAAGGAACAGAACCAGAGGGGACACTGCTCCCTATAGCATGGTTTTCATCTAGACATTAAGCAGTTATTTGTTGGGGCCATTGGCTGTGATTTGTGTGTTTGAATAATGTTGAAATGCTGTGAGTGACTTTTTGTTAATAAAGGCATAGAAGCAAACAAATCAAACTTTTCAGATTGGATCACACACACACACACATACACAAACACTTAAAAACAAAATGATTCAGAACAGTTCAAAATAGCAGGGTGATCAAAAGTATACCAGACAAATGCTATCAAAAGGAAAGCAAACGTATGAATCTTAGTATCAGTAAGGTTGAAAACCAGCCAAAGATAAATGCCACAATGAAGGGCAGTTTATAATACTATGGGGTGCACATAACACTAAATATATTAGGAATGCTTATGAACCAAATGATATAACAACCACCATAAAAGAGAAAAAGAAGGTACAAGCAGAAATAGAAACACACTAGAGGTAGACAACTGTAATGCACCTACCTAGGCTATGATGGATACAACAGTTAAAAATTAAGTAAAGACATAGAAATGCTAAATAACCTAATAATAACATTCATCTAAGAGTAATCTAAATCTTCCATTCATTTTCTACGTATTAGTCAAATATATCTATAAAAAACTCATCAACTATATGATTATCCTGAGATATATTTCGTACAATAAAGACAGGATGAATACTTGGCTTTGTTGTTCTCTTATGCACCAGTTTTCAAAATTTTGGTTGTTTGCTGAGCATCTTCCAATAGTAGTCCCCCATGGTTGTGTTTCTGTATCATTACAAATTCACGATTTTAAATATATTTGCAGTGTTTCAATCCATTACAGATATTATTCATATTAATGGTTAAATTGTCCCATCTTAATCCAATGGGAACATTGTGTTTTTTCTTTTTCTTTTTCCCCCTTTTTTTTTCTTTTTTTTTTTTGAGACAGAGTCTCACTCTGGACCCCAAGCTGCAGTGCAGTAGAACAATCTTGGCTCACTGCAACCTCTGCCTTCCAGGTTTAAGTGATTCTTCTGCCTCAGCCTCCCATGTAGCTGGGTTTACAGGTATGCACCATGCTTGGCTAATTTTTGTATTTTTAATAGAGATGGGGTTTCACCATGTTGGTCAGGCTTGTCTTGAGCTCTTGACCTCAGGTGATCTGTCCACCTCGGCCTCCCAAAGCGTTGGGATTACAGGCGTGAGCCACTACAGCCAGCCAGGAACATTTTCATGATGATTCCTGACTCCTTTGACATGACAACAATAATATTTAATAGCTCCTTTAATTTCTAACGTGCAGGATGTCTCAGGCTTATTTTATTCACTTCTTGCTCTAGACCTGAAATCCAAGGAGAGCTGGTTCCTTTGGAAATGGTATTTAGAAATAATAATAACCTGGGTTCTAGGAGTGCTCATTGTTTCTAGGACTTTTTAGTAGTTAAAGTAATATATATATTGAAAATAAATCATATGTTCATAATGTTATTTCCAACTCAGATTTACCTTTTCAATTGTGACAGTCTCACTTTGTCACCCAGGCTGGAGTGCAATGGCGCAATCTAGGCTCACTGCAACCTCCGATTCCCGGGTTCAAAACATTCTCCTGCCTTAGCCACCTGAGTAGCTGGGATTACAGGCACCCATCATCATGCCCGGCTAATTTTTGTATTTTTGTGGAGATGGGGTTGCACCATGTTGGTCAGGCTGGTCTTGAACTCCTGACCTCAGGTGATCCACCAGCCTCAACTTCCCAAAGTGCTGGGATTACAGGCATGAGCCACTGCGCCTGGCTGAATTGTGCATTTGTATTTGCTCTTTCCCACAACTAAAATGCCATTTTCCAGCATCACCGTAATTACCCATTTAATATACAAGCAACATTCTCTCTCCCTCTCTCTCTCTCTATATATATATACACCAATACTAGCTCCAAGACATGATTACCGAAAACAGCTTATAATTGATTTTTCTTGGTCTTTAGGGTGTACCCACTAGTCGTGTATAGTCAAATTAATGTGTTTTTAAGGTATTTGAAACAATTCCTCTTTTGTGTGGTTACACTTCCAACTTGATATACTATTGTGTTTCTTTGTTTCATTTTGCTTTCAGTTTTTAGAGATGGCTTTTAAAATTTTTACTGTTTATAATTATGTAACATATTTACACTGTTTTAAAGTCTATAAAACAAGGTACATATATATTTAATATTTTTCATATGTTTGTATGTCTTGATTTTTAATATATTTTCTGGAAGCTTAGCCTTGATCTTTGTTCTCCAGGATTCTCAATTATTCTATGAACTTCTGAACATCTTTTTAAAAAACTCTTTCTCTATTTACTGTGTGAATTGCTTCTGATGCTTGCAACTGGGGGAATGACTGTTGAGTGGGCAGCTAATTCAGTTTGCACACTGATCTATGCTTCCCTGCAACTGGCTTTGCATGAACAAAATTTCAATAAGTGACAGATTTGAGAGTTACTAAAGTTTCTATTGCACCTTTCCCATTCTCCTACCTTCTCCTATATTCATGTAACTGAGGGAAACACACACACATGATTTGCCACAAAATAGAAACACAAATGTTGCAGGACAACATTTGATCACCACCTCTAAGATATGAAAGAGGCTGGAATAAATTTTAAATAGCTAGCTCAGTTGACATCTCATAGAATTCCTGCCCTACCCTATTACGTACAGTTTTACATACATTTCAAGAGTTTCATTACACTCTCTGAGGCCAGTACGTGGTTCTGCTCCAAAGGAAGGTTGAGAAGAAGTTTAAGCTTATTGGGAGCCTCGCTTATTGTGTTGTGGCCACCAATGTGCGCTCAGAGAGTGCTTTCCTTTATCAGATTTCAAAAGACACAGTGCAATAGCGCTGTTCCTCCTGGCAGGTGCCAGTGACCTCCAGCCTAAGTGGAGCATCAGTTCCACTCTTTGAGTCCAGTGTAAATCTGAATTCAGAGTGTCATCACATAGAAGCTGTGAGAGAGCACACTTTCCCTTGTTTATACTTGGAAACACATGGCACCCTGAAAAAAAGTGGGAGTTTTGAAAACTATGAGTTGGATCTGAAGACGAAATATAAAAGTGTCATATTGAAATAGCAATACTTGTTCCTTTCCAAAGCTAAGAGTCCTTCTACAATCTTCTAGACATTTCTGATCATAGTGTATTTTCTACTTGTCTTTGGCAGCAGAAACAACTTTTAATCACTATTCAAAGTAGTCTAGCACTTTCCACACAACTTTAGTTCTTATAGAAAATGGCAGTGCCTTGGCTGTAGTTCCAATGTCTTGTGGTACATTTTCCGAGAAACATTCATAGATATGCATCCAGAATATTCCTAACTCAAATGAATTCGTTAACTTCTACGGAGTTCACCCTATATAAGAATTCATACAGCCCACGAGCACATCAAAACACTTCAGTCACAATACTGTTTTCCATGCATGTGTCCTAACAATCTTCTTTTCAATGTCCCCCTAGAAAATGTTTTGGAAGCAAAAATAGCAAACATATACTGAGGGATCACTAGGGGCCCGGTATCGTTTTACGGCTTTGTTATATATGATTCTACAGCACCATCTTGGTTAATCACTACAGCAACCTTGTGACATCTGTATACTATTTTGCTTTTTTTTTTTTTTTCTTGAGATGGAGTCTTTCCCTGTCACCCAGGCTGGAGGGCAGTGGCATGATCTCAGCTCACTGCAACCTCTGCCTCCTGGGTTCAAGTGATTCTCCTGCCTCAGCCTCCTGAGTAGCTAGGATTACAGGTGCACAGCACCACACCTGGATAATTTTTATATTTTTAATAGAGACAGGCTTTCTTCATATTGGTCAGGCTGGTCTCGAACTGCTGACCTCAGGTGACTCCCCCTGCCTAGGCCTCCCAAAGTGCTGGGATTACAGGCATCAGCCACTGTGCCCAGCCCTACTGCGCTATTTTGTAGGTGAACAAACTAAGGCACAGAAATATTAAGTACTTTACCGGAGATTGCATAGCTAGAGAATGAAGGAGCCAAGGATCAAACCCAGACATAATGACCTTGAGCCTCTTCTTCAGTACACTTGGTGCCTTCCTAATGGAAAATGCTAGCAGAGAAGTTTCTCAATCATTTACATGCTTTTATGACACATCCTAAGGTTAGTGGAGCTACAAATTGTCTTTTGAATAGAAGTTTTATCTGTCTTTGTCACAGGCATGAAATATTTTCCTTTAAATCAAATAAACCAATAAAACTAAATTGCATAGCCCAATTAAAATGTACTTTCTACTTGCTAGGAACAAATTTAATAGTCCTACTTATACAGAAAAAGAGCCATTATTTGAAATCTATCTTCTTTTTTGTACTTGCAAACTGATTAAAATTTTGTTACTCATTTATCTAATGAGAATTTAATGGGTTATCCACTCTTTTTATCTAGGCTCATAAACGAGAAATCCAAAATCAAGTGGAAAGTTGCAGACGTATATATTCATGAGAATATATGTTGTGTTTGAGAACACAACAACATTCAAGTAGCAGCAGATACATTTTGAAATTTTTTATTATATAGTTAATGTTGTGTTTGTGGTGTGTGCATATGGTTGTGCGCTTGTGTCTGTGTGTGTAACATAAGAGATACTATTCTTCCCAATTATTGCACCTTTGGGAAAATGCCCAAATTCATTGATCTCCATAGTTTTTAAAGGGTTCATGGAATTATATGCACATATATTTAGCACACAGTATTTTTCAGAGTTGAAAGAGCCTGGAATTCGATAAGAACTCAGGCCAAATTTTAGTTCTGTACTTAATAGCTATGTAACTTTGCACAAATTATTAAACCTTGCTAAGCCTGTTTCTTAACCTGAAAAATGGAAATGCTACTCATCTTGTAAGGAGATTGCTAAGATTAAGTGAAATAATGTTTAAGGAATACACAGCTTCTGGTACTTTAGATGTCAGTTCCAATTCTCTCTTCCCCTCCGTCTTGTATTCTTTCCTCTCTTAGCAAAGGGGTGGTGAGCCATGGGGAGGTAGAGGTAGAGGTGTCTTCTGCTTAGGAGAAGCCTTTACTGGAAGGACTCAGCAAACGCTGGTGGGATCAGAGAAGAGGAAGGGAGCAGCCTTCTTAGGTTCAAAGTTTTAAGGAAGAGAGAAACAAAAGGACCTAAAATTCCTTTCCACTTATCTAACCCATCCTACCAGGACAGAAAAGTAGTTAGGGATTTTGGTGGAGACATAATTGACAAGCATTTGGCCCTGTTGGGTCATGTGCCCTTTCACACATGGGTGGCTGTGAAAGAAAGATGAGGTTCTTGGGATTGTAGCGGGGGAACCACTTGGGGAGGAGGCTGTTGCTCTTTGCTTCTGTGATGTGAAACTACACTCAGGCTAGTGGATGGATGCCTCTGCACCATGGGACTGCATTGCAGAATCCCTGAGATACCCTAGGCAATGAGGGAGCTGAGCTATTGTCACAGCTGACACCTGCTGTTGACCCCAAGACTTGCTCTCTTCACCTAGCAGTGCCTGACTCCAGCTGTCAAAGGGATGCCGGCTGAGCCACCAGAGCTAACTGTGCTTCCTAAGCTGAAGGCAAGCCATTGGCAACTGCATTTCCCCACATCTTATTCCTCACAGTGCATCTCAGTGTCCTTATTGTGCCTCAGCTTCCTGATTTTAGCAGAGAGAGAGCTCTTTGGACAGGCCAGCTCTGGATATTATTTTACAAGTCATTGCTATAATTTCAGCTTGGAGCCTGTTCTTCCCAGATCCTTACATGGCCACTTCCTTCTTATTCCTCAGAGAGGTCCTCCCTGTAAACGTCAAAGAAGTAGAGGCTTCACTTTCAGGTCATCATCTAATGTATTACCTGTTTGACTTCCCTTCTTGCACGTATTACTATCCAAAATGTCTTGTTTACTTATCATGTCTTCCCTTACCTGAAGTCAAGCTCTTGAAAACAAGAACTTTTCATGTGTAATTTAGGGGTTGGCAAACTACTGTCAGTGGGCCAAATCTGGCCTACTGCCTGTTTTTGTAAATAAAGTTTTATTAAAACACATCCACACCCACTTATTGACATATTATCTATGGCAGTGTTTGTACTACAATAGCAGAGTTGAGTGGCTGAGACAGATACTGTCTAGCCAAAAAAGCCTAAAATATTTATTCTTTGGCCCTTTATAGAAAAAAAAATTTCCAACCTATTCTCCCTTGATGGGCTTTAGATACTGTTGCATTGAAAGGTTATGATAATATGAGTAGCTAAAGAATCGTAACAGATAATATTGACATTTATCCTTAAAGTTTTCCACTGTTTTTTGTTGCTGGTGGTGGTGGTAGCATGTTTGGTAGGAGTCAGGACTGAATTTCCTGCCATATTTTTAGAGCCACATTAAACAAATGGATTTGATCCAGAAAGATATCAGTCTCTTAAATATACTTTTAAAAATAAAGTTCATTTTAAAAGACAATGAAAATTCATTACTGAAAATGTACAATAGATGGGAAAAACACAGTCACAGAAACACCTGTGGCTGTTTTTTCCCAGGCATGCCCTCTTAAAAAAAATTAAAATTAAAATTAAAAAAAGAAAATAAAATGTAGAATAGGAAAAAATTAACTCTATCCCATTTTTCAGGGACGGATGATAACATTAAATACTCTCCTTTTGGATCTTTATTCCAAATTTAAGAAATTTTTCAAAGTTTTGTTCATATTAGTATTAAAATATTTCTATTTTGCTTTTTAATTTAATATAAAGAATATTTTCTTATACATTAGTAAGGAGTAATTGGTGGCAAGTCACAGAAACAAAGACTAAGTAAAAAAGAAAATTGATTGAAAAGTTTTAGGGTAGCAAACAGAACCAAAGGAAGTTTAAGGCCAGGTGCAGTGGCTCATGCCTGTAATCCCAGCACTTGGTGAGGCTGAGGTGGGTGGATCATAGGGTCAGGAGTTCAAGACCAGTCTGGCCAACACAGTGAAACCCTGTCTCTACCAAAAATACAAAAATTAGCTGGGCGTGGTGGTGTGCACCTGTAGTGCCGGCTACTTGGGAGGCTGAGGTAGGAGAATCACTTGAACCCAGGAGGCAGAGGTTGCAGTGAGCCGAGACCATACCATTGCATTCCAGCCCGGGCGACAAGAGTGAGACTCTATCTCAAAAAAAAAGGAGGCTTAAGTACAAAACAGGTTCTTCAGGGGGCCAATAGATCAGCTAAAGTTGCTTCTAGACTTGTATCACTCTGATCAATATTCAAATGTCTGGCAAAGAGAGTCTGACTGGCCCATCAGGAGTCCTGTTGCCTCCTTTGGCCAGGGGCTACTGGGGCATCTTGACTGACAGTTCGCCAAGGAGGAATTCAACAGAAGAAGGAAGTGTGCCTCCAAGATGCTGAGGTGATATTACTAGTGGAAGCAGAGGAGGCAGTCCAGATAAAGACAGATGTCCACTGGCTTTGTTTCATGCTGCTATAACAGAATACTTGAGACTGCATAATTTATAAGGAACAAAAATTTCTTCCCTCACAATTCTGAGGCCAGGAAGTCCAAGAACAAGGAACTAGCATACGGTGTGGGCATTCTTTCTGAGTCCTCACATGGTGGAAGGGCAAGGGAGGGGCAGACTCTGTGTCCTCACAAAAGGGCAGAAGAGAGAGAATCAAACCTCATAAGCCCTTTTAATAACAGCATTAATTCATTCATAAGGGAAGGGTCCTCACGACCTATACACTTCCCAAAAGGTCCCACTTCCCAACACAGTCACATTGGGGATCAAGTTTCCGACACATGACTTTTGAGGGACACATTGAAACCACAGCATTCCCTATGACATGTTATTACAGACTTTTCATAAATTGGTTTAGACTATTTTCAAAATTGATGTCAGAGCCAATAATTTAACAGGATGGAAAGAATTTTCCTTTGCCTCTGATCCCACACACATCTATGATTACTCATCTCTCTGACATTTTGCCATCTCTGAGCATTACAGCGTATTCCACGTGTTCCCTCTTTGCCTCTGTTTGGTCCTGTGGATCTTTTATTAAGACACACAGAGATTTGGTGCTTGTTGTATGAATTGGGGTCATCAGCCCTGGGTGCCTTAGGACTGCAGGAGAATTCCACAGCATCTTACAGTATGGGTTAAGGAAAATGTTGTCTGTGAGAAGAGGAACCTTCCAGAGCTAAGGTCAGAAAAAGAAGAAAATGCAGGAAATCTTGTCCTTCTGTTTTCTCCATGAAGGGACATAATAATACCAGGCGCTGTGCTGATAACATGTACAGCATGGGTTTGCATTCCGGGAGAGGGCCCCAAGTCTTCTGGTGCTCTGCCTTTTAATAAGGCTTTATACAGAATGGATTTGGCTTGTCAGCTATTTACATGGTACTGGCTGCCCAGCAATGTGAGAAGCCAGCAGTGCTCTGGGAAGCTGAGCTTGGACACACTCCTCCTATTAAGAGTAGGGAGCCCTGGTCTCAACTAGCTTGTCTTCCAGTCAACCCACAGTGAGTGTGTCAGGTGGCTTGGCACATTTTTCTTAGGTCCAGGAACCAACTTTCTGCAGTGGAAAGGAAAGAAGAGAAGTTCAGAGCAAAACTTGCCCCTCAAAATGGAAACCAACCTACTTATATAAGTTTGTGGTTTTTTTACTTAGAAATTGGAATGTGCTGGCTTGTAGCATTTTTTTTGTCTCACTTACTGTGAGACCTCAGACAAGTGACCCAGGAGCTTGCTTGTTCTTCACCTCTCTTTCTCTTACCTCCCCTCTACAGTGTTCAATCTATAATAGAAGTAGTTGGACTTCATACTTCTTAGATGTCTTCTTGCTCTTAACTCCTGTAAATCTATATTTATAGAATTAATTATAAATATTATTTGGTGAACCAAAAAATGCCTTCACTGGCTAAGTTCTCTTTAATGATGTAATATTAAAAATTTCTTTGTAAATTTTTCCATCAATCTAGTCTCATAATGGCTTATGTAAGTGCCTCAATATATCTACAGATAGGTATTTTCTAAGCTGCCACTATAGATGGTTTATAGTTTACTCATCTTTCGCTCACGGTTGCAAAGCAGACCCTAGAAAATGGTACACCTCACACCATTTCACAATATGCTGGAAAGCGTGAGAAACTAGTAATCAGGAAATAGAGGCAGTTTTATCTGCATTTGCAAGGTAGCCATGTAGCCTCAGGAGAGTTAATCCACTTCTCTGGCCCTCTGTTTGGTGCCTCTCTCTCAGACATCGTCTCTTAGGTGTTCCTCAAGCATTCTGCTCCTCCTCTTAAAATCTGGGAAAGTGGCCAGGCATAATGGCTCACGCCTGTAATCCCAGCACTTTGGGAGGCCAAGGCAGGCAGATCACTTTAGATCAGGAGTTTGAGACCAGCCTAGCCACCATAGTGAAACCCCATCTCTACTAAAAATACAAAAATTAGCCAGGTATGGTGGTGAGCACCTGTAATCCCAGCTACTCGGGAGGCTGAGGCAGGAGAATAACTTGAATCCAGGAGGCAGAGGTTGCGGTGAGCTAAGATTGCACCACTACACTCCAACCTGGATGACAGAGTGAGACTCTGTCTCAAAACAAACAAACAAACAAATCTGGGAAACTAAGAACATTTCTCTCATCTACCTTGTTTTCTCCATCCCTTCCTGGTCCAGATATGGCCAAGCAGTAATGTGTTTACCATGTCCATGTGGGCATGTGGACAGCATGGGCTCAGTTTCCCCTCTTGCTCATACTCTTTCCTAGGGTCCTTTTAGAATCATGTATTTCCTAGACCAAGTATTTTTTGTGTGTGTACTTTTACTTGTCTTTTGATCATTCTTCACAAATGGCAAGAGACAATTTTCTCTCCCTTTCTCTTTAAAATAATTAAGCATGATCTCTTGCTATTGTTCCTCCTTCCTCATATTATTTTAAAGAATTGACTTGATAGAACTAAAAGTAAGTAATTATTCTTGATTTCCAAATATCTTTATATGCTACTTTTTATAGGGAAAAAAAGAATATTAGTTGATAAAATAATTCACTTGCTATCTTCCCACAATATTTTTTCGTTTTTAATAACTATCAATTATTTGACTTAACTGTCAACTTTGGTGGCATAAATATTAATCCCCAGTCATAGACGGTTGGGTTTCTTCCTCTGTGCACATAGTTATCCCTGAATGAATTTCATTTTACAAAATATTGATAATGCTGAAAATTTGTTTTTTTATAAATGTGTATGACTTTGGAATACTTTGAATTATAAAACAAACTAAAAATATGATGATTGAGAACATTCAACATCTTTAATTCTTTTTTCTTTTATTTTAATCACCTATTTTGAGAATTAATTCTAATTAATTTTCATTGTGACTTAAATTTGCAAAAACAACAGCTAAATGGGTTTAGCATTTATCTTTTTTATGTTTCCTAGACTTGGAATTGGAATTTTGCCAAATAAATATTTTTAAATACCCTACATTTGCATTCCTTCTAATAATCACAAACGTGAAATCACTGAATTCTCACAACTAATAAACTAACCTAAAGTATCACCTGAACCAATTTGGAGGTTGCATTTACTTTTAGACACAGTCCCTTATTGAGATCAGATTCAAATCTTGGTTAAGACACTTATTAGTAGTTTGAGTTGGTAATGTATTCACCTCCCTGAGCCTCATTCTCCTTGTGTATACAATAAGGATGGTAACATTGGCTTCAAAGGATTAAGGTGAAGTATAAATGCATATGTATTTGAAGTATCCAGCAATCAATAATGACAACTATTACTAATTGTTAGACATTTTAAGGCAGTTAAATAAAAAGTCTGACTCTTATCAAAATATATCTCTATCATTTCTATCCTTTGAACGGTCATTGAGCAGCAGTTTTGGGTAAAAGTACTTCAAGAGTGCTCAGAAATTTAGATCAATTCAAAATGTACCAAGTACAAAATGCCAAGTTCTTTGCAAAAAGATGAGATATGAGAACTAGGTAAGAAACAATTATATATACAAGGAATTATGCGAATATAATAGAGTGGAGGGGTGCTGTAATGCATACAACTAAAATACGTGTTCAGAAATAATTTGAATAACAAGTTACCATTAATTGAGACATATTTCTTGTGAAACAGAGTAGTAGCTTCTCACTACCCACACCCCTTGACCTTCAGTCCTCAACAATTCATAATCAACAGATTCTTCCTGAACTGCTGAAGATGGAAAAACAATTTTTAGAAAAATCAGCACAGCTTTATTTTTTAATTAATGTAATACATAGTAGTCATTAATTATAATAAAACTATAATAAAGTTAAGAATGATGATGAATTTTCAAAAATGCTAAGTTTGAGTTGGTTTTCTATTATTAGCAGGGTTGGATAAAATTGGGCAATATTTCATTGATTGTAATGTAATGCAAATGGCTGAATCTTTTCTTAGTTTTCTGTTTGTAACTATATGAAGTTGATACAAGGGAAAAATCTTTCAAAATAAAAAGCCTATAGTCAAAAGGAAAATTATAAAACATAACAGAGAAAGTTAAAACTTTAACAGACTAAAATTCCTGGATTAATGCAAATGACAAAACGCCAATATTTTCATCTAATGAAATAGACAAGTAACCAGAACTACTAATTCCATAATATAAACTGGCCATGATAACTTGGGTAATATAAAAAGTCAATCATGGCCTGTCGCGGTGGCTCACGCCTGTAATCCCAGCACTTTAGGAGGCCAAGGTGAGTGGATCACGAGGTCAGGAGTTTGAGACCAGCCTGGCCAACATGGTGAAACCTCATCTCTACTAAAAATACAAAAATTAGCCAGTTGCAGTGGTGGGTGCCTATAATCCCAGCTACTTAGGAGGCTGAGGTGGAAGAATTGCTTCAACCCAGGAGGCGGGGGTTGCAGTGAGCCGAGATCATGCCATTGCACTCCAGCCTAAGTGACAGAGCATGACTCCGTCTCAAAAAAAAAAGTCAATCATTTTCTTGCTGTTTTCTTAACTATAATTTACTTAGGACAGGGAAAGTGACCTGAGGTCTAACTTCCACTGTCTTTGTCAGTTCATTCTGTACAACAAAACAGCACAGACTATTTTGCAGAGATTAACACATATGTGTAATCCACCATATTTAATCAAAACTTCCACAAAATTCCTTTTAAAATTAAATAGTTTGAAGTGTTTTGCTATTAAATAAAATTCATAAATAATTTGTATACAAAGACTTGGAGAAATAAAATCAATGCACTCATTTAAAAATCTGTAATAGATGTATCTAATCTTTATTAACATCTTGATAGTATTATTAAAATCTAATGATTTAATAATTTGTTAGGTTATGTGTATTGGGTGTTTGACCTCTAGGTTCAAAAACCAGCAGCTTTCTTTATTAATATTAAGTTGTTTTTCTACATCTCTACATCTCAACTACAGAGGGAACATAACAATAGTGCTACCACACAGAGGAGTAAATGATATAATACCTGTAAATCATTTGCACAGTTCTTGGGACATATAAATTGCTCAGTAAATGTTACTGTTTTTATTCTCATTGTACTTAAATACAAATTGAAAAATTTAGCCTCTACTACATAATTTGAACATAAAACCATATGTTATACTTACTTGTTTCTTAAACATTTTTGAATACTGAGAAGCAATTACTCTATTATAACTTTTGAGGAAGCAATTGACTTAGACTCAACACAATGTCTTTTTACCTAAAGTTTGAGAGTCTAAAAGCATATCATTTTAGCTATATGTTTTGAAAACCTCAGGCTGTGATCCAGGTAGAAAATCTTCCTTTTAGTTTTTTTAACTGCTGATACTTTGTGTTTAATCTAATAACAGTGACCTTATACTTAATGATCTAGATTTCCAATCTATGAAAAGGAATTTAAAAGAAAAATTACATCATTGAAGAAGCCACTATCAAATTCAAAACTCACTACAATGCTCAAGCACTGCAGGGAATAAAATTATTATTTTCAAACTCAGTGCAAAGACTTGGAATTGATTTGTAAAAAAGGACTTGCAAAAGTAAGTTTTACATTAGAGTTGAATGATGAGAGTACTACACACAATATGATTTAGTTGTGCCAGAAGACAATATGATTACATTTAAGCAAGTTACATCAGAGAAAAACTTAGTTGTTTTCATATTACCTTATAAAGTCAAAATATAAATTCAATTTGTCAATTTAAAGAACTACAATTTCCCTATTTCTTTTTTTTTTTGAGACAGGGTTATGCTCTGTAGCCCAGGCTGGAGTGCAGTGTCACGATCACCACTCACAGCAGCCTTGACCTCCCAAGCTAAAGCAATCCTCCCACCTCAGCCTCCTGAGTAGCTGGGACCACAGGTGCACACCACCATGCCTGGCTAATTTATTTTTATTTTTGGTAGAAACAGGGTCTCCCTATGTTGCCCAGACTGGTCTCGAACTCCTGGGCTCAAGTAATCCTCCCAGAATGCTGGGATTACTGGCATGAGCCATGGTGCCTGTCCCTCTATTTCCTTTTAAAGTTTATTGTGTATTCAAACAGTTTAGAAAAAATGTATAAAGATTAGAGTGTAAAGAAAAACTAGTTTTCAATTTTTGACATGACAAGTGAATATTAAAACATGGATCACCCATTTCCTATCTGTAGGGTAGGAAACCAGTGGTAGGCTGAACTCTGAACAGAGCTCTGTATGTGGTCAAGGACAATCATCATCTTACACATTAGGTCAAATTTGCTATGCAGATTTGGCAGTGATCTGGGACATGTAACTTCTGGGGTGATGGAAATGTTCATTATCTTGATTATGATAATCATTTTATGAAAATACAGATATAGATATATATGAATGGATAGCCATATATTCATGGATATATATGTGTGTGTCAAAATGTATCATATTGTCCCCTTTACATGTGTGTCATTTGTTGAACATGAATTAAACATTAATTAAGTTTCTTTAAGAAACCTCTTATTGATATTGGGAAGAAATAGTCAAACAACCTAATAGAGAAATATGCACTTTATATAAAAATAAATAATTGCACTTCAGCCTGGGTGACAAGAGTGAAACTCCATTTCAAATAAATAAATAAATAAATAAATAAATAAGGATTTTGAACATATGAAGAAATAATTAACTTTACACATAAGAGAAGCAAAAATTAAGCCTCAGCTAACTACATACGAGTGACAAAAACCCCGTAGTTTGGCGACTTCCAATGAATGACAAGGAAGGATGAGAGTTAGAAACCACTCTTCTACGTTGCTAACAGCAGTGAAAAATAAATGGTAAATCCCTATGGAGGGCAGTTTGGCAATATCTACCAAAATTTCTGCAAAAATGACAAATGCATTTAATTTTAACCTGGTGTTCGTTCTCTGGGAAATTCATTCTACAAATTGTGATACTTGTAATAAATGACATATGCAGCATTGTATGGGGCTGTATTCAGGTTGCAGAGGTATATGAAAAGATTATCCATAAACCCCACTTTTTAAAAGGAAGTAATTTGGTCTTAACTGCAAAAGCCACTAGTTTGTATTAGAGAGAATGTTTCATAAGATTAATTTTTAAAATAAAGTTGATTTCTACACCTTGAACACTAGATTAATCTTATAAATTCAGCCCATAAGCTTCCACGATGATAGAATTCAAGTGATTCTCCTTCAGGGTTTGGATTTAAAAAGAGAAACCAACTTACCCCCAAGAACAAATATCGCTTTTCAGCCTGTCTTGCTTTTTAAAGTGATTCCTTCCTAAAAAATCGCTGTTGAATGGAAGCTCAACCAGATGCTTGACAGTTTTTCCTCCATTCAGCTCGGGTTCCTTGATGACCTCATTTGCTTTTCATTCACATTGCTGGACTGCTGGGAGGACAGTGTGAAGCTTCTGTTCATCTGAAATTTAAATCAAATCCTTTCCATTTTTAGTGTGAAATCCAAAGCCTCAATGATCACTAACAATCAAGGCAGAGAGTTAAAAGTTGTCTAATAAGATTGATGGGTGCAGCAAAGCACCATGGCACGTGTATACCTACGTAACAAACCTGCACGTTCTGCACATGTATCCCCGAACTTAAAGTATAATCATAACTGTGATAGTAAGTACAGCACTTAAATGAGCTCTGTGAGTCTTTCTGGTGAATTATTGGACCTAGGGGGGTCGTGGAAATCCACAAATTTGTAGCCACCCAGCTAGCCAGAAGTGAGGGTAGCCCTGGAGACCCCTGAACTTGCAGTTGGTGCCTGAAGTAGGGGAAGCCCTATGGGAGACTGTGCCTTCAGACTTTGCAGTTTGGAAAACTCGTTGTGCTGTCCTTCCTGTAGCACAGCCGGCCTTGTCTCTGCCGATCAGAAGCTTGGCACAGTAATCTCAGCTTGTGTCACGCAGCAAATGACCTGAAACTTGTGCCATATCTCTGAAATGCTCCCTTTATCTTCCCACTGGCCAATTCCTTCAAAAAGCATCTTGAAAAATATTGTAATTTTTTCATTAAAAATATTGGTTTCTCAGCAAATAATGTCAAGTGCCCCTTTCAAGTCATACCATTAGTAAAAGAAATAATAAAGGAGCAATAAATGCTAAGTACTAGCATTTGCTAATAGCTTTTTTGTGATACCTCAGTTTTATGAACCAAGTACAGTTATGATCTTTCTTTTCGCAGACGAGGAAAAGGAGGTTTAGGTTATGTAACTTGTCCAAAGTCATACATCCAGAAAGGAGGAAAACCAACATATAAACCTCACTTTTCTTACTCCATCACTTGAACTTGTAAGCTGTATACTCTCAGAACATAGTGTTTCCAATTGTGCTGACAGGGAGATGTATTATTGGAATGAGTAGCACTCTTAATTTTGGTTTTCCAAGAAGTGGATCCTGAGAGACCTTGGATGCAAATAAATACTAGGAAAGGAGCAGAAAAATGAAACAGGATAGTAAGACAGCCTGTAAAGAGTGAATTAATTAGCCCATTAACGCCATCGGTAACTGAACTCGATCCTGCTTGGGAACTCTCAAAGTCTGAGTAGAAGTTGTGCCTCTGAGAAATCTATAATGGCCTTGTCCAATCCTTTGGGGTCTTTTAAACACCAATCAGTCTGATGTAAGACTGTTCCCTTTCCAGCCTATCCTGGGCAGCATGGTCTCTAGTTGCAATGGAATTCCCCAGACAGTGGACAAAGGCCTTTCCTACACTGTATTGGCTAGGCCTGTGAGGCTGTGGGTGGACACTGACAAGTTCCTGGGTCACTATCGATCCAGGAACTGTCTATCTGTAATGTCTACTACAGTAGCCACATGTGGTTATTTGAATTTAACTTAATTAAAATTAAATAAAATTAAAATTTGTATCCCCAATCATATTATTCACATTTTAAATGCTCAATAACCATGGGGTAGGAGCCACAAAACTGACTAATGCAGATATAGAACGCTTCCATCAAAACAGAGAGTTCTGCTGTTCAGTGCTAGTTTATGCTATGTAGGATCATTTTTGGAACGTTCCTTCAAGAAAACAGTTTGGAAAAAAAAATCCAAACTATAATTGTTCATACCGTTTGAATGAATATTCCTGATCGCTAAAGGAAATAATACTTGAACTACCTACGAGCCGCCTATGAAAAACGGGGATCGGCATAGCATTGTTTTCAATAACTCACATACACACACACAGAAACAATTGAAACACCCAGCATTTAAAAGGGATGTCTAATTAATTCATACGTCTGCAAATTGAAATGCTATCACTGAAAATTACTTTTTTATTTCTTTTTTTGAGACGGAGTTTCACTCTTGTCACCCAGGCTGTAGTGCAATGGTGCGATCTTGGCTCATGGCAACCTCCGCCTCACAGGTTCAAGTGGATCTCCTACCTCAGCCTCCCCAGTAGCTGGGATTACAGGCAGCCATTGCCACACCTGGCTAAGTTTTGTATTTTTAGTAGAGACAGGGTTTCACCATGTTGGCCAGGCTGGTCACGAACTCCTGACCTTAAGTGATCTGCCCGCTGCAGCCTCCCAAAGAGCTAGGATTACAGGTGTGAGCCTCTGTGCCTGGCCTAAAAATTACATTTTAGAAAGTTGAATAATGTGTGAAAAAATTTTTATATCAGGCAAAATGACAGAAGTATGAAATAAATATAAATTTAAAAATAAACTGTGTATTATCTTAACCATTAAAATATATGTTATAAGATTTAAATATTTTTCCTTATATATTTTTTATATTTTCTATCATGATAATGTTATTTCTATTATAATTAAAAATATGTTGTACCCATGCACACAATTTTTAGGTCTTTGAAATCTTTATTTTCTTATTTAAGTCATTAATAGCACTGTTGAGCAGAACATGACTAAAGGCTAAACTGAGGGGCAAGACACTGAGAATCTTCCCCCAGGTGAAACGTAGCTGCCTCAGAACTTTTCAGGTGTAAGTATTCAACCAATTTTAACTCTTCCTTACTGTCTTAGCACCCAACCCATATTTCTTCATCTTGACTACAAGATTTGTTAATAAGAGTTCTGTAAGCAGGTCTGAATATGTTTGCTCATTCAATTTATTCAACAAATATTTATTGAGGAATCACTCTGTCCTAAGCTAAACAGGAAAGGTCCAAGGACTGTGCATAGAAGAGGCGAAGAGGCTGGGCGTAGTGGCTCATGCCTATAATCCCAGTACTTTGGGAGGCTGAGACAGGTGGATCACCTGAGGTCAGGAGTTCGAGATCAGCCTGGACAACATGGTGAAACCCATCTCTACAAAAAAGTACAAAAATTAGCTGGGTGTGGTGGCAGGTGCCTGTAATCCCAGCTAGTCGGGAGGCTGAGGCAGGAGAATCGCTTGAACCCAGGAGGCAGAGGTTTCGGTGAGCTGAGATTGCACCGTTGCACTCCAGCCTGGGAGACAGAGCAAGACTCTGTTTCAAAAAAAAAAGAAAAAAAAAAAGAGGAAGAAGAAGAGGCGAACAAACCTAGCCTTACCTTTAAGGACAGCAGACCACCATGTTCTGGGCATGAATTGAACAGCACAACCAAGTCTCCCTGCCCAGCAGTTACTGCTGGGCTTCCCAACCTGCTGTACATTCACATTATATACTTTGGATTGTGATGTAGACCCTCTAGGTGCAAAGAGTTCCAACGTAATACCGTTCTCCTGATAGGCTCGAAGTAATAGCTTCAATGTTCAGGAACTCTTAAGGGCACTCTGTGCAAATACATCTATGTTATTTTCTTTAACCATTTTATCATCAGACCTGTTCTGCACCACAAATTATATTACATAAGATATAATACTGTACATCAAATTTGCTGTAAAACATCTTATAATATTTGTACATCAAATTTGCTGTAAAACATCTTATAATATTTGTATGAGCAGGTAATTGTTTTATGAATTATGACTAGAGAAAGATAATTTCTCCTGCTGTGAAAATTGCCTGTATTTCAGAGTCTGTAGTTATCTGTTTGACAGCCATTAAAACTGGTTGCTGTGGTGAGGTTTGCTGACTCTCTTTTGCTTTGAGCTTCCTTCCCCTCCTAGCTCCTCCCTATGCAGTTCATTTACTCATTATGAATTGATGACTTCCTTGTGCCACTAAGCACTAAAAATACAAAGTTGGATAGGAAACAACCCTTGCTCTCAAATAACACAAAGTCTAATGGGGGAAAACACAGGTCTATAATCAATTTTATTCCTACGTGACAAATGTCATAATGGAAGCATAACATGATGTTATGGTGCACCTAATTCATGTTTAGTCGCCTCCAGTTTCTCTTAATACCTTATGACTTACCTCACTGTTTAAGAAAGTGTCAGTACACAGGTATAAATCTCAGTCCAATAGCTCAGGAGCACAAGACATGAATCTTCCACTGTTCCATGGGAATTTATAGTCCCATGAATACTAAGTTCATGGCTCTGAGACCCACTTCCACCAGGGTAAGGAGAAAGATAAGCAACCTCAGTCCTTCCTGGGGATCTCCCGCTCTTAATTCCTAGGGCTGTGACATGAAGTCTACGACATGGGCGCTGCTAAGGCATTGGGAATGAATGGGTGCTCTAGTGGGGAATCTTGCCTTTGGTCATCGGACATGTAGTTTTCTATCAAAATACCCACTCTCCCTGTCGACACAGTCCTCAGGACCAGAGGCTCACTACTACATCTGGGCCATGCTTGGGCACAAGAAATTGGTCAAGGCCTCCGGGGCTCCCGTTTGTGCAAACTCACAGCACAGCGTTGCTTTCTTGGGCATTGCTGTCTTCTCAGCAGTGCTACCAAGAAGGCAGGCCAAGGTCCTTCTCTCTCAAACGACTTTCTCTCCAGTCTAGGCCTCCTGCCTTTATGTTTCACCAGAACACACTCTCTAAACCTGGGAAGCACCTAAATTTCCCTTAAGGCTCAAGCTTTTGTTTATAAAAACCAGAAACACCTGTAATAATTTATTGTTTCCACACTGCCCTGTTCCTTCCCAATGGCAAGGAGCCCAGAGCCCACTTGGGAGAGAGGTGGCAGTGAGGAAGAAGGAATGTGGGCTCGGGAATGATCCCAGACACACATAGAAATCCCTCTGCCCAGTACTGTCTGCTTACAGCTCCCACATGCTGGCTTCCATTAGGGTCCACGTTGAGTCCATTGCATGCAGTTCAAGAGAAGACTCAAGAAGGAGGAACACGCATGAAAACATCTTTCCTTGTTTCTGGACGTCTGTTTTCCTTTCTGCCTTGCTTAACACCCGCAGCTCTGAGCCCTGACCACACATTGGAATCACAGAGGAGAGCTTTAAAAAAATACCTATGATCCACCCTCTTGAAATGCTCATGGAATTGAACTGATATGGAAGCTGGATATCAGCTTTTTTTAAGCTCCCCTGGAGATTAACTTGCAACCAGAAGTATGAATCAAACCATTCCTGTGTCCATCCGTTTCCGGTTCTCCCAAATTCCATTTTGTTAGCCCAGCCATGCATTTTTTGAACTTTCAGGTTCATCATGACATGCAGAAAAAACAATTTTTAATG
The DNA here is from genome assembly GCF_008728515.1 of Papio anubis. NCBI lineage: Eukaryota > Metazoa > Chordata > Mammalia > Primates > Cercopithecidae > Papio > Papio anubis. Next base: position 132,579,248 of record NC_044981.1, read on the forward strand.
CACAGTGGGTTAAACAAGTGAGGCTGCTTGAAGCCTCTGGACACCTCGAAGAAGCTCTAGCTGCAGCAAAGAGAACAATCAAGTTATCACAACCCGTCAACAGACTGGAAGTCACCAATGTGCTGAGACGCTGGAGTTGTGAACTCTTTGTTAAGATATCCATCTGGCTTTGTATATACGACATGTATATCATATTATAATGCTCAGCACAGGGAATACAAGGATGGAAACACACAATTGTCATCATGCATGGGCTTCTGGTTTATATTAAGATGAAAATACCTTATAGGCTGGTATCCTTAAGTATAACTAGTTTTACTTGCTTTGCTAGACCTGATTTTTTTTACAAAGGGTATCCGTATTCAACTAGCTGTGTGTCCTGGGGCAGGTCACTTGGCTTTTCTGAAATTTCTTGTTCCCATTTAGGAAATGAGAGGATTTTACCAGATGTGGAAGATCCACATAGGTCTCCGTGTCTGCTGATGATGCAGCAGGAAATCAGAGGACATTGAATGATTCCTTCGATTTTTCTTTTCTTTTTTTCTTTTTCTTTTTTTTTTTTTTTTAGATGGAGTTTTGCTTTTGTTGCACAGGCTGGAGTATGGTTGCACAATCTTGGCTCACTGCAACCTCTGCCTACCAGGTTCAAGCGATTCTCCTGCTTCAGCCTCCCAAGTAGCTGGGACTATAGGCACATGCCACCATGCCCGGCTAATGTTTGTATTTCTGGTAGAGATGAGGTTTCACCATGTTGGCCAGGCTGGCCTTGAACCCTTGGCCTCAAGCAATCCACCCACCTTGGCCTCCCAAAGTGCTGGGATTACAGGCATGAGCCATCATGCCTAGCAAGATTCCTCTGAATTTTTGAACTATCAAAAGCAGATCACTAAAGCAGAGACTTGAGCAGCTGCTTGCACACCCCTATGTTCATATCAGCATTATTCAAAATAGTCAAAAGATTGAAAAAGCCCAAATGGACGAGTTAATGGGTGCAGCACGCCAACATGGCACATGTATACATATGTAACAAAACTGTACGTTGTGCACATGTACCCTAGAGCTTAAAGTATAATTAAAAAAAAAAAAAAAAGAAAAAGCCCAATATCCACTGTCAAGTGAATGAATAAACAAAATGTGGTATGTACATCAAATGGAATATTATTCAGCCTTAAAAATGAAGGCTATTCTCACACAAGCTACAACATGAATGAACCTTGAAAATATTACACTGAGAGAAATAATCCAGATATAAAAGAACAAATATTGTATGATTCCACTTACATGGCATACCTAAAATAGTCAAATTAATGGAGATAGAAAGCAAAATAATGGTTACCAGGTACTAGGGCTGCAGGGTGAATATGGGAGTTATTGTTCCATGAGTACAGAGTTTCATTTTGGGGATGATGAAAAAGTTCTGGAAATGGATAATAGTGATGATTGCACAATAATGTGAATATACTTATTGCCACTGAATTGTACCCTCACAAAGGGTTAAGATGGTAAATTTTACATTATGTATATTTTTGCACAATTTATTTAAATGTAAAAAGATCAGGTTACTGTATTTATTGTACATCCTTAGCTTTATGAAAAATCCTTGTAAACACAATATTACTACATTAATTTCAGTGATGTAAACAATTTTTTTTTTTTTTTTTTGAGACGGAGTTTCACTCTTGTCACCCAGGCTGGAGTGCAATGGTGCGATCTTGGCTCACTGCAACCTCTGCCTCCTGGGTTCAAGTGATTCTCCTGCCTCAGCCTCCTGAATAGCTGGGATTACAGGCGCCCACCACCATACTCAGCTAATTTTTTTATTTTTAGTAGAGACGGGGTTTCACCATGTTGGCCAGGCTGGTCTTCAACTCCTGACCTCAGGTGATCCACCCACCTCGGCCTCCCAAATTGCTGGGATTACAGGAGTGAGCCACCATGCCCAGTCCCTCATAATTATTTTTTAAGGTGTTATACAAATTTATCAAAGGTATAATTTGTGCATAGTGACCTTTGGGGATGATTTGCAAACTTTGACCTATAGGACTCTGTACATTGGAAATAAATCATAATAAATCTTTCAATTGTTCCTCAAACTTGGCTGATCATAAGAATCAATGGTAATGATTAGAAATACTATGGGAACTCACTTCACCCACCTGAATCAGAATCTTCTAAGAAAGGACTTAGAAATCAATATTTTCATGAAGTACACCCATTGCTCTTATATTAGGTAAGTTGGAAAATACATTTTTAAAAATAAAATTCTGAATTCTGAGTTCAACAGAGAGAAACACAGGAGATCAGCAGCAACTTCTGCACCCTTCAATACCACCTCAAGCTCCAATCTGCCCATCAGGCCCTCCAGAAAGGTAGAATGACAGCTTCACTAATGCCCTTTCCTGGGAAAACTGGTGCTATCCTGAATTACTGCAGATACTTCTGCAACAGTGGACAGAAAACTGTACCAGGAAGAGAACAACTGGATGAGATAACTCAACAAGTGATCAGATCAATTAGATAAGAAGGGTGATGTGATCAGAAGACAATGGAGCCAGGATTAAGCCAACAGCAGGCTGACCGCTCAATTTCCTTAGGCATCTCTCCTTCGCACTTTACCAGGAACAAGTGCCCAGGCAAGCATTTTTCAAGCTGCCAAATGCCAAGGAGTCTGAAATGACAAGTTAGTTTTTGGCCTGGTTATAGAAATACTGGCTTTTCTCATATCTTAAGCTTTTTGGATAACCTAATATATGAATAAATTTTTTTCCTCTTCTTTCAACTACTCTCACCTTTATCTTGGTGTGCCACATTTGTTCCCAAATGTAATCAAAGAATGGTAGAAGTGAGTAGGCAACAGTTAAGATTGAAATGTAAGGATTTTTAAAAATAAGTTTACCATGGAACAATCTAAAGAGGAAAGCTATATGTTCTTATAATCCTTATGGTCTTTATTTCTAATATGCCTGTCTTACTGAAACTGATCCAGTCATCTCATAGATAATTTTTCTTAATAAACATAGAAATTAACCCTTCTGGTTTTAAAGCTTGAAACTCACCAGATCCAGACAATGAAATTCCAGCCTTTCATTCATTGTAATTGCTCCCTTACCCCTTCCACATTCCTGTTTTCCCATACATAGTTAACATTTCTCCCCCGCTATATAAACCTCTAATTTTAGTTGATCAGGAAGATGGATTTGAGACTGAGCTCCCATCTCCTGGACTGCAGCACCTGATTAAAGCCTTCTTCCTTGGCAATACTTGTTGTCTCAGTCATTGGCTTTCCGTGCAGCAAATAGCAGGACCTAGACTAAACCCCTTGTGTTTCGGTAATATTATTTTTTACTTGTTATCATTCACATAACCTTTTCCTTTCCTCCTTACCTTCTTCCCCATGCGCATTCACTCTCTTGCTCAGTACTGCTGTCTCTGTCTGTCTCTCTTTATCGCTCTGTCTCTAACACACACACACATACACAACACACACACACACACAAATTCAAACACACAGATTCATACTGAATAATGGACTATTGCCTACCAATTAGTATGAATTTTACCTTTTGGGCCAACTCTAAAAAGAGTGCTTCAGGCTGGTCACGGTGGCTCACCCCTGAATCCCAGCACTTTGGGAGGCCTAGTCGGGCAGATCATGAGGTCAGGAGATCGAGACCATCCTGGCTAACACAGTGAAACCCCGTCTCTACTAAAAATACAAAAAATTAGCTGGGCATGGTGGCACGCGCCTGTAGTCCCAGCTATTCAGGAGGCTAAGACAGGAGAATCGCTTGAACCCAGGAGGTGGAGGTTGCAGTGAGCTGAGATCACACCACTGCACTCCAGCCTGGGTGACAGAGGGAGACTCCATCTCAAAATAATAATAATAACAACAATAATAATAATAATAAATAGAGTGCTTTTGTAACAACAAAAGTTTGAATATTCTGGCCTGTCCTCACATGAACCTAGGGCCGGCAGAAGCATGAGCATTTGTCACTCATGAGAAACACAGGGTCCCATGCCTTTTTTTGTCTCCACACCTCCCATCTGTGCTTTTGATACGGGAGGCAGGCAGGGAAGTGCTGCGTAGAGAAGAGTGGGGTCCCTGGCTCCACCCTCGGGCCTGTACCCATGGACATAAGTGAGGATGGACACTCCTATTTTCATGCCAAAATATTGAATTTTCCAAGAGCACCTTGGCCCACCACACCCCCATCCTGTGCCTATAAAAAACCCTGAGACCCTAGTGGGCACAGAAACAAGTAGCTGGATGTCAAGAGGAACACACTGGCAGAACACACTGACAGACTCTGGCAGGCCATCGATAGCAGTACGATGTGGACCACGTGGAATTTGGGGATGGCTGGGGACGGTTGGAGGAGAGTCGGGCCACTGAGAGGCCTGACTCCAGGGGAAGACCACCTTCCCATCCCATCCCCCTTGTAGATCCCATCCATCTGCTGAGAGCTACTTCTACCATTCAATAAAACTGTGCACTCATTCTCCAAGCCCATATGTGATTCAATTTTTCTGGTACATTAAGGCAAGAACCCTGTGATACAGAAAGCCTTCTGTCCTTGTGATAAGGCAGAGGATCTAATTGAGCTGATTAACACATGACACCTGCGGACAGCTAAGCTGAAAGAGTGCACTGTGACACACTCCCATTAGAGCTTCAGGAGCTGTAAACACTCAACCCTAGGTGCTGCCATGGGGTCGGAGCCCACGCTCCCCATGACCTACCCATCTGCATGCTCCCCCTAGGGGTTTGAGCTGCAGGGAACCAAAGAAGGGAGTCACACCTATCGCCTGATCTGTGAGGGCGTGTCCAAGTTTCACTTTGAGTCACACTGCATTAAGAAGACCCACTACCTTGTGTCCTCTTCTTCCTGTAGAGGTCTACAAAGTCAGACCAGCACTTAATGTAACAGATTAAGAGAGCCCAGCTTGACTGTACCAGCTGAGCAATATACGCGGATACAGAAATCACCTTTCATGTGTTCTAACAAATGAGTACGTCCCAAAAAAAAATAGTTTAATAGCTGTAATAGTTTAATATTGTAAGTTCTTGCCACCACTCAGAGCTATAAAACATTCAACTATCACCTGCACTATCACGTACACACTGAGCTATGTGGCAGGAATTACATTCAGTCAATGTGTCTGCTAAATAAAGGTTTGTGCATTTTAGTTCAATGATGTAGCTACAAAGAAAATGAAGCCTGGAGACACTAGAACCTTCTGAGATACAAAGCTTTGAGTCCTTGACTTTGAATTCAACGTCTAAATTCCAATACATTATTATTATATCTGCCTTAAGATTGATATAGCAAATTTTTTTCTGGTTAGTGTTATTTCTTCTAGGAGCTTAAGAAAGATAACTAAGGGAGAATTAAGTGCAGTCAAAGATATATTATTGTGAACATATATGTACATACATGGGTATTTGTCACACTTGTCAGAACTTTCTTCCTTTGAGAGGTGCAAACATTAGCTGTCTGAGATCCATCCTGTTTCAAACTTACCTTATGTGTACTGTGAGGCTCCCAGTCTTGCTGTCTTTCAATGGGGCAGCCACTACTCAGTTGCTGCCATTCAGAAATATGGACCCAGTATCACCAGAACTTTTGATTTTTCAAGAGAAACCAAGATTCCAGATTTGTAGGTGATATCTTCCATTTTTCAGATAAAACAAAGTAACCAGAACCATACCCACTAATCAGATTTGCCTGGAGGAGGAGAAGGTGCTCTCTCCTTTGATCTTCTGATCTCGAAGAGATGGACCAAAAGCCTCTCCAGCAGTAATCTGTAAATATCACTTTTTACCTTTTCTCTATAAAACTCTAACTTTTCTGATATTAAGATAAAATTATTTCATTGAGAAAAATTTAAGAGTAGCAGATTACAAACAAAAAACATTAATTCCTCCAAATAGAGGTTGCTGCTTCTGCCATCTAGTACATGCTTTCCCAGTCTTTGTGTAACTAAGCATTTCATTCTACTTTTATTTTATTCTTTCCACAAAACTGAATCATACTGTTTTAAATCTATTTTCATTTAACCACATCCATGACTGTTTCTCTCTATATTGTTATTTTTCTAGATAAAATTTTTAATTACTACATAGTATTTTATTTTAAATATAAATTACTGTATTTCATTGGCCAATTCCTATTGTGGAAATTTTGTCTGTCCAATTTCTTCACTGTTCTGACCATTGCTATGGCAAACATCTTTTGTGTTCATTTCTGTTAATGTCTCTAGGCACAGTCTTAGAAATGCTATTTTGGGGTCAGAATGTAGAAATATTTTTAATGTTTTTGGCTTGCATTAGTACCCTTTGAAGTTGGATAGATTGGACTCAAATCACTTTTGCCTTTACAAGCAAAGGAACCTTAGGCGAGTTACCCTGTAAACTCCAGGACTTTCATCTATAAAATGGGAATAATATGACAGGGCAAGTTGTGCCACTTTATACTCCCCTTAGCAATGTGTAAGATAACATTTGACCTTGCACTCTTGCTAATTTTCACATTTTCCAATGGAATAAATGGAGATGGTATTTAATTCTTTTTATTGCAAATAATGTAGATTTTCAGATACTGGTTTAAAATTTTGTGCAAGGGTTACCTATTCCTATTTTTTTCTATTGGTATATTAATTTTTTAGTTGGTTTTATGGATTATAGAGTTGACCCTTGAACAACATGTGTTGGAACCTCTCATGCAGATTTCTTCTGCCTCTGCCACCCTTGAGACAGCAAGACCAACTCTCCTCTTCCTCCTCCTCCTCGTCAGCCTACTCACCTCGAGAAGATGGGTGTGAAGATCTTTATGATAATCCACTTCCACCCACATCGTAAATAGTAAACATGCTTTCTCTTCCTTGTTATTTGCTTAGTAACATTTTCTTTTCTCTAACTCATTTTATTGTAACAGTAGTGTATATAATACATATAACATACAAAATATGTGTTAATTGACTCTGTTATCAGTTAAGATTCTGATCAACAGTAGGCTATTAGTAGTTAAGTTTGGGGGTAGTCAAAAGTTATATGCAAATTTTCAACTGCATAGAGCAGTCAGCATCCCAACCCCTGTGTCGCACAAGGGTCAACTGTAATATATGTGTATACACATGAGTTTTTCCTTTTTAGTCAAATCTATCAATATTTTATTTTTATTATGTAATCTTAGATTATTTTAAACCCTTTTTAATTTTTCATATTTACATATTTAACTTATCTGAGGAATTTATTGTGTAGGTGTTATGAGGCATTTTCCCAACAAAATGTATTGACTAATCCCTTCTTTGTCACCAATTTTAAAGATCTTTTCAGTACTTCCATATGAATATTTATGTTTCTAAGTTTCTATTCTGTTTCAATATCTGTTCTCTTTTCCTCCAGAACCATGCTGTTAATAGTATAACACTTTTTAACATCTGGAAGTGCAAGTCCTTTCGCCAAGCGTTTTTAGTTCTTTTTACCTATTTATTCTTCCACATGAAAACTAGTCTCATAGTAAGTAAAACATATAACCATGCATGATTATTAATTGGAATTTATAAATTAATCCAAAGGGAAATGACATCTTCAAACTATCAAGACTTCTCAGTCACACATCTAGCTTTTGACAAAATTCAATAGCACAGTTCACAGTTACCATCTCTGGCAAAACCCCCTAGGATTGTAATCTGTGTTGCTGAACTATAAGCTCTGGCTGTCAATGAGGCAGAAGCAGGGATAAACCATAAGTTTGACTCAAAGGCCAAAACACCAGGGTGTTTGTGACTCAAAGGTTCCAGAGTTCTGGGACTCTGGCTCATTGCTATTTTTGTTCATTAATTTAACTAAACCTCCCAGATAAGTGGCTGTTTAGTTTCTTTGAAAATACAAAAATTGACTGGGCACTGTGGCTCACGCCTGTAATCTCAGCACTTTGGGGGACCAAGGCGGGAGGATCAAAAGGTCAGCAGTTCGAGACCAGCCTGGCCAACATGGTGAAACCCCGTTTCTACTAAAAATACAAAAATTAGCCTGGTATGGTGGCACGCGCCTGTAATCCCAGCTACTCAGGAGGCTGAGGCAAAAGAAATGGCTTGAATCCAGGAGATGGAGGTTGCAATGAGCTGAGATTGTGCCACTGCATTCCACACTCCAGCCTGGGTGACAGAGCGAGACTCCATTTCAAAAAAAGAAAAAGAAAAAAATATAAAATATGAAACTTAAGTTACTATGACTGTGCTCACCACTTTTTCCTTCAAATTTATTGGAGGTGTTGTGAATTACAGACAACTCTGATAAGTCTTGCTAGATAAAAAGAACCAACGGAGACACTAATCTTCACAAAAGTAAGATTTTAATAACTTAAGCCATAGGAAATTACTGATCTTGAATTCTTGTATGTAAAAAAACGGCTGTTTCAGCAGAATTCTCAATTGCAACAATGTGGAACCAACCCAAATCCCCATCAATCAACAAGTGGATAAAGAAACTGCTGTATATATATGATGGAATACTACTCAACCATAAAAAGGAATGAATTAATGGCATTCGCAGTGACCTGGATGATATTGGAGACTATTATTCTAAGTGAAGTAACTCAGGAATGGAAAACCAAATATCGCATGTTCTCACCCATAAGCAGGAGCTAAGTTATGAAGATGAAAAGGCATAGGAATGACACAGTGGACTTTGGGGACTCAGGAAAAGGTGGGGGAAAAGGGTGAGGGATAAAAGACTACAAATTGGGTGCAGTGAATACTGCTCCAGTGATGTGTGCACCAAAATCTCACAAATTACCACTAAAGAACTTACACATGTAACCAAACACCACTTGTTCCCCAATAACCTATGGGAATAAAAATTTTTTTAAAATAAAATTAAAATAAATCCTTATAATTAAAAAAATGACTGTTTCATATGCTTTAGCATAATGGATACAGACAGCCCCTTTTGGTGTGTTTCGCCTGCTTGGTGTCTGCAAGCTTTATAGATGTCACTCCCTTTCAGACCAGGATGTATGAAAAAAATTAATAGTTTTGTTCCTTAAATGTTTAAAACATTAATATAAATATCTATGTTTTCAAAAACGAAGGAAAATTGGTGCATGTATGAATGTTTAGTAAAGGCTAAGGCCTTCCATCTCATACACAATTTGCTTCAAGAAAGAATGCTTTTCTGTCATTTATTTGACTCAGCTGCCTAAATAATCTTTCCAAAGCATGGAACATACTCTCAGTTCAATGACTCTCCCAAGCTTAGGCATATCTATAAACTCTTAACATTCTAAGCCTTTCTGCAATCTTCAGACCCTGTCTCCTGTGGTTCCCTACCATGTGGTGCCTATTCCAAGCAGCATGGTCCTCCCTGAGGTTCCAAAACATGACTCGTTGATTTCTGGTTTTTTACTTTGAGTTCATTATATTGGTCCTGCTTTCTTCAGTTTCTTTGCTATCTAAACTATGTCCATTATTTAGATTCCAAATCAAGATCCATTTGCTTCCAGGACACTGTGGGAAAATCCAGCCCCAGGGTGCTTTCTAAAGCATCCATCATAATTGGCTGTATATCATATTCTGCTTATCTATGTATCTTATCTTCTTAGTAAGGCTTCTAACTTCTTTAGTGTATCATCATCCACCCCACTTTGGGCTAGCTATCTAGTCAGTAAACATCTTGGTGACTAACATATGCAAAGTATTTGAGTTGAATATTTCAGTGTTTATTTCATGTGGTCTGGCGATGGTTGGAAGAACATCATCAGGCCATAGTGGATGAGATGTTATGTTCCATTGGAACATCATGCTGCTATTGAGACACCGGAGTACGAAGAGGTCCCTGGAGAACCTCCAACCAGCCTGCGCACTAAGAGAATGGCATGGAGCCACGGAAGTTCACGCAGTTTGCAGCAAGGAGGACCTGGCCTCTCTTATCCTGGTGTGGGAACTTGGAATTCAATCTGTGAGATGAGAAGCATATACTAGCAGGACTCTCGCTCTGCTGAGAGCCAGTTTCCCCTTATTTTCCTTTTCGCCCAATAAATTCCATTTTTCTCACCCTTCAAAGTGAATGTGAGCCTTATGTTTCATGGCTGTGTGACAAGAACCCAACTCTTAGCTGAACTAAAGAGAGAGTCCTACAACACTATCACCTCCCATGGTAGCAAGGCTGCTACCCAAGAGAATTGCCCCGACATTGTTGTATGTGACAGCCACATCCTTATTTTTGTACCTCAATTTTCCTTCTTTTATACACGCGCAGCCTGGAACTGATTTTTGATAAATGTTTCGTCCCTTCAAGTTCAGCCACGGTAGGAGATACTTTTTCTCAGGGCAGAATGAGGTATTGATCCAGGAGACGGCATATGCCGCCAGCAAAACTTTTAGGAATCTTTTATTGTCTCAGCTTTTGGACTTCAGAGAAATAAAACTAGAAGTGCAAATAGAAAGAAAGATGACAAAAAGTGTTCATAGTTTCTTAAAAAGTGCTCTTTGGTGGTTGATGTTTTTATGTTAGATTGCCCCTTGAAGATTATAAATCACATTCACAGCAGATGACCCTATAATCTTCCTTTGTAGTTTTAACAAATTTATTAAATAAAGCTTACCCATATTCAGGCTGCTTGAGCTAAAGTCTTACCTCTTCTTGGCTTTAGTTAGATGAAGCCCTGTAATATTTAATACAAATTTATTTTCTTGATTTTTAATTCAATCAAATAATGGAATGGTTTAGCAGGAGCATTCATACGTAATTCTTCTTAGAAATTATTAATTTTTAAGAATTATTAATTCTTTAAGTCTTAAAGAATTATTTTATTAAAGAATACTTTAATTAGTAAAGTATTATTAATTCTTCTTAAAAATTATTGTGCCTTCAACTATTTAGGGATAATGCTTGCCTTCACATTTAGAAATATTTTCAGATGTTTCTGAAGCTCAGAATAAAGCTACCAGATATATCTTTTCTCATTTGATATATAGTTTATGCCTTCATGGTGTAGAAGATCATAAATAACATATCCATAATTTATGTGAGAAGAAGTTGTAACGTTACTATTCAAAAGATGTTACATTGTTTAGTCAGTGATACCGTTTTATAAACTCTCCAGAAAAACTACTGGGCAAAAACTATATGCTTTTTAATGTTATTATGTTTGTATGACGTTATAATTTAACCTGTTTTCTTTTTCCCAGAAGTAGAATTGTGGTAAAAATCTGCAAATTTAAAAATACGTGACCATTTCCAAGTACTCATTTTATTTTCAAATTTCCTTTTATCCATAGATGACTATAAGGCAGTATCTTCTGCTCTGCATACCTTTTTATCTTAGAGCTAAGAGAATTGTTTTATTTTTTCTTTATTTTCTATTTTTTCCCTAAGTCCTAATCTTCGCAAGGAAGCCAGAAGTGTGACAGAAAGGTGTGATTTTTAATTTACACCAGAGTCTCGCAAATAATGACTTTTCACACCCTGCTATTGCTGCTTAGCCTAGGGGAGGAGTTCTATGGCTACTGTTTGTCATAGCAAATTAAATCCACTGCTGAAATTCAGAAAGATGTTCTTCTATATTTAACCCTTGTTTTCAATTTTTCAAGTTGGTGTTTGTGAATACTTATGAGTATGAGGCTTAATACTTTGAAGTCTACCTGTTTTCTAGGAAATGATTCTTGAAGACTATCTTTCCAGCTTGTCACATATGCAAGGTAAACATCTTTCCCCTTTTCCACTATTTTAACTATAATGTTCGTAATTGTAACTTATTTAAATATACAAAAATGAAAAATACAACAATAGTTCTATTTAAAACTTCCATCAGTAAAATTTAAATTCACGACTAATAAACATTTTTATCTTTCCTTATGATTCCATTTCTCCAAGAGTAGCTTTTTCCTTGGTCTTTATAGAATAGTCAGTATCTTAATGTACAAGTAAATCTATATCATTTAGATTGAGATTTCAAATTGACAAGTAATGATAAAAGGTTAAAATGTTTTAAATTTATTTCAGTTCCCTCCCCACCCACCCCGCCTCCAAGTCCATCAGAAGTCCTTTGGATTTAATTACAAAAACCAGAAATAAGCTTCCTTAGGGAAATAGCTTTAAGTTTTCTAAGTGGTTGGAGACAAGCGGCATGCAAAAATAACTGAAATAGTTAAAGAATGTATCTTGCAAACTTTGCCTACGCTTCTTTCACAATAATTATTAACATATTTAATTATTTTCCAATTTTGAATATGCCCAATTAAGTAAAAAATTTTCAGTCAGAGTGGTAGTTTATCCTAGTTATCTCACCAATCATAACAGTGTCCAATAGAGTTCTAGAACTCAGAGGGATATGTAAGAGTAGTATTGGAAGGAAGGACAGAAACATTCAGATTCTCCTGAGAAATTTGGGTCCTACTTCCTCCTCTTGCTAAAGGAAAACAATGAGAAGCAGTAAGTTACAATCTCCTTCTCCTAGCTAGGAGAAGCAAGGGGTTAACCAGTCTTGGTTTACTAAGTATCTCTGTCAGGCTTTTATCTGATCCTTCCTCCCTTCCTCCCCTGCCCACCCCTTCTGTAAATGTCAACCACTTCCTGAGGAGCCTGGTACTGGTGAATTTCACACCTTTCTTTTATTTGTGAAGAAACCTGGGTGTTAATGGTACAGGATTGGGTACCATTGTGTGTCTCTGGCTGTCTGTTAGTAAAGCTTAGGATGCCTGTGGAAAAAAAGTAGGAGAAGGTGAAGAAATCTGAGAAATGAGATACTAGGAAATAGTTTTAAATCAGGTCTTATTTTTAAAGTGAGTGTGTGTTTTGTTAGCAATTTTTAAATGTACATTGTAAAAATCGTAATTTTTAAAAAGCTTAACATTGAGAGTATAAAGGAGTCTAGCAAAGGAAGGGGCTATTAAAAAAAAATTAAGGCACAATCAGAAAGAAAAGCTGGAGAATTCTCTGACCTTTTGCTCTACAGGTGTATTTACAGGAGACAGCAATGGAAACCTGGTCAGTTGAGCAGGTCTGCAGTTGGTTGGTGGAGAAAAATTTAGGCGAGCTAGTTCATAGGTTTCAAGGTGAGTTGTTTATACTTTCCAAAAATTTTAATTGAGCAACCTAGATATTCTGATGTCCTCTCTTACTGAAAATTACTTTTGTTGCCAAATGTCTGTGTGCATGTAAATGTGGATGTGGGGTTGCTGCAGTAGAGAACTTTACATTTCTTTATGGACTGTAGCAGAGTTTCCACTTGAAAGTAACATCCACAGGAGAATATAGTGTTTCAAGAACTCAAATAAAATAAAGTCTTAGGGGTCATTTAAAATACATATTTGATATATGCATTTAATATTGCTTTTGTTCTTAAGTAATACAGTATGTACTTTTTGTAGTGTTGGGTTTATAAGGTTGAATACCGGCTAGGAGGTATTACGAAGAATAATTTCCTAAGATTTTTTTCTTTATAAAAACAATACCAGTTAGAGAGAACTAGAATGGGGAGGGTGTTAATGCGGAAATAATAAGTTTTTTATTGTGATTCCATGTTCTGGTGCTTTCTTAGGACCAGGCATTGATTTGGAATTATGCAACATTGGAGTTCTGTCTTTGTCAAAAATATGGATCCATTTATAATGGCAGGGGACAAGTTTAGATGATCCTTTTATCACTAGAGGGAATTTTGCCTCTTCAGAATGCCTGTGTTTTGCCAGAAAGCCATGTAGAAACTAATTTTTTTTCTTTTTCCCAGAGGAAGAAGTAAGTGGGGCCGCTCTTCTCGCACTTAATGATCGGATGGTTCAGCAACTGGTAAAGAAAATTGGGCACCAGGCTGTTCTGATGGATTTAATTAAAAAATACAAGCAGAACACTCAAGGACTGAAGTCCCCGGAAAACCCCAAAGAGGCAGCCCTGGTCATGCAAACAGAAGCAGCCCGAGAGTGAGTATGTTCATAAATGGCCTTAATTTTTTTTTCCCAAGCTTTCCCAATGGTGTCTAGAGCATGACGTTTGGGTTTAAAGCCCTTTGAAAATTGTGATCATTTTCTGCTAGACTGTATGTACAGTATTTCTAATATTTGAGCAAAGGAGGTTGTAAAATTTTAAGAATCAAGAAACTTTCTTATACACCATTTTTTAAACACTGATTCCAATCATTAGGGAAGTCCTATTAGCAAGGAGTTTCTATGTAAAATGCTGTGGAACAAGCAGTTGAAATAGACATGTAACAGAAGGAGAAACGGATCCTGAAGCTCTGGTTTTAAGATCAGGCTTTGGAAAAGGCATCTTGATTGCTCCTTTGCTTTTCCCAAAACTGTTTATTTATTAATCTAGTTATTTATTTTCCTAGGATTTCTTAGAGTAATGAACTTATACTCTCCTCTAGTTGCCTTTACGATGTAATTTGCTAAACACATTATTGTCACATGAGTTTTCTAATTTTTTAAGAGTATCCTTATAATAATGAATACTATGAAACACCCCAAAAAATCATGTAGAAAAAGTAGTGGTGGCAGATAAAAGCTCTGAAGTTTGGGGATGGTTTTATCTGTTTGTTTTTTAATCACTGACTTCTGCAATGGAAAGAAATGATAACAGGATTTATAAGGCTGAAATTTTCATTTTACACATCCATCTATGCCCTGGGATCATTTCGGCCATTCTGATTTGATTTTTCCATTTTCAAGATTTTTTTGTAAGGTTTCTAAGATTAAATAAATTTTAAAGATTTTGATGATTGATAAAATCTATTCTATGTTTTTACTTTAATTTTTTGAGATTAGATTGGTAATAATAAAGATTTCTCTCTTTCTCCTTGATAAGTAATATAATGGTAGAGACCTGACATAAGCAAGTTTATTTCTAGAATATTTGAATATTTGGGACATGGAGGGGAATAGGTAGCCTTGAAGGGATGGTATAGAGCTGGACTGGAAATTCTACTAATTGATTTTTTTAAAAAAAAAGCTTTTTGGTTTTTTTGGAGATGGATCTCAGTCTGACCCCCAGGCTGGAATGCTGTGACAGCAGGATCATAGCTCACACAGCTTCGAATTCCTGGGCTCAAGCAATCCTCCTGCTTCCGCCTCCCAAGTAGTTGGGATTACAGGCACTCAACACCATGCCTGGCTAATCTATTTTTATTTTTTTAAACAAATGGTGGTCTCACTATGTTGCCCAGGTTGGTCTCCAACTCCTGGCCTCAAGCCATCCTCCCACCTCAGCCTCCTAAAGTGCTGGGATTACAGGCAAGAGCTGCTTCGCCCGGCCCCCAGCTGATTTATTTGAAGGATTTCTAAACATTGTTTTGGCATATCTGTGTAAAAGAGGACACTCTTGAACATGTAAGTTTTGATGAAGTTCCCATTGCAAGCTTTTACTCCTTCCCAGCAAGGGAAGGGTAGGAACCTGAAAGAGAGATCAAGGTAATTTCCTTGCATTTTGGGATGAGTAGGACTTTTGAGCTGGAAGTTCCCTTCCATTGAGTGGAATCTTGATATTGCCTTAGGCACAGCTTAGAAGAAAACAGGCAGTCTTGTTTCCACTGCAAATCAGTTTGTAATGTTCTCAAGCAAAAGAGAACTGGCTGGACTGCCAGGAAACCTGGGCTTCCTTCCTGGTTCTACCACTGACTTGGATTGATTATATTAAATGTTGGCATTCCTGCTTCTTCATCTGTACATTGTGAAAAGTAATATGGTACTTACCTCCTCTTTAATTCACACTGATGTTAGGAGTATCACAATCTTTGAGCAAATCTGTCCTTTTTCTCCTAGACTAAAATAGTCCTGTGTTAAATATGAAACTTTGTTAACCGGGTTAAGAAAGCTAGTTTCAAACATGGCCAAGACTGGGACCACTGTTTGTCTGGGGATTTATGAGTGGGGACTTTGCACTCTACCCACAAGCAGCTGACTCACCTTAGGGATTTGTTTGTCTTGTATTTAGATTAAATTCTTCTGGTGCAGCATTACAATTGCATGTGAGAAGAGAAAACTTACTGCTTTATATTTGATTAAAATGCTTGTTGGTTGTATTTGCTTATTGTCAAATGTATTTATTAACTATGTTGTCACTTGACAATCATCAAGTGAGAATGATAGTAGAAAGAGCCATGAGAATACGCTGTTTAATTAAACCCCCTTAGAGAGTGTTTAATAAAGATAGGAGACTCGGTGTACAGAAGAACCCTGAAGCTAGCTATCAAGACACCTGATTTCAACCCCCTGTCATGATATTAGCCCCTCATCCAGCCTTGGAAATTTGTCTGACCCCTTTTAGTTTTAGCTTCTTCAATTGTAAAATGAAGTAGGTAGAATAAGTGATACTTTAGGTCCCTTCTAAAGAGGCTGTGATGGCATTCTAGATCTGAGATAGCTGATAGGTTTCCGTTTGAGTAGATTCCCATTAATGGCTAGTGGTTGCCTGTGTGAACCCAAAAGTCTCTGAGACAGGTCTCAATCAATTGAGAAAGTTTATTTTGCCAAGGTTAAGGATGCATCCATGACACAGCTTCAGAAGGTCCTGATGACATGTGCCCAATGTAGTCAGGTACAGCTTGCTTTTATACATTTTAGGGAGGCATAACACATTAGTCAGTGTAAGATTTACATTTGTTTGAACTGGAAGCGCAGAACAGCTCAAAGGCGGATTTAAAATTTTTCTGATTGGCAGCTCAGTGCAGTGGGTCATGCCTGTAATCCCAGCACTTTGGGAGACCAAGGTGGGCAGATCACTTGAGGTCAGGAGTTCGAGACCAGCCTGACCAACATGGTGAAACCCCGTCTCTACTAAAAATACAAAAATTAGCCAGGCATGGTGGTGGGTGTCTGTAATCCCAGCTACTCAGGAGGTTGAGGCAGGAGAATTGCTTGAACCTGGGAGGCAGAGTTTGCAGTGAGCCGAGATCGTATCATTGTACTCCAGCCTGAGTGACAGAGCGAGACTCTGTCTCAAAAAAAAAAAAAAAAAGCCTGGCGTGGTGGCTCACGCCTGTAATCCCAGCACTTTGGGAGGCAGAGGCAGGTGAATCACGAGGTCAGGAGATTGAGACCATCCTGGCTAACACGGTGAAACCCCGTCTCTACTAAAATTAGCTGGGCGTGGTGGCGGGCACCTGTAATCCCAGCTACTCAGGAGGCTGAGGCAGGAGAATGGCATGAACCCAGGAGGCAAAGGTTGCAGTGAGCCGAGATCCGGCCACTGCACTGCAGCCTGGGTGACAAAGCAAGACTCCGTCTCAAAAAAAAAAAAAAAAAAATTCTGATTGGCAATTGATTGAAAGAGTTATTATCAATAGAAATGTCTGGGTTATAAGGGGTTGTGGAGACTAAGGTTTTCTCATGCAGTTGAAGCCTCCAGGTAGCAGGCTTCAGACAGAATAGATCATAAATGTATCTCTTTTTTGTTTGAAATGGAGTCTTGCTTTGTCTTCCAGGCTGGAATGCAGTGGTGCTGTCTCGGCTGACTGCAACCTCTGCCTCCCAGGTTCAAGCGATTCTCCTGCCTCAGCCTCCTGAGTAGCTGGGCTATAGGCGCCAGCCACCACGCCTGGCTAATTTTTTGTATTTTTAGTAAAGATAGGGTTTCACTGTGTTAGCCAGGATGGTCTTGATCTCCTGACCTAGTGGTCCACCTGCCTCGGCCTCCCAAAATGCTGGGATTACAGGCGTGATCTACCATGCCTGGCCCATAAATGTTTCTTATTAGACTGAATGTCTGTGTTGATGTTAATGCTGGTCAACTTTTCCTGAATTCTAAAAGGGAGGAGGGTATAATGAAGCATGTCCAATCTTCCCTTCCCATCATGGCCTGAACTAGTTTTTCAGGTTAATTTTGGAATGCCTTTAGCTGAGAGGAGGGGTCCATTCAAATGGTTGGGGGCCTTAGAATTGTATTTTTGGTTTACACCTGGCCTTTTTTTTTTTTTTAATGGAGTTTCACTCTTGTTGCTCAGGCTACAGTGCAATGGCATGATCTCAGCTCACTGCAACCTCCACCTCCCAGGTTCAAGTGATTCTCCTGCCTCAGTCTCCCGAGTAGCTGAGATTACAGGTGCCTGCCACCACGTCCAGCTGATTTTTGTGTTTTGAGTAGAGACAAGGCTTTGTCATCTTGGCCAGGCTGGCCTCAAAATCCTGACGTAAGGTGATCCACTTGCCTTGGCCTCCCAAAATGCTGGGATTACAGATGTGAGCCACCATACCCGGCCTGGCATGTTATTTTAAAAAGGATTTGTAGGCCACTTCTGGGCAGGATATTTAGCGTCTTGTTGATACCTCAGCAAATGATGGGGATATGAAATAAGTGGGCATATTTGCAGTTGCTTTGTGGTTGTTGTTCTTGTTGAAACTGGTAGAAAAATCATTGGTCAGGAAGGTGAAAAACTGAGTTCAAATCCTGGCACTGCTACTGAGTAGCTCACCAGGAGTTGCTTTGCCTTCTAGGCTTCAGTTGCGTTACTTGGAAAATGAGGGAGTTAGTAGAGTGTATTTCTAAGATCATGAGGTTTCACAGATAATAAAATGTCTCCCAAAGTGGCAGAGAGCAGAGTAGGGATCTGAAAGTTTACCATTTAATTTTGCCAGACAAGAATATTAGCTAAAAAAGAAACATTCTACGATCACCATCATTTCATAAAGGAAAATATTATCTTTTGTGTGTGTGTGTGTGTGAGATGGGGTCTTGCTCTGTAGCCCAGGCTGGAGTGCAGTGGTGAGATCTCGTCTCACTACAAGCTCCGCCTCCCGGGTTTACGCCATTCTCCTGCCTCAGCCTCCCGAGTAGCTGGGACTACGGGTGCCTGCCACCACGCCTGGCTAATTTTTTGTATTTTTAGTAGAGACGGGGTTTCACCGTGTTATCCAGGATGGTCTCGATCTCCTGACCTCGTGATCCGCCTGCCTCAGCCTCCCAAAGTGCTGGGATTACAGGTGCGAGCCACCACGCCTGGCTGGAAAATATTGTCTTAATGCCATTTAAAAATAGGATAGATCGGTGAAAACAGCATTATGAACTGGCAGCAGTCTGCCTCCTGGCACGTAGGAATCAATTAATTAAATGACGCCAGAGGGGCCTTCTTTCCGTTCTCTTACTCATGAGTCTAATGTGGAACTTGGAAGTGGACACAGACCATGATACTTACTCTGGGCTGGTGCTACCCTCTGAGCTGCTGTGAGATCAATGGTCATGTCACCTGTTGAATAGTGCCTGACCCACCTCTTCTTTCTTCGTTACAGGGATGAAGAGTCCTCTAGTCCAGCCAGCCATGGGGAGCGAATGCCATCTTTCTATCCAGCTGAAAACCTTGATAATGAACTAATTGACCAAAGAGTATTGAAACAGAGGTGGGGATACCAACTTTAAGACAGTTTAAAGCCAAATAACATTCTTCTCTATTTCTTCTTGATAAAGTTTCATATGTTTAGATGTATTTCTAATTTGAAACTTTTTGTTTTCCTGGAAGGGAATATATTTTTATCCAGTGATAAAGATATTTGGTAAAAGATGAAGATTAAATTTCCTGATCTTTGTACTGGAAAAGTGAAGTTTTAGAATGATAGTGTACATGTTTCAAGTGTACATTTTTAAGGAAAAAGAGGATTTCTCTGTGATAAACTCTTCAAGGTGATTGGCAGTAGTCACAAAGATGAAATTTATTCAGTGAATAATGTTCTATAGAGTATCCCTTGGTGGAGTTTGAGTTTTGAATTTTGTAGTTGTTGCTTTAACTTGACTCTCCCGTTAGAGGGAGGTACGCCATTTGCTTTATATTCCAGTTGTTTTGGTAAACGTTTCCTCCATGTTCCTACACTGGGTTTTACATAGTATAATATTTCAATATATGGATTACAGCAGAACAAAGGAAAACGGTAGACTTAGAGAACCACATGTAGGATTTGGTGCTGAGATGGTCATAGGTAAGATGTGATACGGAGGTCACAGCATCCCCTAGAACAGTGGTTCCCAATCTTTTCGACACCAGAGACTGATTTCATGGAAAACAGTTTTTCCGAGGACTGGGGTCGGGGAGATGGTTTGGGGATGAGTCAAGCACATCCCATTTATTGTGCACTTTATTTCTATTATTATATTCTAATATATAATGAAATAATCATACAACTCACCATAACATAGAATCAGTGAGGGCCCTGAGCTTATTTTTCTGCAACTAGACAGTCCCATCTTGGGGTGTTGGGAGACAGTGACAGATCATCAGGCATCAGATTCTCAGAAGGAGTGCGCAAGCTAGATCCTTCACATGCACAGTTCACAATAGGGTTTGCGCTCCTATGAGCATCTAATGCTCACTGATCTGACAGGAGGCGGAGCTCAGGTGGTAATGCCAGTGATGGGAAGTGGCTATAAATATAGATGAAGCTTCGCTCGCTCACCTGCTGCTCACCTCCTGCTGTGTGGCTTGGTTCCTAACAGGCCATGAACCAGTACTGGTATGTGGCCTGGGGGTTAAGAACTCCTGTCCTAGAGCATTTCACAGCCATCCCACCCAGGCAATCCGTGCATCCATAACTCAGATTACCTATTGTCTCCAGCCACTAACAAGCAAATGCAATGCCTTAAACGTAGTTCATTGAAAAGAGAGACTGTCAGCTTGCACAGAAAGAATAATCGGGCAATAGACAAGAAAGGATGTAGTTTTCACAAACCATTTACACCATCAG
Organism: Papio anubis; assembly: GCF_008728515.1. Taxonomy (NCBI): domain Eukaryota; kingdom Metazoa; phylum Chordata; class Mammalia; order Primates; family Cercopithecidae; genus Papio; species Papio anubis. The sequence continues at coordinate 132,599,912 of NC_044981.1, forward strand.
CTCGTTTTGCCCACACAGCAGTTCAGAAAGGTGGGCATTATTCTCTCCTTTTTGTAAATGAGTACAAACGAGATTTAGAGCAGTCAAAGGGTTTCTAGCTATTTTTTCGAAGTGGGCTGTTACTGCCTCAGCACAGGACCTAGCCACCCTCAGCATGAAAGCTCAGGGGACTGGGCAACAGCCTCTGACTCAGGCCTGCAAGGTCCCAGCAGCCCTATGAGCGCAGAGAAGAGCAGCAGCTTTGATGAGGAGCTCCTGCAAATGGGCTTTGGCTCTGGGCTGTCCTTTCTGCTCTCTTTCCCTCTCTTCAACCTTGGACCCCACCTCCAGCCCCACAGCCTCGGTGCCTCAAGATCTCCCAGTGTTAGGGCCCACTGACTCTTGTTTGGGGTGGCGACGAAGAAGGTGGAAGGGCATGTCCTACGTGTGAAATTCATTGCCTTGGTCTTCCTGGATTGAACTACGATTCAGAAAGTGGAAATCCATTTGTAAAGTGGCTTCATTCCCCTCCTTCCCACTCATGGGTGCTTGCTGATTCCTAGAGCTTGCCTGTGATTGGCTCCAGGTGCACGGAGTAAGCCATGAGCTCTCCACTACCCCTTCCAACAGGAAGCTGCTAATTGCAGCCAGTCCCCATGTCTATAACTGTGGAAGTGTGAGTAGAGTTGGGGAGAACCGTGATTAGACCCAGTGCTACCTACCCTGGTAGCACTGTCTCTGTATCCTCATCTGCAAAATGGAAATAATAATGATACTTTCTCATGGTGCTGTTTTGAGCATTAAGAATAGAGAATGCCTGCCAAGTTCCAAGCAGAGTGGAAGCACACAGAGGACACTCGGTGTACAACCATTTCTCCAGCCCTGCTCCTGGAGGTGTTCCTGCTTTCCTTAGGGTGTCTTTTCTCTGCCTACTTAACACAGCAGATAAGGATGCAACCTTCTATACCTGTAGGTCTTCTCTTTTCCTTTTTCTTTCTTTTTTTTTTTTTTGATGACATGGGGTCTCACTCTATCACCCAGGCTGGAGTGCAGTGATGCAATCAGGGCTCACTGCAGCCTTGACCTTTCAGGCTCCGGCAGTCCTCCTGCCTTAACCTTCGGGAGTAGCTGGGACCACAGGTATGCACTACCAGGCCCAGCTACTTTTTTAAATGATATGTAGAGATGAGATCTCGGTGTGTTGCCCAGGCTATCTTTCCTCCTTTCTAAGCCCTCTAACATTTGGTCCTCATCATGCTCCTGTGATACTGGCTGGGCAGGGTTATTCCAATTGTTTTCACATGGCTCACTTAATAGCATTTCACATTCTTCATAACACCTGGCAAGGGGGAGGAGAAAAATAGGACTGGCTAAGAAACTGAGAGAAGTAGAAGGGTTTGGAACCTAGAAGTGACACGCCCCTATCTTTATCTCTGGTCGTAAAGTCTCTCCTAAGCCCTTTACTTCTCTGTTTACCACCAGCTGCCCATCTCTGCATGCTGTACCTTGGGGTTAATGTTTCAAAAAGTAAACTTATCTTTCCTGCCTTCGTATGTATTTGGCAGTAAGAAACAAAATTCCTCTCACAGTAAAGACAACGGGAGTTTATTGTAAGCAAAGCATTTCCCAGCATCTAAGGGCAGAACAAGTAAGTTCCCGAGCATGAAGAAACAGGTGCTGGAAAGCCAGGCAGAGAAGTAGTCCCTTCCTTTCTCACAGGTCGTCTCTGTCTCCATTCTGCTTCCCTGTCTAGTCGGCCTCATTTCCTTGCTTCTCCCTACGAGGACAGATTTATCATACTACTTCTGGCTGTTCTGCTTCCCTCAAACTGCCTGGCATACGACTGCCTTGCCCTAGTACCAACTCCAAAGGAAATTCTCCCTATAAACAGCTCAGGTCCTCCCAGCCAACTGACTCTGTCTTTCAGTGTTGCTTTGTTCATGGGCCCAGCTTGAATCAGGTGTCCCCTCCTGGGCAATCAGCTGTGTGGGAGGAGTGGCCCATAAAGGCAGGGTGAAGTACCTATTTTAAATAATTCCCCTATGGCCCTGCCGTTTATCCAGGGCTGTGGATTGAGAGGGGGCAGAAGATTCTCTCCCCTCAAATGTCCTATCTCAGATGGTGGCTCCACCATCCAACCCTGTGAGCCAGATTGTTGGAGCCACTCTTGGTCCCTTTCTCCTGCCCCTCTGCCTAGGGCACTCTTCAGTCGACAGTTGTTGATTAAGGGCCTACTGTATGATTTTTGTGTCATGGTGTGTAGTTCCCTTCCTCTGCTCAACATCCTTCTACAGAAAGCCTCTGGTGACATTCCAGGCCAGGCACGGAGCCCTTCCTCTGTGTATAGTACCATCTACTTATCTCGTGCTTGACTTGTAAACTAGCTAATGAAATTGATCACTTTAAAGTTTGTATTCTCTCATTAGACTTTAAGTGCTTCAAGGACAATGACTATTTTTTTGGCTATTGTAAACCCGGCATTTAGCTTGGCTGCTTGCACATAGAGGCTCAATAGGAGCTTTAAAATGGAACTTGGGGCCGGGCATGGTGGCTCATGCCTATAATCCCAGCACTTTGGGAGGCTGAGGCGGGTGGATCACCTGAGGTCAGGAGTTTGAGAGCAGTCTGGCCAACATGGTAAAACTCCGTCTCTACTAAAAATACAAAAATTAGCCTGGCATGGTGTCGTGCACCTGTAATCCCAGCTACTCGAGAGGCTGAGGCAGTAGAATCACTTGAATCCAGGAGGCAGAGGTTACAGTGAGCTGAGATCACGCCATTGCACTCCAGCCTAGGTGACATAGTGAGACTCTGTCCAAATAAAATAAAATAAAATAAAATAAAATAAATCTTGGGATGTGTGAGCCAATGAAAGACTGAATACACTTTCTTTTTTTTTTTTTTTTTTTTTTGAGACGGAGTCTCGCTCTGTCACCCAGGCTGGAGTGCAGTGGCCGGATCTCAGCTCACTGCAAGCTCCGCCTCCCGGGTTCCCGCCATTCTCCTGCCTCAGCCTCCCGTGTAGCTGGGACTACAGGCGCCTGCCACCTCGCCCGGCTAGTTTTTTGTATTTCTTAATAGAGACGGGGTTTCACCGTGTTAGCCAGGATGGTCTCGATCTCCTGACCTCGTGATCCGCCCGTCTCGGCCTCCCAAAGTGCTGGGATTACAGGCTTGAGCCACCGCGCCCGGCGACTGAATACACTTTCATAGGAAGGGATAAATATTTCAATAACATCAATTTTTTTAGATATTTTAATACAATCCATATGTTAATTTTTTTTTTTTTTTTTTTTTAACAGAACCAAACTCCAGGGGTCTATAGGCCATTCATCCATAACAGGCTAGAAATCCGAAGGTGTTTGACCACAGGGCTTTCTTGAAGCCAGCCTTTTTCAAGAGGTAGAGAGGGATGGGGAATAAGTGCCAGCTTTTGGAGTCTCACATATTGGGTTCAAATCTTGACTCCTCCATTTGCCCACCAAATGGTTTCTGAACCATGTCTCCTGAACCTCAATATGTAGTCCTATGAGGTCCCAATGATAGAACGTATTAAAGCACCTGGCAGCTGTTACCACACCTCGCAAGCTGGCAGTTACCATTCTTGTGGGTTTTTTTTTTTTTTTTCCTGTTTTCCCTGAAGTGAACATATCCATTCCATCCAGATTGTTTGCTGACCAAAAAAAAAAGCCTGGAAATTCACCTGACTCTAGCTCTTGGAATGGCTCTAACAGTAGTGAAAATGAGGTGTGTGTTCAGTGGGTGAATTGGGTGTCCAAGCAAACGCTAGAGTGCTGTGGCGCATTGCAGTTTTCTCCAGTGACAGCAGATACTGTGCTCTTTAAAAAAATTTTTTTGATACAGGGTCTCACTCTGTCATCCAGGCTGGGGTGCAGTGGCACTATCTCAGCTCATTGCAACCTCCACTTCCCAGGCTCAAACAATTCTCCCACCTCAGTCTCCTCACTGCAAGCATGCACTGCCACACCCAGCTAATATTTGTATTTTTTATAGAGAGAGGGTTTCAACATGTAGCCCAGGCTAGTCATGAAGATACTGTGCTCTTTACTGAATTGCTTAAATGACCTTTCTGGAAGAAGAGATTAACAGGTCCCATATTCATCATGTGCTGGTGATTTTTGGGGAAGAGCTTTTTTTTACAATGTTATTCTTTTTTTTTTTTTGTCTATCCTGTTTGAAACTGTTCACCTCTCTTTTATAGCTAACAAGGCATGAAATCAGATAAACAGGTAGAGGCTTCCTAAATACTACTTTCAAGACTGCTCACTTGAATTTTAAATATATGTGTCCAGATGTTTTGCTTCTGTTTTTGGGTATAATTATAAATTAGTCATGGTTTCATGCATATTTAAAAATTATTTTAATGACAAACTTTCTTTTTGTTCTCGGTCTGGCCACTGCAATGAAATGGTGTAGAATAAGCCAATCCTTCTGCCTTTGCTCAGTGATTAAGGCAAATGTCAATGGATTTCAACACATCTGATGTATTGTTTGCAGGCTCTTCCACACGGGTAGTTCAGGCAAGAGGCCACACAGTTGTGTGTGCATCCAATACCAGTGTGCAATAAAGGGAAGCTGCAATGAAGTGTGCCAGCCTAGTTATGGGTTCATTAATGAAGGTTCCAATTTAGATGTGTGATTTATCTACTCAATTCCTACACCTCAATTCCTTGGTCTCCTAGGCCAAGAGCTCTGGGTGAGGGAATGATGAGAGGAACCAGTCTTATTCATCTATCCAGTCCCTGACACAGGTGATCAACAAATGTTCATTGCATGAAGGAACAGATGTATTGAGCTTTTTCTGTAGGCTCTTGTTAATTGAAATATATGTGACCACAATAGATAATGCAAGAGCCTTGTAGGAAGACACGGGGGTGAGATGCAATATCTTGAGATCCATCGTCACTCATGGTGATTCAATTATAGAGCTAAAGGGCAGATGGTCTGGGAGAGCAGTAAGTATAGATATTAGACCAGGATGTCAACCTGCTAATAGCCAGGGTTGGTAAGTCCGGAGATGAAGATAGGCAAGTATTTGAGTTTAGTTTTAAACCCTAGCTCTGTCCTTTACCAGCTGAGTAATCTTGGACAAGTTATATAACCTTACTAGGTCTTACTTTTCTTATCTGTAAAATAAATAGAAGAATGAATTAATTTATGAAAAAAACTTAGGAGCTCATTAGTTTTACCTATTGTTGTTCTTGTCTGGGCAGTCACTAAGACACAGGGTCCAAAGAGATTTAAAAAAAAATTCTGCTCTCAATTCTAACAAGTGGTCCCAAAGCAGAAGCAGCTCTAGGAACGGCAGGTAGACCAGCAGTGTCTGGAAGCCTTCCCAGGACTCAGGGCTCCAGGCAAGAGGAGGGTATGCGTCAGGCCTCCCAGAAGGCCTGGGACACCTGTTGGTTGTTGCTGTAGAAAACAAAATAGAAACAAGGTCTATGAACCAATATGTACCATGAGGTGAAGAGGGAAGTTTCAAGAATCTGATTAGAGAAGCCAGTTACCACTGAGACGGCGAGGGGGTGGGGCGGGGGAGGCATCAAAGACCACACAGGTGTTGAATTGACATGTTTAGATCTGAGTCCCAGGACAGTGGAGCAAGGATCTGAGAGTGAAATGCAAGATCCCATCATTTTGTACCACTTGCATGTGTAGAACCTTATGCCTAAAGGTTCTGTGTTGTGGAAATATTACATACTAACTCTATTCCTTGATTAGAGATTCCCAGCATAGTAAAACAAACAAACAAAAAAACCAACTTAACTTTGTTTAACCCGGGATTCTCTTTGTGTAACATCTATTAACATTACAACAAAACACCTTAGGAAATACTTATTTAAAGATTCCTTACCTAAATCAGGATTCATTCATTCATTCAATATGTAAATCCTTACTGAGTGCTTACTATGTGTGAGGCACTGTTGTAGGTACTGAGGATACAGTAGGGAAAAAAGACTGACCAAGCCTCCCACTTTGCAGAGCTCACCTTCTAATGTGGGGAGAAAAATAAATAAATATGACATGAGATGATAAACGTGCTTAAATGCTATGAAGACCAGTGATGCAGAAAAGCAGGAGTAGAAACAGAGAGTGAGCAGTGTGTGTGTACGTGTATGTGTCAGTGTCCAGGAGGGCTCTGTTTCAGATGGGGTTCTCAGGGAAGTCCTTTCAGCTTTGACTAGGTGATATTTGAGCAGGGACCCTAATGATGTGAGGAATATTGGCTTTGAGCTAGAACCAAACTTTCTCTCAGGGGAGGATATCTGCGGACCCAGCCAAACAGGAATTACAGAATCAGGGGAGATTGGGCTGACATGATTGATAAAGAACCCTGACTCCTGGTCATTTCTGTTAAATGTATTATTAAGTCTTTATAGAGGTCCAAAATAATCTTGATTTCTAATCCTGTTTTTCTTTTGTTCAGTCCAAATTACTGACTATACCCCATGCGCTAGGTACTATGTAGACATGGAGCTGGGGGTGGACGCTTTATTCCTTTCCTTGGGGAATTTAGAGTCTGGTAGGCAAGACATATGTAAGCGAGTACCTGCAACACAGAAAAATATGCCAAAAGAGAAATGCAGACGTAACACAGAGAGAGGGAGAAGTAAGACTTTCTGGGAAGGAAGCGTGGCGAAGACCCTTGGGGAAAGGCTTCACAAATACTGGAGAGGGATTTTGAAAGATGATTAGAAATTTATCTTAAGGAAAATGAAGCTGTTGAAGAAAAGGATGTTTACAGTGTGTGCAAGGTTCCAAACACCTGAAATCGCATGGAGGACTCTGTTTGGATTATTTTCAGAATGTGACAGAGACAGAGAAAATGGAGTTGCTGTAAATGGTGATATTCTGATAGAGAGGTAAGGAGGGGAGTTCTACGCCACGCTGAGCATCTCTTAACTTTGCATATTAGATTCATCTAGTGGACTTACAGGAAAAATACCAATGCCCTAAACTGATGATTCTCAAATTCTACTGTACTTATAAAACACGGAGGAATCTTGTTAAAACACAGACTCTGATTTAGTGGGTTGGAGTGGGGGCTGGGATTCCGCAATTCTTAATGCCAGTGCTGTTTTAAGACCATTTTTTGTTTTTGTTTTTGTTTTGAGAAGAAGTCTCACACTTTTGCCCAGGCTGGAGTGCAGTGGTGTGATCTCAGCTCACTGCAACCTCCGCCTCCCAGGTTCAGGCGATTCCCCTTGCCTCAGCTGGGATTACAGGCACCTGCCACCATGACTGGTGATATATATTTTTTTTTTTTTTTGTATTTTTAGTAGAGCTGGCTATTTTGTGTGTGTGTATGTTGGCCAGGCTGGTCTCAAACTCCTGACCTCGTGATCCACCCGCGTTGGCCTCCCAAAGTGCTGGGATTACAGGCGTCAGCCACCACACCCAGCCAAGACTATGTTTTGAGTAACAAAGCATTAGATGAATAAGAACTTCTGGGGATGAGAACAGCATCGGTATTTTCCTTTTTTTAAGTTCCACAAGTAATTCTAATGTATAATGAGAATTGAAAACTACTGCTGTACGTTAGGAAATAATCAAAGAGATTCAGTGATTTGATCAGGTACACATACTTTTCATCATTTATTGTGGCAGTGATGTAGAGAATGGATTGGAGAAAAATTAGAGGAGGAAGAC